>NC_085994.1:8122500-8449166 GCF_030014385.1 Trichomycterus rosablanca
ACACACACACACACACAAAGGAACGGGCAACAGCCTGCGATTGTGTGGCAACGACAGAGGCGACGAGTTCCTACTGTACCTGCATCCTATCATTGTTCTAGCTTCTTCTTATGCTTCTACTTATCTTCAATACCTAGTCACTGTCACTGATCCATCACAGTGCTTTCCTAGTGGTAGTAAAAGCAGTATTAATAATGATAATAAAACAATAACAATAATCATATATAATGTTTTACACACTTTGGTTACATTCATGCTATGACAGGTAGTTACTCATTACACAAGATTCATCAGTTCACAAGTTTAATATCAAACACAGTCATGGACAATTTTGTATCTTCAATTCAACTTGCTTGCATGTCTTTGGACTGTGGGAGGAAACCCACGCAGACACGAGAAGAACTCCACACAGAAAAGACCCAGACCGCCCCACCTGGGGATCGAACCCAGGATGTTGTGAGCCATCGTGCTGCTCCAATGACAGAGACGACGAGTTCCTACTGTACCTGCATCCTATCATTGTTCTAGCTTCTTTCTTATGCTTCTAATGATCTTAAATACCTAGTCACTGTGATCCATCACAATGCTTTCCTAGTAGTAGTAAAAGTAGTATTAACAATGATAATAAAAACAATAACTATAATATGTATTTATTAGGGATTTTAATGTTTGACACACTTTGGTTACATTCATGACAGATACGGTAGTTACTCGTTACACAAGATTTATCAGTTCACAAGTTTAATGTCAAACACAGTCATAAACAATTTTATATCTCCAAGTCACCTCACTTGCACATCTTTGGACTGTGGGAGGAAACCGGAGCTCCCGGAGGAAAGGGGAAGAACATGCACGGGAAGAACATGCAAACTCCACACAGAAAGGACCCGGACCGCCCCACCTGGGACCTTCTTGCTGTGAGGCGACAGTGCTACCCACTTAGCCACCGTGCCGCCTTTCCTAGTAGTAGTAGAAGTAGCATTTATAATGATAATAAAACCTGTAACAATAATATGCATTTATTAGGATTTTAATGTAATGTTTTACACACTTTGGTTACATTCATGATATGACAGGTAGTTACTCATTACACAAGATTCATCAGTTCATCAGTTCACAAGTTTAATGTCAAACACAGTCATGGACAATTTTGTATCTTCAATTCACCTTGCTTGCATGTCTTTGGAGTGTGGGAGGAAACCAGAGCTCACAGAGGAAACCCGCGCAGACACGGGAGAACTCCACACAGAAAGGACCCAGACCACCCCACCTTGGGATCGAACCCAGGACCTTCTTGTGAGGTGACCGTGCTACCCACTGAGCCACCGTGCTGCCCCGATGACAGAGGCGTTGAATTCCTACTGTACCTGCATCTCATCATGCTTCTACTTATCTTAAATACCTAGTCACTGTGATCTATCACAATGCTTTTCTACATGCTGTACGGATTAATAAGAATACAGTGGTAGCTTGTAATTCAACGTCCCTTAAAATCAAAATCTTTGAAACTCATCGCCCTTCGTGGAGAAATTTGTACCCTTAAACGTAATGTTTCCCTTAAACTCGACGTGTTCAGCTTTTCATTTATTTATTTATTTATTTTCAAGTTACCAATGAACAGCTGCTTTGTTCGGCACTTGGCTGGATCGGTGCAGTAGGACGTCATCAAAGTGCGAATATGAGATGAATCTGCATTTGTGTGGAATAACTGTCAAATTTACTCTGAAAGCTCCACATGTATCTGTGTTTAACTGGATTTTTCTCCTGTTTCACTTTTAAACTTGTGTTATAGCTCGGGGTCCTGAGAAATTGTAAGAATTAGCTTTTTTCGAGTCAAAAATGCTTAGCGTAAAAAAAAAAGAAACTTAATAGAAACATACACATATATAACACTGTGTTATTTTCAGTGTATAAGTGCCATAAACACCCCATTGTTTTACATAGGCCTAAAATATATGCAGTTCCACAGGACCATGGAACACATTAACAGGTTTTCTATACATCCTTATGGGAAAAAAATACCTTGAAACTCAATGGCTTTTAAACTCAACACCACTTCCAGAACCAACTGACATTGAGTTTCAAGGTACCACTGTAATATGTTCTTATTACTAGAAGAAACTCGTATGTTTGTATTCGTACTGCAGCACAGATCTCTCAGTGTGGAGCAGCATTACTCAGCGCCACAGCATTCTGCATTATTAATAAAGTTAGCTGAAGAGAATGCAGCAGAGCTGTGTGGGGTCTCTGCACTGTGCCTCCACATTCAGTCTCACTACCACTTTTGTGGATGTGAATTTGGCCTAGTGTTTATTTGTATGGGCAGATCATCTTTGATAAAATACACTTTAACAAGGATCATCTGTTTATAGATGGCAATTTATTGCATACATCTACCTTAGACTTACACTACTGGTCATTCAAAAGGCACACCTAACACATACAGTTAAAGTCACAAACTGATCTGCACCTTTAAGAGACATCTACACCGATCAGCCATAACATTAAAACCACCTTCTTGTTTCTACACACACTGCCCATTGTATCAGCTCCACTTACCATATAAAAGCACTTTGTAGTTCTACAATTACTGACTGTAGTCCATCTGTTTCTCTACATACTTTTTAAACCTCCTTTTACTCTGTTTGTCAATGGTCAGGACCCTGTTAGTGTACAGAGACTGGAACTATTTAATTATCATTATCATGTTATCATGCACAATGTATCCTAATCTTTCTCTAGTCTTTCATTAGTTGTCCTTTTTTATAACATTAGTCTGTTGGCTTTATAAATATAATAAAATATTATACAATTCTCCTCCCAGCATTGACAATGAGATGTTTAAAAATCCCAACAACACTGCTACACCTGATACATTGCAGTATCCCATACGCTAATGCTGACAAAGTACAAAGCATTTCATGGTATACAGTCAGTAACTGTATACCCTCAAAATACATTTGTTACAGTAGGTGTAGCTTTTACAATAATTAATGAATGTATGCACCAGACAGCTGTACCTATAGCTGTACCTCAGTGAGCATATGTTTTAATTCAGGTGGTTAATAATCTCTCTTTTTCCTGCCTCTGTAGGGAATGCACAGAAATAGGCAGATAGCTGCAAGCATGAAGGTGAAAGACCAGCTCTGAGCCAGAGACGGTAGGTAGAGTTTCTTAGATTGCAGACTGATTACAGCAGGTCTTCTTAATCAGATCAGTACTTGCATGAGCCTCATGAGCATCATATTTAAAATAATGTGCAGCTACAACAACATGAACAACTTAGACCTTCTCTTAGAGTTTAACTTAATTTAAGTGACACGTTTGTATCAGGCTATGACTGGCTGTGGGATGTTACTATGAAACCAGTTTCCCTGTACACAGGCACTATTGTGTTCCCATTGGGCTTTGATATAGACTCAGGGGAAAATTCATTCATTTTCACTAGCTGTCAGGGTTGTGATGGGTCCAGGGCCAAGCAGAAACACTGGAATACACCCTGAATCACATTTTTGTAGATGTTTAACTTTATAATTGTTGTAATGTAATATTATATAAAGAGTTTATATTATTATATTTCAGTAATTAGCCTTAGAAACATAAGTTATTACTGATTGGTTGCTGATAAGTGATGGAGAGTCCTACTGGAGTGACAGCTAAATTGGTGAAAATGGGATTAAAATAAATACATTGTACTTAGATAATATCAAGCTTCAAAAACTGCTATTTAAAACTGAGAGAAATTCATTTTATCTGATTTGTAATGTGTTATTTAACCATGCAATTTATATAACATTTAATTACAAAAACAATAAACACTTATATTATATGATACTAGTGTTTCTGTAATTGAATGCAATGTAATTCATTAGTTCCTCCTAATTTTTTATTATACACTGATCAGCCATAACATTAAAACCACCTCCTTGTTTCTACACTCACTGTCCATTTTATCAGCTCCACTTACCATACGTATATAGCACTTTGTAGTTCTACAATTACTGACTGTAGTCCATCTGTTTCTCTGCATGCTTTGTTAGCCCCTTTTATGCTGTTCTTCAATGGTCAGGACCCCCACAGGACCACCACAGAGCAGGTATTATTTGGGTGGTGGATCATTCTCAGCACTGCAGTGACACTGACATGGTGGTGGTGTGTTAGTGTGTGTTGTGCTGGTATGAGTGGATAAGACACAGCAGCGCTGATGGAGTTTTTAAACACCTCACTGTTACTGCTGGACTGAGAATAGTCCACCAAAAAAAAAAATAATTCAAGCCAACATCGCCCCATGGGCAGCGTCCTGTGATCACTGATGAAGGTCTAGAAGATGACCAACTCAAACAGCATCAATAGATGAGCGATCATCCACATCGTTTGACTTTACATCTACAAGGTGGACCAACCAGGTAGGAGTGTCTAATAGAGTGGACAGTGAGTGGATACGGTATTTAAAAACTCCAGCAGCGCTGCTGTGTCTGATCCACTCATACCAGCACAACACACACTAACACACCACCACCATGTCAGTGTCACTGCAGTGCTGAGAATCATCCACAACCTAAATAATACCTGCTCTGTGATGGTCCTGACCACCTGTAGAGAAAGTATGTAGAGAAATAGATGGACTACAGTCAGTAATTGTAGAGCTACAAAGTGCTTCTATATGGTAAGTGGAGCTGATTAAATGGACAGTGAGTGTAAAAATAAGGAGGTGGTTTTAATGTTATGGCTGATCGGTGTACATTAAATAAAGAACAAACATTAAAATAACTATTATTACGAGAAGACCAAAAAGCAGGTGCAATGAGATCAAATAAAAGGAAACACTTGTCACAGATAATGAAAAAGGATCAAAAACTATTAGTTTATTTTAAGTATTAACTATTTAGATAATAATAAAAAAAAAACTTGTATACATATGTGTCCCGGGGCTTTGCAAGAGTTATAAAAACGTATAGGCTTTAAAAAAAGGGTCACTGGTCAAAAAGGATGCAAAAAGGTGCAAGCACCCCTGCATCAAGGTGCTTACAAAATACCAGCTATCCTGCTGTTTTTCATACACTCATACTAGTGCTATGGCAACTAACATGTTATAATCCAGCTCATGTTACCACTGGGCTAAGAAATAATATCTGGTGAGCAGTGGTCCCATGGTGGTCCCTTTTCATTAAATCAGTAGGGCAAATAGGGGTGAAGAAATTATGCCTAGCTCTATGCATAATTTGTATATTTTAATGCCCAACATTGTTACTGACTACAATAATCTGATTTTTTGTTTTCTTTTGACAGCCTTTCTCAGGCAGTACTGAGGTACTCTTCTTTGAGTCATGGCCAGGCTGAACTTTTTTCCATTCAGGTATGGCTTTGACCTGGGCAGTCATTTCCATGACCTTCGACCTCTGGGCACAGGTGCGTCTGGCCTGGTGCTGTCTGTCATGGACAGGCGCAGCGGGCAACGTGTTGCTGTAAAGAAGCTGGTCCTGCACGATGCTGTAAGTATTAAACATGCACTGCGTGAGGTGAAGATCACGTGCCGGATCCAACACGAAAACGTTGTGAGAGTTTATGAGGCTTTGGGTCCATCCGGCCAACCTTTACCCAGTGACCTCACACAAGTCTCAGAAATCTACATCGTCCAGGAGCTTATGGAAACAGATCTGAGTCACATTCTGGAGCAGGGGCCTTTACCTGAGGCCCATGCCACTCTGCTTTTCTACCAGCTGCTGCGAGGCCTTAAGTTTATTCACTCAGCCAACGTGTTGCACCGTGACCTGAAGCCAGCTAACATCTTTATCAACACTGATCAGCTACTGCTGAAGATCGGAGACTTTGGAATGGCACGCATCGTTGATCCGCACTATTCGCACAAGGTGATGTATTGCTTCAGTTATTATTCTGTACTGCAAAATACAAAGTCATGCATATGGAGTAGATAGAACTGTCTTAAGCTTTTATAGGCAGGGTTCCATATGAGAATGTTAAGAGGAAAATGTTCATCAATTAAAAAGAGAATTGCCCCAAAAACTTTTTTAAACCAGCATATAATTTGTAAGCCATTATGTTTATGTCATTGTTATTAAACAGATTAAAGTACTTTATTAAAAGCATTGACTGCCCCCTTCAGTATACATTTGCCCACTTATGAGACATGAAATTGGTCCATCCATAAAATGGGGCAAATATTTTCTTTTGGGCTCCCTGCCATGGATAGCTATGGTATTATCAGGGATCAAACTGATCATAGTGCAAACAATTTTCTGTTGTGCTGCTAAGGAGTCTGCAAAGTTTTGATTAAAAAGATTTGTTAATCACTGCTGCAAAACTACAGTTGAAATATTTCTATAGGAAATAAAATTGATACTGAAGATACATTGAGAAGCTCACCAGACTACATACAACATAACCCGATAAGAGTGCTTGATTTAAAAAATATATGTGGCTAATATAAAAGGCATTAACCATTAGATTTCTTCAGGTTGTAGTTTACAAAAGTAGTTTATGAGTATGTATTGATCTGTGCTAAAACAGCTTTGTTAATTTATTTAAAATATATTTAAAATATTAAATATTTATTTAAAATAAAAACAAAATCAAGCTCAGCTTGTTAGTAAAGAATAACGCAAGGTCCCAGACTCATTTCTGTTATGGCCCTTAATTCAAACCCCATTTCTGATTTGTTCATTCTGTTGAATCAATAAGATAAAGCAAATAATTTAGGTCTTTCACCATCTAACATACATAATACTGTGAAAAGATTCGGGGAATCCAGGGAAATAGGGCAAGGTTATTTTAATCAAACATAGATTTTGAGTGCTTGACTGGCCTGCCTGTCCATCCATCCATCCATCCATCCATCTATCTATCTATCTATCTATCTATCTATCTATCTATCTATCTATCTATCTATCTATCTATCTATCTATCTATCTATCTATCTATCTATCTATCTATCTATCTATCTATCTATCTATCTATCTATCTATCTATCTATCTATCTATCTATCTTTTAACACTGTGTTTACTCCTGTGAGTTACATTCATGGCAGGAAAGGTTTGTGTGGGTACTTTGTATCCGATAGTCTCTGATATTATATGTGTGTTCCTAATTTAATGATTGTAATGAAGTATAAAAGTTTTTCTGTTTTTCCAAGGTTAAAAATTTATTTTATTGTTCCAGCTATGGAGAATTTTTGTCTTTCCCTTTGGCATTTAGGGCACTCAGTTAGTATGTGTTTAATCGTGATGGGTAATTGGCAGGATTCACATTGCAGGTCATTCTCCCCCTTTATCAAGTAGGAATGTGTAAGTCTGGTGTGTCCAATGCGACATCATTTTGTAACTTAATGTAAGAAAAAGTTTGCTATATAAAATAAAATCTTATAATTAGAGCTCACAGTTCACACCTAAATACTGTACTTACTTTCATTTTGACTTTAAAATATTAAAAATGTTGTGGATGGAAATCACTCCAAGAGATTTCATTGCCAGTGATTTTTTTTACCTTGGTAAATGGTCATTCCAGCAAAAAATCAGTCATCTTCATACTATTTATCATAAAGTTACAAATAATCTTAAAAAAAACCTTTTATGTGGCATTTTTAATGTCGAGAAAAGCAGGACAGGTGACAAACAGACCTGATCTGTAATAATACACCTAAGCTACAACTCTATTTTTTGTTCAATTATAGCTTGTTTTCACACTTTCTGATGGAACAGAATCCCACTGTGCACTGAGTATAATGCTTCTCTCTACCTGCCAAGATAAACCAGTATGAATTTCACAATGCTGTGCTTGGATACCTGCTTGTCTACTGCCCATTTCATATTCAGATGACCCTGCTTTGACCCGATTCAAAACAACAACTCTCAAAACTATGTCCATTGTGGACTGACTGTACTACATTTCAGAAGTCTTCTCAAATGTTCTACCTGGTTTCATAATAATCAGTGTGAATCTTGACCTCGACAGTTTCAGGATCAGGATGTGAAAGATTAATGCGGCTCGTCACTGCACCATTGTCCTGCTTTATTATTGCCAGGAGCTCACTGTGTAATATTAGCAGAGCCTGTAAGGCCAGAATGAATAGAGAGATTTGTGTGAGATGGCCAAGACAGAGCGAGTTATCATGGAAGGAAAAGGGGCTCCGCTTCGTTTGGAACAGAGCAGGCAGAAAGACTAGACTTGAAACCTATTCAGCATGAAACTGAAACTGATTCAGCATGAAACCAGAGTACCAGACTCAGATGAATGATAAAGCTGTTTGCTGAGTTATAAATAAGTCATTCTGATGTAGAATGAAAACCTTCAGTAGTTCTGTCAATGAATCTGCAACAGCTATTTTCTGTTCTTGGATAATTTTACCCAGTCCTGCCACCACTACTGTAAGTGGCTGCTTCTTCATGTTTGTGGTCTGGAAAATTTTGTTCCAGACTCTCAGAGGGGGAGACACACATCTTTGTTTAGGACCCATGGCTGCAGGGTACAGGCACCTGGGTATCCAGATGTTGCTACACAGGAGAGAGGATTGCACAGATCACACACAAGTCTGGAGAAATAAACTGTATAAAAGAATAATAAGGTCAGACATAGTTTTAAATGAAAACAGAGGGTGCATCTTTAATTCTTTAATGTGTGACACAAGGAATGAAAGCATTACCCTTACCCTAACCCTAGGTAAAAGAAATTGTCTTGTTTTGCCTAATATAACCTGTGTGTTTACTGAAATGTCAATTTAATGTGACACCAGCTTTTGATAGCTTGCCCAATTGCATAACCAACATCACATTTACTTTATGTTATTAAAATAGTATTTAAAAACATTTAGGTGCTCAGGCGGCACAGTGGTCTAAATCTGTAGACCACCACTTCTGAGATAGAGCACCTGAGTTCAAATCACATCTGTGCTATCGACCTGTTTGGGTGTCAGTCAAAAACAGTTTGCTGTGTCTATGGGAGGGAGTGTCTACCTTATATATGAAACCAGTAGCACCTATACACTGTTTTACACCTCTATCTATCTATCTATCTATCTATCTATCTATCTATCTATCTATCTATCTATCTATCTATCTATCTATCTATCTATCTATCCAATTATCTGTCTGTCTGTCTGTCTGTCTGTCTATCTGTCTATCTATCTATCTATCTATCTATCTATCTATCTATCTATCTATCTATCTATCTATCTATCTATCCAATTATCTGTCTGTCTGTCTGTCTGTCTGTCTGTCTGTCTGTCTGTCTGTCTATCTGTCTATCCAATTATCTATCTATCTATCTATCTATCTATCTATCTATCTATCTATCTATCTATCTATCTATCTATTTATCTACAGTAGTTCAAAAAAATAGCAGTGACTTTAAAAAAGTGAATAAAGCACAAAATCATTATAATAACTTTTATTTCCATAAATGCAAATGCACTGAAAATACTACACTTTCAATTCTAAATCAAAACATTAACTAAATGTAGCCAGTTTGTGTTAATCCTTTACAGAAAGTTAAGAAAAATGAATATTAGGCTGTTCAAAAAAATAGCAGTGCCAGCATTTTTCTTTAAAAACTAAAAAAATTTATCTATAACATGAAAAAATGTTTGAGGTTTCACTTTACTTTAAATTACTGAACTAATATTCAGTGGCATAACAATTGTTTCTGAGATCTGTGTTTCATGGAGTCGACCAACTTCTGGCACCTCTGAACAGGTATTCCAGTCCAGGATGATTAGACGACATTCCACAGTTCTTCTGCATTTTTGGGTTTTGCCTCAAAAAAACGTGTTTCAGACGTCAGAACACAAGTTCTCTCTGGGATTGAAGTCAGGGGATTGGGCTGGTCACTCTATTACCTCAATCTTGTTTGTCTGTAACCAAGATGTTTTGGGTCATTGTCATGTTGAAACACCCATTTTAAGGACATTTCTTCTTCGACTGATATATTTAAATTGATCCAAGATCCCTCGTATGTGATAAATAGGCGTAACACCATGGTATGAAAAACATCCCCATATCATCATTTTGTACCACCATGCTTTACTGTCTTCACAGTGAACTTTGGCTTGAATTCAGTGCTCGAGGGTCGTCTGATATACTGTCTACGGCCACTAGACCCAAAAAGAACAATTTTGCTTTCATCAGTCCACAAATGTTGAGCCATTTCTCTTTGGACCAGTCAATTGGTTCCTTGGCAAATTTGAACCCATTCAGGACACGTCTTTATCTTAACAACGGGACTTTGCAGGAGATCTTGCTGGTAAATTGGCTTCACTTAATCATCTTCTGTACTCACTGGTAACTTCAGATGTTCCTTGATCTTTCTGGTGGTGATCATTGGCTGAACCTTTGCCATTCTGGCTATTCTTTGATCCCTTCGAACAGTAGTTCCACGCTTCCTTCTGCGTCTTTCAGGTTTTGGTTGTCACTTTAAGGCATTTTAGCTGAGCAGCCAATAATTTGCTGCACTTCTCTGTATGTTTTTCCCTCTACAATCAACTTTTTAATCAAAGTACGCTGTTCATCAGAACAATGTCTGGAACAACCCATTTTACCCAGTATTTCAAAAGGAAATGTGCTATGACCAACCTGTGCAACATTTGCCCCCTCCTACATTAAATAAGGGCCAAAATTGACACCCGTTCTTCTGCAGAATGAATGACTTCACCAATTGAACTCCTCACTGCTATTATTTTGAACAACCCCCTTTCAATCAATGCTTCAATTACTCAGAATGAACGGCATGCATGTCCTAATTGTTGGGTTTGTTTTGTTTTCATTACTCTACTACACTTTCAAGTAAATTTTTTGCTATGTAGAAATATCACTTCTACTAAAAACAGTGATTTATCAAGTTAATGGTGTTGGACTGCTATTTTTTTGAACACCACTGTATCTGTCTGTCTGTCTGTCTGTCTGTCTGTCTGTCTGTCTGTCTGTCTGTCTCTGTCTGTCTGTCTATCCAATGATCTGTCTATCTATCTATCTATCTATCTATCTATCTATCTATCTATCTATCTATCTATCTATCCAATTATCTGTCTGTCTGTCTGTCTGTCTGTCTGTCTATCTATCTATCTATCTATCTATCTATCTATCTATCTATCTATCTGTCTATCCAATTATCTGTCTATCTGTCTATCTGTCTGTCTATCTAATTATCTATCTGTCTGTCTGTCTTTCTATCTGTCTAACTATCTATCCATCTGTCTATCCAATGATCTGTCTGTCTATCTATCTATCTATCTATCTATCTATCTATCTATCTATCTATCTATCTATCTATCTATCCAATTGTGTCTATCTATCTATCTATCTATCTATCTATCTATCTATCTATCTATCTATCTATCTATCCAATTATCTGTCTGTCTGTCTGTCTGTCTGTCTGTCTGTCTGTCTGTCTGTCTGTCTATCTATCTATCTATCTATCTATCTATCTATCTATCTATCTATCTATCTATCTATCCAATGATCGATCGATCTATCTATCTATCTATCTATCTATCTATCTATCTATCTATCTATCTATCTATCTATCTATCTATCTATCTATCCAATTGTCTGTCTGTCTATCTATCTATCTATCTATCTATCTATCTATCTATCTATCTATCTATCTATCTATCTATCTATCTATCTATCTATCTATCTATCTATCTATCTATCTATCCAATTGTCTGTCTATCTATCTAGCTAGCTAGCTAGCTAGCTAGCTGTCTATTTTACCGTTTGTGTTTATGTGTCTGCAATAGCATATGTTCTTGTTTCCAAGATGTTTCAAAAAACCTTTCATTGTATATTATGTAGTGACAAATAATTATTCATGAATAAATGAATTAATGACTGTGATAGTGTCTGTAAACAGTCTAGTAGTTTTAGCACATGGTGTCCTCCCACTGCCAATATTTTAATGCCTTTGCAGCAGTATTTTATTTGTATTCGATCCAGGATTTAGTGCTACTTAGAATTGAGAAATCGCTGTCCAAAACCTTCTTGTGTGGATCCAGAATTTGTAGAACAGTACCAGATTACCAAGGTAAGGGATTTTAATAATCTGTAATAACTGTTTTAATTATTGTACATACGTTTTTGGTAATAAAACTACTGATGTGATTAAGGCTGCCAAGGTATTAAGAAACTGGGATGTCTGCCTGTTTTTGACATGAATAAACCCTTTTGTGTTTTCGTGCCCAAGACTGAGTGGTGTGCCAGTGGTTTGGACATGAAGACTCCCTTACATAAATGTGTCTGCACAAGCTGATTGTATCTGTTTGTTTCATCAGTAGGTAGCAGTGGTCTCTTTTGTGTGTATGCACACAGGGCTACCTATCCGAGGGGATGGTCACCAAATGGTATCGTTCCCCTCGTCTGCTGCTCTCTCCTAACAACTACACCAAGGCTATCGACATGTGGGCCGCTGGCTGCATTCTGGCCGAGATGCTAACTGGGCGTATGCTGTTTGCAGGTCAGCTATCATGCTCATGGAACACTTGTCTGTTCAAAGCTTTCCAATTAATGTCAGAATGCTTACCTGGATTTCAAATAGGACAATTTTAGGCAGAAACTTACTGCAAATTATTTGTAAACAATGTTGCAGGCTTCGGCATGATTTACACATCTGGCGAACGTTATATCAAAAGATGCGGATGAAAGCACAAGCTACACCCACAGGGTGTAGAACCCCATTTTCTGTAGTCTGCCGTTTTAACACAAAACAGAAGAAAACAAAGACTAAAGCTAAATGAGCACTTTTTTAAAAATGTTTCCAAAAAGGCAAGTGGTTTGAATCAGTTCAGTCATTTTTGTTGCAGTGGTGTGGTGTTTTGTAATTTGGCAAGATTTTAGAGCACTTTGTAGCGCAAATGGAAACGTTGTAGCAATTTCTTTCAACATAATATTTAAACACTAATTAATAATTTCCCACTTTTTGGCCATGCTTGTATGCAGAGTTGACAAGTGAATTTCTGTTTGAGTCACTGCCGTCCTTACTATAAGGAATTAATATAAAATTGTTAAGGTTTTTGAATTTTTTTAATGCATTTTCTCCCAATTTAGTGTAGTTAATTTGTCTCCCGCTGCTGTTGAGGTGGGTATATTGCTGCTCACGCCTCCTCCGACCCACACACAGCTTTTAGCGGAACCCTTTTTCACCCATGCATTCTGCACAGGCGCCTTTGTATCCGTTAATCAGGGTCCTTACACAGCGTTTGAAGACGCCACCCTCATAGTCCGGTCATCCCGCCCTAGCAGAACCGTGTCTGCTGCAAGCACTGCCAATTATGCCCGCTAGATGGCACCCAACCGACCGGTGACAGCGCCGAGTTATGAATACAGTTATCTTTAGTATTTTTTGTTGTGTAAAATAACTGCTTGAATTTGATGTAAATTCCACATTTATGTCGCATTTATGTAAAATTGATGTACCTTTTATAAAGTTTATTTTCAGAAAGGAAACTACTGAAATTATAACTATATTTAGAAAAAGCGTTTGTGCTTCTCTATAATTCAATGTGAGCTGAATTTAGTAACATCAGTGTTACACGCTGTAGGTGCTCATGAGCTGGAACAGATGAAGCTAATCCTGGATACAGTACCTGTGCTAAGAGAGGAGGATCGGCAGGAGCTCCTGAAGGTCATGCCCTCCTATGTTAACCACAGGTGGGAAACCAGGAGATCACTGCAGGACCTGCTACCTGAGGTGGAAGAAGAGGGTGAGTAAAATTCCAATCTTAATCAGGTCAGTCTAGTGTATTATGTATCCCTGAATCCCACGGTTATTAATACAGTATTTTTCTCTCATCCCTTTTAGCCGTAGACTTTTTGGAGCAAATCCTGACCTTTAACCCCATGGATCGGCTAACAGCAGAAGCTGCATTGTCTCACCCATTTCTGAAGCAATATTCCTGTCCTCAGGATGAGCCTGTTTCCCTGCAGCCTTTCCGTATAGAGGATGAGCTGGAGGACAACCTGGTGAGCGAACCTGACCGCTGGGACAGGTACGGTACTGACCTCATTTACCTATTTTACATTCAGACAGGCTTCAAACTGCATGTGTTGGAGGGGGCATGTATCAGTCTCGCTCTCCTCAATTGGGGCAGGGGTCAGCTCCAGTAGAGAGGAAGCGTAACGCAATTGGGAAAATATGGATGTGTTAAAATCGGGAGAAAAATGCATAAAAAAAGCTGAAGTAACCCTTAACTGGTGTTTTTACTCATGAGGATAACTCTATTTTATTAATACAATTCTATGACAGATAGGATATGACATTATTAATAACACGGCTGATGCACAGTGAGGGTTTGATTGATTAGAACCTGTAACTGCAGGATACAGAATAATTAGTGTATTTAGGCTATTTGTTTTAGTCCTTTTACATTCAGATGGCAGCCCCCTATTTCAATATGTTGAAACATCTTGCCTGTGCACCGTCTGATGTTTTTTGAATCTGGATGGCAAAAATACCTAAAATTATGTTGTTTTTATGTTAATAAAGGACACATTGCCAGTAATCTAGACCTGCCTCTTATCAGAAATGTATGGTACACCATGAAGAGGCGAATTGAACAACAGCAAACAGGTGTTGAACAGGTGAAGTCTCGTAACAAGCAAGAATGGGCAAAAAAATTCCACCTGCAAAACTGCAACAATTATCTTCACTTTCCAAACCATTAACAGGCAGGGTGATGTAACACAGTGGTAAGCCTCTAAATGTGTTAGCAGTAACACAAAGTCAGAATGACAACAGAAAGGAATCAAAAATGACCTTTGAGCTCAGTGACACTGAGGGCTGGTTAAATATAGCAGCATATAAAATTTCCCCTTAATTAGATCTCACAGACTTTCATTGCTTGTTTTCTGTAGCCAGATGGTCTGATAAGAGGTGAAGGCTATTACTTACTGTTCAGAGATAAACAGGTGGAGGTTAATCAGGCTGATCGCCAAGAGGATGTCACTGTTTCTGAAAGAGAGACAGACTGATGGATTAGTGCCCCATCCTGCCCAGTATTAAGTGGTTTGTAAAAGTAAATAAATGAATTATTACCAGGATACTGATGTTAGAAGAGCATTGTAGGTAGTACCTGTCTTGTATGGTAATCTCCAAATATGGTATTACCCATCCAAGTCCAGTTATTTTGACTACAGGACATACTAATGGCCTTCTCTTCACTGCTGCAGTCTTTCCTCTGATGTGTGCTGGAAGCAGCAGGAGCAGTGTGGTTGTATGCAGAGTCTGTCAGAGCTGGGAGAGGCTTCTGAGGATGAGGTTCAGAGGGACCCTCGAGCTGGTTTCTCCTCTTTGATCGAGGAAGCTCAGGTGGACCCTCGCAAGCACTCACACAGCAGCTCAGCTGAACGCTTTCTGGAGCACTCACACTCACCAATGGACAGGCTAAGTGGCCACTACATAGAGATGGACTGTGGGCGATCCTGCGACTACAAGGTGGGTTCTCCTTCCTACCTGGATAAAATAACATGGAGAGAAGGAAAGCCTCAGAACTATTCTGAGCCGAAGCTCATCCTGGACCTGTCCCACTGGAAGCACAACGCCCACCCGTGCACCAGAGATGGTGATGCTGAGCAGGTTCATGATGAGGAACCCAATGACTTGTTCCAGGAGATCTCAAACTGGGCAGAGAGCACACAGCTAGGCCTCTATTCTCCAGGTTCACCTCAGGCGCCTTCTACCCCTCCAAGCTCTCCTCCTTTACCTGTGTCTCCATCCATGCTCCCTCACTCTTTTACACAAACACGGACCCCTTCGCTGCTGTGCACCGCTGACCTTCTACAGCATCCTGGCAGGAGGAGTCCTGCCTCTTTCTTTTCCTCTCCTCCCTCTCTGTTACCATCCTCTCCCTCTTCTCCTACTCCACATTCATCACCCCGATTCCAAAGCAACAATCGAGTCTTGCCATTATCAAGTGTGGCAGAGGAGCATCCCCGTTTCGACCTGGATGTGTTTATCTCACAAGCACTGAGACTGTGCAGTCAAAGTGAAGAAAGTGGAGCTTCTGAGGAAGGTAACACTGACTGTACTTCTGCGATCCAAGAGCACAAGCTTTCCAGAACTCATAGTTCAACACCAGAGGTGCTTAAAGCTCCAGCTTATCACAAGGCGCCCTGGTAGAGCAGCGTTCAGACTAGAGAAACACCCTGAACAGGGTGAATGCTTGCTTAGAGCTTCCGCTGCAAGGTTGCATAGATTTATGAATGTGTTACTTACTTGAAATAATACACAAACCATATTGTGGTTGATGGTGCCTCTCATACATAGCTTCTGAAATGTGAAGCCACCAGGAATCACATAATTCTAAATTAATAGGCATTAATATGGAGTTGACCCCCACTCCCTTTGCAGATATAACAGCTTCCACTCTTCTGGGAAGACTTTCTACAGTATTTCTCTCTCTCTTTATAATTTAGTAGAAAGCCTTCTAAAGAGAGTGGAAGCTGTTATAGCTACAAAAGGGGGTGGGAATGCACAGACATATTAATGTCTATAGATTTAGAATGGCATGTCATAAAAGCTTGTGTAGGTGTCCCAATACTTTTGTCCATGTAGCGTAGCATTGCATTGGCATGTCAGGCCACGACGTGGCCCTCCCCCTGACATGGCTAATTGTGTCTCTAGAGCCGGTGGCACCACCGGGCAAGCATAATGGACTGCTGCGCCACCCAAGCACCTTTCACTTCTTTATTTTTTTTTTTTTTTTTTTTACAGCATTCTGAGTTAAGTGACGTTATTGAACTTCCAGCAATATGTACATTATATGACCGTAATCACTATATATCAATTATTTAAGTGTTAGCAGAGACCCATTTTAATCATACACACACCTCAACATACTATAAATGTAACATAAAAATGCAGTCTTCCGTATTAAAAATTTTACTGTTGTAAAGTTACCATGGTAAGTTACCTTTGGTCTGGTAACTCCTTTAGTAAAGGTAGCATAACATTTCGGGATCCAGAGACTAAAACCTTTTTTTACAATTGTATAATGATATGTAATTTTATGCTTCTTCCATGCATAAAATGCACCTAGTATTCAAAGGAAATTCAGACTGTTTTTACTGGCACTAAATACACTTTGCATAGAAGCTGCTTTTGATACAAATGTACTCCTTACGTTAGTATTTTGGTTGATGTTTGACACAGGACTGTTTTCCAATTTTCACTTAATAAACCTAATCATTGTATTACACAAATTGTGTATTGAATTACTGGTTCAGCATGGTGCCACACAGTTCCAGCATCACAGACTTGCCTCCGGTTACTCTCTGCATGGGTTTTCACCAACATATCGGAATGACAGTAAATTCACTGGCTTGTCTTACTTTCGTCAAGTTTTTTTCTTCTCCCTATTAGAATGACCAAAATTACATACAGTTATTAAGGTGGCACAGTATATAGTGTTGGTGCTTCTTGGTTCAATTTGTATTTGAGAACCCCTAGGCCTAAGATGTCCTGGAATGGTCTGGTTCCCTATCCAGGGTGTACTCCTGCCTAATGCACAGTGCTCCTAGGATATGCTCTGGATTCATTACAAATCTGACAAATGTTTGTTTATTAGGATTTTAACGTCATGTTTTACACTTTGGTTACATTCATGACAGGTAGTTACTCATTACACAAGATTTATCAGTTCACAAGGTTATACCGAATACAGTCATGGACAATTTCATATCTCCGATTCACCTCACTTGCATGTCTTTGGACTGTGGGAGGAAACCGGAGCACCCGGGAAAACCCACACGGACATGGAGAGAACATGCAAACTCCACACAGAAAGGACCTGGACCGCACCACCTGGGGACCGAACCCAGGACCTTCTTGCTGTGAGGCGACAGTGCTACCCACTTAGCCACCGTGCCGCCCTTTCTCCCCATTAGAATGACCAAAATTACAAACAGTTATTAGGGTGGCACAGTATATAGTGTTCCTTTTAAGCCTTCCTTTTGGTGTATTTTCCGAGTTCTCCTCTGCCTGATTAGGTTTCCTCTGCTTTCCTTCCACCTCACAAAACATCCATGTGTAAATTAGCCCTAGGTGTAGGTTGACCTAAGCTATCCTGGCTGGAATGCTGTGTTCCTGCCTCTTGTGCAATGTTAAATGTATAAAAACAGTACACAGTTGTTATTCCTTGTAATTTTTATTGTCATAATTTAATTAGTTCAAAACGCAGACAACTCTCACAAAGAATCCAAAAAGAAATGAAACAGTAATACAGTACATATGCAGATAAGGGTAATATTTTTGTCTGAAGAGGGTACCAGACAGTTTTGAGCATGGCACGAACAGCATGGCAGCACAGGAACGACACTAACAGGCAGCAGCAGAGGAATAATTGCATTCGCTTTAGGTTTTTTTCTGGCAAATAAATATGAAAATCAAATGCATTTAATAGGTTCACAAAGGGAAAAGTCAATATATTGTCACGCATAAAATTGCAAACTTTTCTTTTTAATTCTAACTGGACTGCTGCTCTGCACAGTTTTTATTTTATTTTATTGATATGATAGTGTACAGGAATTATTTGAACCCAGGTGATTTCTGAACATGATCAGTATAAAGCTAAAGAAATAGTCATTTGCACTTGTACCTAATAATGGTTGTAAATCAAGGTTAAATGCTACCATCTTGTGGCCACACATGTTACTGCAGCCCAAAACAAACTCGCATTGTTTACACTATCAGCAGCAGAAACAGCACATTAAATCACCTGCTGGTGTAGGTTATCTTACAAAAAAATCATTAGTTGCTGTGTCTAAACTGAGCTCTGCGTGTTCGTCTATCTGGATACTCTCTACAGCAAGAAGGAAACCGAATAATCAAGTGTGCAGAATCTCACTAGTTGAGCGTAATAAACCCTTACCTGAATGATACTGTTACATATTGCATTTATTACCAGAACATTACATTAGTACACACTATATGTGTATCAATTTCTCAATAGCACGTTAGTCTCCTCTAGGACAAGTTTTAGTCCAGTTCACTCACAAAAAGTCAGCCCTCGAGGTAAATACAGATGTAGAAAAATATAGTTTGAATGATATTTATATAGCTATTGATTTTTTTTAATCACACCTACCTATACAGTTTTATTTCTTTTATTTAATCTAAATCTTACGCAGCAGTGTAATAAAAGTAACAATAAAATCACACCGCTACAAACCCAAACACGAAATGACATGACATCTCGCACTAGTTCTGGATATTTCATACATACATTTATAGTAAATAGCTTTGTCATTTTAGGTAACTGTTATGCGTTATTTCTAAATGTGATAATGTAAACACCACAGTACGAAAGTTACTGTATTGACAAACAGTAAAGCACAACATTACAAGGCAAATGGCCACTGAAGCATAGATTTGTTCTTGATGATACAAAAAATATTACACACTCACAGAGGGGAAAAATGAACACTTTGCATTGGTTTAAAGATGCCACATGTTTTTACAAATCAGGTGAGGGTTCAGAAGCAGAGCATTAAACCAGCATCCCCATGCCAACATCAGTCATGTGATTATATAAACACTGTTGCCCTACCCTGCGTCGACACCAACAGGCAACACATTGCTTACATAGTGACATTTGACTGCAGTGGGTGTGTAGCTGGATGTTACTGTTGCTGAAAAGCTTTTATTGTACAATCTTAATAAAAGGAAATGCTAATTGTACATAAGCCACTGTGCACCTGTTGTAATGACCCCAGGAAGGAAATGGCAGTGATTTTAGATTCCGTTTCATGTTGTAAAGACAGTATGACTCGAAATCATTACATTACGTTCATGCAAATGAGTCAGACACATTGCTTGTCGCCCAAACATTTGCAGACTTAACTGGAAATAGTCGCCTGTTGCTTTGTGGCTCTAGTGTGAACCAATCGTACATTAAGGCCATAAAATTAGTAACTACTTTTATCAAAACAGAGCCAAACAATCAGTAACACCCGACATTGAGCTATTCATGTTACCTCATTTAATTTACCACTTCAAAACAGGTTAATAATAAACTTTGCCATGTTTTTTAAACCTCACTTTTTATTCTGACTTAAGTGTATCTGAAACAGCAGATCCACATAACATTTGCCTCATGCTATGTGTGGTTACAGACAGTGGGATTAAACTAAATTCCTGATAAATGTGTCACCCTTGAACAAAAACTGCATTTTCTTAACAGGATGTGCAAATGCTGGTGAAAAAGGTGTTGGAAGCATGTGTGTTTGTAACCCCTTTCACATGACAATATGCTGGTAGTTAAAACCCTATAGAGTCTGATGCAACAATGCTCAGGGAACATCAACACGTTAATAATGATGTCGAAGAGTTAATAAAGCTGAAAACTTACACTGCATTTAAAGTAGAGAAATGTCTGCAACCACCAACTATGTTGTATCTAATACTGCTTTTTTCTGGTAGCCATATGATACAGGCTGCATCTGTTAGAAGTACATTAGCATATAAATGCAGCCTTACAACAGTTTAATATTGACTAGAAGCTACCAACCTGTTTTAGTTTGTTTAAAATTTGCATCCTGACTTACAAACTTGCTCCAGTCATAACATTAACATACATGACAGGAGTTAGGTTATTGTACTAACGACCTGCTAATTATTGGGTTTTGAGTATAAAAGGGGCTTGTGTGTGTGTATCTAGTGTAAAGTAGGTTTTGGCTCCAGTCGCACTATTAGGCATTAACTTGGCATCATTTTTGTTGGGTTCCATTGGCATTGCACTATAATTTAATATTTTGGCATTTTTAACCATATTTTCAGTAAACAAATACTTTAGTATTCCTGTCTGCGAGACTTCACATGGAAACAAATTAAAGCAGGAAATAAATGCTTTTAGTTGTAATAAGAAATACTGATACAATTTTGAGTTAATCTTTGGTAATTAGTTTAGAAAAACGAATGAGCCACCTGCTTTATTGCTTAGATTTCTGGGTGCCAAGGGTCAATTCTTTTCTAGTAAATTATTGGTACATTTAGTCTTTGTTAAATGTTCAAAGTCTCATACTAAAAACTCATTCCCATGGTACTGAAATTAAAAAAATATAAAGACATTTAGACTTTTTTTCCTTAATTTAAAAGTTAGAAATTAAAACTTGATATTACTGATATGTTTGGTGTGTATTTGACAAATTTAACTGGGGAAAAAAATCATTGTAGAACCAAGTTAAAGATAAATTCAAATAGCAAATGCAGCTTCTTGTTTTTGACCGCTAGAAATGTTATAATTTCTACAGTAGTGTATTACTGATCAGCCATAACATTAAAACCACCTCCTTGTTTTTACACTTACTGTCCATTTTATCAGCTCCACTTACCATATAGAAGCACTGTGTAGTTCTACAATTACTGACTGTAGTCCATCTATTTCTCTACATACCTTTTTAGCCTGCTCTCACCCTGTTATTCAGTAGTCAGGACCCCCACAGGACCACCACAGAGCAGGTATTATTTAGGTAGCGGATCATTCTCAGCACTGCAGTGACGATGACATGGTGCTGGTATGAGTGGATCAGACAGAGAGCTACAAAGTGCTTCTATATGGTAAGTGGGGCCAATAAAATAGACGGTGTGTGTAGAAACAAGGAGGTGGTTTTAATGTTATGGCTGATCGGTGTAACTGAGATGTAAGCTTAATTTTGTCGTATTTTAAAATGCAAAAAACAAACTAAAAAGTGAATACAAATGTTTCCATCATGGAAATATTTACAGTAGAAATTTAAGTATGTTATTAAAATAAGTCATCATCCTTGTTCCTTTTTGCTAAAACGACAGCTTTTTACCCAATAAGAATGATTAAAAGTCATGATTTGTAGTGTTTTATTCTGCTCTCTGCATGCTCTTAAGCTGTAATATTGAATAGCAGAGACTTTCGAGGTATGACGGATGTAAAAAGCATGTTAATAAATATTTACATTTTAATAATTTGAGACCCCAAGCCATAATTTCAGGAGATACAGCAGTTATTGCAGTGTATATTTTGCATGACCTCGTGACCTCATTACAGTTTTGCTTTTTGATGTTTAGTGTATAAATTCCATGATATTTAATGATGCAGGTCAATAAAGCTTTAGCTTTGTGCTTTTGTACTGCATCATCTGTTCAGAGCAACAATGACCTGTGTACTGGTGAATCTGAGAATACATGCACTTCTGTTTTTTGAGTATATAAATCTATGCTTATACGAGCTCATCTGAGCTTTTTCTTGAGTACTCGTGACCATGATCAATTTTTTGTGCAGAACTATTTTTGCATTACTGCTTGATATCACATGATAAAATAAGATCTACTGCTTCCAGGAACATTACAACACTAAAACTGAAAAAAATAAAAGATACCTTTGTAGAGATAACAAGTCTGAATAGTCTAGAGGCATCCCAGGCAACTTAAGAACACCCACCCCCTCTCCATGGCCATCTCCAGATCTCTAACCCGATTTCAATTCCTTTCCTCTAACCACCTCCAGGTTTAATACAATTCTCCATTGCCTTCACCCCGTTACCCATCAGTACAATTTCTCCATCCCTCGTTCTCCCTTTCATACGTAAGGCAGGATGCCGTAGACGAACAGGGCCATGACGGCAGCGCTGAACAGGCCTGCTACAGGAACTGTGACGAACCAGGCCAGGAAAATGTTCCTGAAGAGATGCCAGTCTACCGCTTTCTGTGAGCGCAGCCAGCCAACAGCCACCACTGATCCCACCTGTGCACACACACACACACACAATCAGCAGCAGCAACGAACACAGCTTGCAAGCTGTTGAGTTACATGAAAAGAAAAACTGGGATAGTAAGAGAACACAAAAATAAGGCGATATAGTAAAGCTCATTTAGAAGAATAGGCAGTTATTAGATTATTAAAGAGCTAGAGTAAAGTTATTACAAGATTTCAGGCGTTCCAATAAAACCACCTGGATTTACATACTACTAGTGATTTCAGATGAGGCCTTACACTTTGGATCTAAAGCTCAAAATCAAAGCATTATGAGCAACTTAAGAATGGACTCATTAGAAGTTAAAAATGGTGCTTCATATGAAATGGCAAGAATCAGCTGAACTTTGCTACTCAGTCCACAAAACAGTTAAACTACTTATTAGTTGGTTAATGTGAAAAGTAGTGGCGCTAAGTCATTTAAAGAACTGATTAATCACCAAGTATATTATACAGACCCACAGATTTTTGAAGTGTATTAGGTGCATTAAATATGCAACAGGTCTATTAAATGTACAATATTTCAGTGATGGTAAGCTAAAGCCCTGGAGTACTGCCTCTCACAGCGCTGGCCTTAGCTCACCACCCCTGGGATTTCAAGTTCGAATCTTTGCTGTGCTTCCACCCAAGCTGGGCGTCCAACAGACGCATATAGCTTTGCCTTAGGAAGGGAGGAGAGTCGACAGGGTTCCTCATTGCTGGTGCATATACAACCTCTGCTGGCTGATTGAGGCACTTGCACCAAAGGTGGACAATCATGGAATTAGCTTTACGTATATGATGCAAGTGGCTAAGGAAATTGGATATGATGGGAAAAATAGAAGAATATACACTGATCAGCCATACCATTAAAACCACCTCCTTGTTTCTACTCACTGTCCATTTTATCAGCTCCACTTACCATATAGAAGCACTTTGTAGTTCTACAATTACTGACTAGTCCATCTATTTCTCTACATACTTTTTTAGTCTGCTTTCATCCTGTTCTTGAATGGTCAGGACCCCCACAGAGTAGGTATTATTTGGGTGGTGGATCATTCTCAGCACTGCAGTGATACTGACATGGTGGTGGTGTGTTAGTGTGTGTGGTGCTGGTATGAGTGGATCAGGCACAGCAGCGCTGCTGGAGTTTTTAAACACCTCACCGTCACTGCTGGACTGAGAATAGTCCACCAACCAAAAATATCCAGCCAACAGCGCCCCATGGGCAGCATCCTGTGACCACTGATGAAGATCTCAAAGATGACCAACTCAAACAGCAACAATAGATGAGCGACCGTCTCTGACTTTACATCTACAAGGTGGACCAACTAGGTAGGAGTGTCTAATAGAGTGGACAGTGAGTGGACACAGTGTTTAAAAACTCCAGCAGTGCTGCTGTGTCTGATCCACTCATACCAGCACAACACACACTAACACACCACCACTAAGTCATTGTCCCTGCAGTGCTGAGAATGATCCACCACCTAAATAATACCTGCTCTGTGGGGGTCCTGACCATTGAAGAACAGGGTGAAAGCAAATTAAAAAAGTATGTCAAGAAACAGATGGACTACAGTCAGTAATTGTAGAACTTCAATGTGAACTTCAACGTGTTCTATATGGTAAGTTGAGTGTAAAAACAAGGAGATGGTTTTAATGTTATGGCTAAAGTGCATGTGGGACATTTTGTGAGGGGAGTCCCATTTCTTGCAGGTTTTAAATAATTGTGTGTATGTAAACACATCACGCAGCAATCAGATTTCATTACGTATATGCTTTTCACACGGTTTCCCAGTCAGGTGGTAGTGTCACTACCTTTTTAAAAAAGTACTTATGTTTAACATCTAGTTCTACATAGTGTAAATTTATCAGGTCCTGTTAAGCATTTGTTGTTGCTTTGTGCATCTGAAGTCACTGTAAATATTTATGTGGGAGTTTTTATTAGTGAACTGCACACAATATGTGCCCCTGCAATGTTTCATTTACTGTAAAGACAAAGCCATAAGCTGTATTACAAACCATGTATTACACAACCACACTTCATTGCACTATTTATTAAGCTTCTCAGAGTACAAGGTTGAAAACCACCAGTTTTGACCAAGTTTTATAGGTTCTTATATCACTATTAATTAGCAATCCTTACTAAATCAAGAACTACATTTCTATGCTCTTTCCAAGGACACTGTGGATCTGCTTTAGGCCATTGTTTTATAACCAGTATTTTTAGTTCAGCAGGAACATTAGGGAAGCGTAATGGAGATGGCACGGGGAGGAACATCTCCACACATGCTCTAGGTGTCAGGTATCTGGCAGACTCCAAAACCACTAAGGAAGCCATTTGGCTATTTTTTATGGTCAGTGTAATCCAAGCTGCCATGCAAGGGAGGGGCTAAATCTGGATTTAGAGGCAAACAACAGAGTCGACAAGAGCAAGGAGACTTTAGCTATAAAAAGATTGCAGAATGTGTACAGTTGCTGTGCAGCTCCTGCAATCCAGCTGTGATATGTCTGTTTAATAACATCACGAATGTTATGGGAGCATACTACAGGGTGGGCCATTTATATGGATACACCTAAATAAAATGGGAATGGTTGGTGATATTAACTTCCTGTTTGTGGCA
This sequence comes from Trichomycterus rosablanca, assembly GCF_030014385.1. Lineage (NCBI taxonomy): Eukaryota > Metazoa > Chordata > Actinopteri > Siluriformes > Trichomycteridae > Trichomycterus > Trichomycterus rosablanca. Next base: position 8,147,828 of record NC_085994.1, read on the forward strand.
CATTAGTATATGGGAGGGGGAAAACTTTTCAAGATGGGTGGTGACCATGGCGGCCATTTTGAAGTCGGACATTTTGGATCCAACTTTAGGTTTTTCAATGGGAAGAGGGTCATGTGACATCAAACTTATTGAGAATTTCACAAGAAAAACAATGGTGTGCTTGGTTTTAACGTAACTTTATTCTTTCATGAGTTATTTACAAGCTTCTCTTTGTTTACAGCCATTGACATGTCGCAGAGGTTAACACGTGAGGAGCGGATAGAAATTGCGTTGATGTCTGGTGAACGCAGTACCCGGGTCATTGCAGCAGATTTCAATGCAAGACACCCTGCGAGACCACCCATCTCCCATGCTACAGTTAGCAAACTGCTTGCCAAGTTTCATGAAACTGGTTCAGTGTTGGATTTGCCAAAATGTGGACGCATGAAAACTGTCACTAATGAAGAAACATCAGTGGCTGTCCTAGCTTCATTCAGCAAGAGCCCACAGCGTAGCACTCGCCGCATGTCACTGGAGAGTGGCATCAGTCGAACATCCCTTCGGCGGATATTAGCTACTCACAAATGGCATCCTTACAAACTCCAGCTGCTGCAGCATCTCAACGAGGATGACCCAGATCGGCGCACTGAATTTGCAGAATGGGCAAAACAAAAATTGGAACAGGACCCTCAGTTTACACAGAACATTTTGTTCAGTGATGAGGCAAACTTTTATGTGAATGGTGAAGTTAACAAACAAAACCACCGCTATTGGTCTGACACTAACCCACATTGGATAGATCCCTCCAAGACTGTTGGAACACAAAAATTGATGGTATGGTGTGGTATATGGGGTACAAAGATAGTGGGGCCATTCTTCATCAATGGAAACCTCAAGGCCACTGGATATTTGAAATTGCTACATGATGATGTGTTTCCCTCTTTATGCACTGAAGCTGGCACGTTCCCTGAGTTTTTCCAGCAAGATGGTGCACCACCACATTATGGGTGTCAGGTCCGAGCATTCCTAGATGAACAGTTTCCTGGAAAGTGGATTGGTCGTCGTGGGCCAGTTGAATGGCCCCCAAGGTCTCCCAATCTGACCCCCTTAGACTTTTATCTTTGGGGTCATCTGAAGGCAATTGTCTATGCTGTGAAGATAAGAGATGTGCAGCACCTGAAACTACGGATACTGGAAGCCTGTGCTAGCATTTCTTCTGCGGTGTTGCTATCAGTGTGTGAAGAGTGGGAGAAGAGGGTTGCATTGACAATCCAACACAATGGGCAGCACTTTGAACACATTTTATAAGTGGTCAGAAACTTGTAAATAACTCATGAAAGAACGTTAAAACCAAGCACACCATTGTTTTTCTTGTGAAATTCTCAATAAGTTTGATGTGTCACATGACCCTCTTCCCATTGAAAAAACTAAAGTTGGATCCAAAATGGCCGACTTCAAAATGGCCGCCATGGTCACCACCCATCTTGAAAAGTTTTCCCCCTCCCATATACTAATGTGCCACAAACAGGAAGTTAATATCACCAACCATTCCCATTTTATTTAGGTGTATCCATATAAATGGCCCACCCTGTAGTTAGTATGCAGCCTCACTCTGTTGAATAAAAAGAGCTCAATGTCAAACAGCATTATGTGAGGTTTGCTTTTTACAAATACATACTACTCAGTAAAGTAACTCTAAAGTGGATTTGTTAGAGCTGATAACCTCAAGATAACCCAGCCTCCATACAGATGATGGGTACATGACATTATGAATTTACACAATGTAAATTTTTAACTTCCTACATTGTTTTGATGCTATCAACTCAGTTTTATAAAATGTACTTAAACAAAAAGCTTCCATACATAAAGAAGCTAAAAATAAAGTTTACTGAACAAACAAACCTGCTAATATCCTACAGGTTTTAGCTTGTTCTGTAATACAATAAAGATTTTTGTTGTTGACGATACAAAAGCACTATGAACCTGATTCAACAACACTGTCATTCTGGACTCGATAGTTAAACATGGCATGCATGTGGGTAGTGCATTCAAATTCAGGCCAAACTGATTTAAGCTTTCAGACAGAACCATACACCTACATGTTGAGACGTCTTTCAGACTTGACTGAACTAAACAGGTTCTGGTATTAAGAGAAATAGCAGATTTGTCCCACCTTGCCCTTTTGCAGATCTTCAAAGGTAGTCTTTGGAAAAATAATGGGTTGGAACAAGACATACTCTTCTCTTTGTCCTTGTTTGGCTATAAAAGCTCCTTAAAACCCACTCACTCCTATAATGGCTTTTCTAACAGTGTGGACTAAAATTTCAAGAGGCACCAGAAAACCATTACAGAGCACTTAAAAAGAAATTAGTATTTTCATTTAAATATTGTAGGGAAAACAAAAGGTTTTGGGTAATGAGTTAAAGTTTATGCAATAGGTGGTAGCTTAAACTGAAAATGAATATGATATGAATTTAGTTTTAATCAAAACAGATTTAGAGAATGTCTATCATGACTTAGTCCTAAACTAGGAACTTTAAAGTACCCCTGAACAGATTATTTTAATGAAATACACACAGTAATACAATTTTATAGATTATAGATTTTGTTTTCATATAATAGAACATCTTCTGTGCCCTAAAGGGACCTTTACAGTTTTATTAAAAGTTTATACTGTATGTACACTTACCAATCACTTTATTAGGCACACCTATCTGGTATGTACATTCATTGATTATTTTAGGTAAGTTTACCACACAGAATAACTATATGGGTAAACAATTACTGACTGTAGTACACCTGTTGCTTTGTACACCTTTTACCCACCTATACTACATTTATCAAATAAAAGGGACACCCTGTAGAGCCCCGAGTAACCAAATTATGTGTGGGTGGTAGATCACTCAGCACATGGTACTAACATGGTAGTCTTGTTTTGGCTTGAGTGAATCAGGTGCAGCAGTGTTGTTTGGATTTTTAAATTTTATCTTACCACTTTATGGACCTGAAAATAATTCCAAAATAATTCTTAATGATTACCAGCCTACCATTATCAGCCTTCTAAAATTAATTAACAATGTAAAAGAAGCAAAGGTGTTCAGGGGGACTTTAAATTCATTGAAAAAGAACTGATTAGAACTGCAATTATGATTTCAGAAGCGAGACATGATTAGCTCTTTTACGATTACGCTACTAAAGTGAGTCCTAACTAACAGATCTTCTCTAGACCTTCTTTGGTACCTTGCAGTGAGTGGAGCTTATAGGAACGCCCACATTTGAAGCAACAAGCACTGTTAGAGCACTCATTACTTCAATGCAAAATCCACTGTGGAAAGACAAAGACAAAGAAGGAGACTGAAATGCAGACAGAGGTACGCAAGACACCCAGTGAACCAAGCACAGACACCACAAATACAAAACATCCTGCAATGGAAACGAAAAAGGGATAGACACAAAGTTCTGTTCGACCCTGAATGCACCAAGACACAGTTTTAGAGGGGAGGAGGAGGCTCTTTTCCTTCTTTGCAGAGAGTGCGAGAGCGCTGCATTACCCAACCGACTGACATTTGTGTGCAATTGAGCCGGGTGATAGTTATCGGAAACAATTTCCAGACAGATGGTGTTAGAACTGGGACAGTGAGGATTACATTAAGATCAGAGAACATGATTATTGCCTGAGTTTTAGGTCCATAAAAAGCACTGCTGACTTTACTGATTACATTTCATCTCATGTTTACAAGCAGTTTTATTAAGTCACTATAAATCAATGACTCTTCTTGTTCTCACTGCTTTAGTGAACTGTTTACAAATTTTGTTTGTATTAAATAATTGGGAAAATTACTATTAACCACAGTGGTCTAGTAGGTTGGAGACATTGCAGCACATCTGCACTCTCTGAAAGCAGGTAGCTCACTCTCTCCTTTCTCCAGCAATCACTTTAACCAATCTTTACCTTGCAGTGCGTGGTACTGATAGGGAGTCCAATATTGGACGCCAGCACAACAGTGAGCGCCGAAGCCAGCTCAATAGTGAATCCACTGCAATGAGGGCAACAAAAGATCATTTTATAAATCATACCTCTGTTTAGTCCAGTATCGGCAATGCATGCACAATCCAAAAGTACATGCATATGGTATGCATATGATATGCAGAGCCAAAGAATCTTATCAGGGCATGCAAAAACAAAGTACCATGCAGATTACAAGCAAGATAGTAAATTGTTTGTGTACTTGGGTAAATATTGTACATGAGCATGTGAGAATTTGTATGCGTGCTTATGCAAATGCAAGTAAATGGTCATTCAAGTGACTATTTTTGAAATACAGGCAGTAGTTAAAAATAGTGCACTAATGGGAAAATAAAATACATACATTGTAACATTCTTACCAACGTCTATAAACAAGAAAACCACTTCTGTCAAAAAAATATTTTAATTTCTGATAGTGGGTATGATCATGGTGACACTGTCTTCTGTGCATGATGACCAAACATCTTCACTTAGGTTTCTTCAGTCCAAAGGAAATGGTTCCAGAACATTTGTGGTTTGTTTAGATGCAATTGCAAACCAAAGCAGAACTACCCAATTCGTTTTGGAGAAAGGCACATCTTCTTAATACATCATGGATTTTAATGAGCTTATGGAGCCTATAGGTAATGTAATGTAGCTCTTGGGGCTGTTTATATATTGAGAAAACAAAACATTAGGACCATTCATAGGGTCAAATGGTGCTCAGAGGTAGCTGTGGAAAGTTCTCACAGACAGTGGTCCGAGCAGGGTTAAGCCACAAACATTTGTGGTTTGTTCAGATGCAATTACAAACCCAAGTAGAACTGCCATATTCGTTTTGGAGAAGGGTATATTTTCCTAGCCTGTTCTATTGAAGCTATACTTCATACATCATGACTTTTAATTACATTACAAGCCTGTAGGTCTTGTAATGTAGCTCTTGGGGCTGTTTATATATTGAGAAAACAAAACATTAGGACCATCCATAAGGTCAAATAGTGCTTACAGGTAACTGTGGGGAGTTCTCACAGACAGGGGCCACCAAACTTATAGGTTGTTGGGCAGCTGAGATTAATTAATGCCAGAGGACATAAAGGCTGTGGTGTCTGGTACGGACTAACAGAAGGGCTACTTTTGTTCAAATTGCAGATCATTTTAATACTGATGATGAGTTGAATGAGATATTAACTTATACTCATTTCTCAAAAAATTGGATTCCAATCATTTAGTCACAGAAAAGAAAAAAAATAGCAGAAATTATTAAAATCCTGAGGTTTTCCCCCCTAATTTACAAGCGTTTATGAACTTTTGACTGGGGGTCTTGACTGGGGACCTTTGTCTTCACATCCAAGCTACATAATTAGACATCATCTCATCATTGGTAGAAAAATGAGAAGACTTCATTCTTTAAAAAGTTAATAAGTTTGAATAAAGGCTAACCCAACATGGGGCGCTGATCTCTTTGTCATAATCTTAAGCCCTCTCAATTCCAATAATAAACTATGCAAATGATTAAAAAAGCCTGCCGGTTCACAGCACATCTGGTACACTTATCTCCAGCTTAATGGTCTGTGTGATATCTCCAGTATTTATGTGGACAAATAGCTCATTTTATTGTGGTTGGGTCTATTGCGAGTTGTTTCACATTGCCTGGTTTGTTTTGAGTTGTTTCTTACGTTGCCATTAGAGCGCAAGGTCATAAAGTTTCCATGTACAAGTGTTAAGCTAAATTTAGCAGACACTGGCAGTTTGGTGAGGAGGGTACAAATAGTGATAAGTGTTATCCTTAGACAAACATCCTATCTTTAATGGCTGAACTCACTCCACAGTTACATGCAAATGAAATAAGGGGCAAATCTGTAGCCTTACAGTTTTAATCTGGATTTTAATAGGAGATAAACACTGGTGACCCAGTTGGCAAGCAAAGTTTTTTTAATTTCCCAAATCAGCATGATGACAGGAGGAATGTTTAGTAAATGATCAGGAGACGTGAGAGCAGCCTGTATAATGAAATTTCTTAACTTCAGCATTAACCCAGAAAAAGAAAAGCAGGCCTGTACCTTGTAACACAAACACATTTGTTAGAAATTCATGCATATTGGAATGGAAAATAACAAACGACAGTGACATTTGAAATCTTGTCATGCTCATGCATAAGAAAGCCATGCCACATCAACCATGACAAATCAGTAGGAGTGTGATCTCACCTGGATGGTGTGATGGGAGTGAGGTCCTTGCCCATAGTCTGGATGACGCGGCGCCCCCAGACCCACAGGCCGGCACAGATGCCCACACCGCCATAAAACAGGAGCCACACAGGAGTGGCTGCATCCTGCATCACTCCACCTTGGTCGTATATCATCCATAGGGCTACCAATGGGCCAATGGCATTACTGCCAAGAAAAAATAAAGGATGTCTTTTAATGCTTTAAAATACTATAAATACTCAGGTCACAATATTGGTTACTGTCTGTGTGGAGTCTTTGTTCTGGTATTTCATCTTTATGTATAAATGCCTATTGCCCAGTTTAAAGGGTAATGCTCCCTGTATAGCTAAAGTCCTTCTTAATTATGTTTTTTTTTTTATATTCATTAACAAAACCGATGTTTATCCCATAACTAATTATTCATTTTCTGTAGCCATTTTAACACCATGTGGATTATGGTGTTCCAACCCATATCAATCACTTATCCATTTACATCATAACCTGCAAATTCCACACAGTAACTCGAGACAAATGTAGAACTAGAGTCCCAGAAAATATGTGGCAAACTTTTCTGCCGCCCACTGGCATTACTATAACTACAAATAATTCATAATATTAATAACCGCTTCATTCTAACCAGGGATGCAGTGAATGTGAGTGTTGCTACCTGGAAACACTGGGTACAGGGCAGAAATACTCCAGGGACAAAAGACCAATCTGTCAGAGGCACCCTCACTCATACCTACAGACTTAACCTCCCATTTTATCTTCTGCATGCTTTTTGGGGAGGTAGGAGAAAAACAGACTTAGGGGCACCGGAAAACAGGCACCTGCATGTGTCAGTGACCAAAGGTGAGGTTCAAACTAATGAGCAAGCTGATGCTATGAGTTACACACACTACCTGATGTGTCACATAAAACAAAAGGATTTTTTACACAAAATAACAATTATGCCTTGGGAAAAAGTCAGTAAATAAAACCACTGGCTTGCTGTTTTCAGTCCCAGGGAGACAATTTACACCCCAAAGCAGTGTACATAATGGATTTACTTAATGTTTTTTCTTAAAATATATAAGCACATAAACTAAAGACTCATACATTGTCATTTCTTTCATATACTAGATAGTTCATGTACTGTATAACATGGTAAGCATGATTTAACTGATGAGGATTACTATCTGATACACTCACGTATTATTATTAATGCAAGCATAACTTGCTATGTGCTTAGTGTTTTGCATGTTTAGTATGTGTAGGCTGAGATATCTCACCCCACTCATTGTTGACATGGTGCTATTTTAATTACTACTGCTGGGAAGTGTGTACTGCACCAGAGAGCTTCCATTTTTGGCTGACCCTACACGCTTACGACTGCACTGCAGTGTCCAATGATCGGTGGTGCCAAAGGTTTTTGAAAATGGGCATGGAAGTAGTGGTAGATACAAAATGCCATTTTCAACTAGCTCAAATACACTGATCAGCCATAAAATTAAAACCACCTCCTTTGTTTCTACACTCACTGTCCATGTTATCAGCTCCACTTACCATATAGAAGCACTTTGTAGTTCTACAATTACTGACTGTAGTCCATCTGTTTCTCTGCATGCTTTGTTAGCCTGCTTTCACCCTGTCTTTCAATGGTTAGGATCCCGACAGGACCATCACAGAGCAAGTATTATTTAGGTGGTGGATCATTCTCAGCACTGCAGTGACACTGACATGGTGGTGGTGTGTTAGTGTGTGTTGTGCTGGTATGAGTGGATAAGACACAGCAGGGCCGCTGGAGTTTTTAAACACCATTTCCACTCACTGTCCACTCTATTAGACACTCCTACCTAGTTGGTCCACCTTGTAGATGTAAAGTCAGAGCAAAGTCAGAGTAAAGTCGATCGCTGATCTATTGCTGCTGTTCGAGTTGGCAGTGCTGAAAATGATCCACCACCTAAATAACACCTACTCTGTAGAGGTCCTGGGAGAGTCCTGACCATTGAAGAACAGCATGAAAGGGGGCTAACAAAGCATGCAGAGAAACAGATGGACTACAGTCAGTAATTGTAGAACAACAAAGTGCTTCTACATGGTAAGTGGGGCTGATAAAATGGACAGCGAGTGTAGAAACAAGGAGGTGGTTTTAATGTTTTAGCTGATATTTGATTGGTAACTTGACATTGCACAAACTAAATATGAAAGGCTAATTTAGAGGTATCTAAATGAGCATAAATACAGTGTATCACAAAAGTGAGTACACCCCTCACATTTCTGCAAATATTTCATTATATCTTTTTATGGGACAACACTATAGACATGAAACTTGGATATAACTTAGATTAGTCAGTGTACAACTTGTATAGCAGTGTAGATTTACTGTCTTCTAAAAATAACTCAACACACAGCCATTAATGTCTAAATAGCTGGCAACATAAGTGAGTACACCCCACAGTGAACATGTCCAAATTGTGCCCAAATGTGTCGTTGTCCCTCCCTGGTGTCATGTGTCAAGGTCCCAGGTGTAAATGGGGTGCAGGGCTGTTAAATTTGGTGTTTTGGGTACAATTCTCTCATACTGGCCACTGGATATTCAACATGGCACCTCATGGCAAAGAACTCTCTGAGGATGTGAGAAATAGAATTGTTGCTCTCCACAAAGATGGCCTGGGCTATAAGAAGATTGCTAACACCCTGAAACACAGCACGGTGGCCAAGGTCATACAGTGGTTTTCCAGGACATGTTCCACTCGGAACAGGCTTCGCCAGGGTCGACCAAAGAAGTTGAGTCCACGTGTTCGGCGTCATATCCAGAGGTTGGCTTTAAAAAATAGACACATGAGTGCTGCCAGCATTGCTGCAGAGGTTGAAGACGTGGGAGGTCAGCCTGTCAGTGCTCAGACCATACGCCGCACACTGCATCAACTCGGTCTGCATGGTCGTCATCCCAGAAGGAAGCTGACGCACAAGAAAGCCCGCAAACAGTTTGCTGAAGACAAGCAGTCCAAGAACATGGATTACTGGAATGCCCTGTGGTCTGACGAGACCAAGATAAACTTGTTTGGCTCAGATGGTGTCCAGCATGTGTGGCGGCGCCCTGGTGAGAAGTACCAAGACAACTGTATCTTGCCTACAGTCAAGCATGGTGGTGGTAGCATCATGGTCTTGGGCTGCATGAGTGTTGCTGGCACTGGGGAGCTGCAGTTCATTGAGGGAAACATGAATTCCAACATGTACTGTGACATTCTGAAACAGAGCATGATCCCCTCCCTTCGAAAACTGGGCCTCATGGCAGTTTTCAAACAGGATAACGACCCCAAACACAACCTCCAAGATGACAACTGCCTTGCTGAGGAAGCTGAAGGTAAAGGTGATGGACTAAACCCAATTGAGCACCTGTGGCACATCCTCAAGTGGAAGGTGGAGGAGTTCAAGGTGTCTAACATCCACCAGCTCCGTAATGTCATCATGGAGGAGTGGAAGAGGATTCCAGTAGCAACCTGTGCAGCTCTGGTGAATTCCATGCCCAGGAGGGTTAAGGCAGTGCTGGATAATAATGGTGGTCACACAAAATATTGACACTTTGGGCACAATTTGGACATGTTCACTGTGGGGTGTACTCACTTATGTTGCCAGCTATTTAGACATTAATGGCTGTGTGTTGAGTTATTTTCAGAAGACAGTAAATCTACATTGCTATACAAGCTGTACACTGACTACTCTATAGAAATAAAACTTGGATATAACTTAGTGTTGTCCCATGAAAAGATATAATGAAATATTTGCAGAAATGTGAGGGGTGTACTCACTTTTGTGATACACTGTACATGTCAAAAACTTCACACAGTTGCTTTAAACTGTATCCGGCTCTTAGATGGCAGCACCCTGTATAATACAGAAAAGACAAAACGCAACTTGAAGCAAGTGTGTAAACGAATGATCATGTATTAACAGAAAAGACACAGTGACGTATGGAATTCCAATACCTGCAAGCCTTGTCACTACAGACAAGTCACAACATTTGAGGTCATTTAAAAATTGCTTCATTTTTAGCGAGCTATTACTTCAACAGATAAAGTGTCTCAGGCACAGCATGAGAGCAGAAGTGTAACACAGGGCCCATTGCTGTGTTTAATCAGCTGAGGTATCATGAGACGCATCACGTGGCACAGAATAGCACTGAGGACCAGTTCAAACTACTCTGCAGTGGACCCCACAAATGGGTGGTTCCACATACAGTGTATCACAAAAGTGAGTACACCCCTCACATTTCTGCAGATATTTAAGTATATCTTTTCATGGGACAACACTGACAAAATGACACTTTGACACAATGAAAAGTAGTCTGTGAGCAGCTTATATAACAGTGTAAATTTATTCTTCCCTCAAAATAACTCAATATACAGCCATTAATGTCTAAACCACCGGCAACAAAAGTGAGTACACCCCTAAGAGACTACACCCCTAAATGTCCAAATTGAGCACTGCTTGTCATTTTCCCTCCAAAATGTCATGTGATTTGTTAGTGTTACTAGGTCTCAGGTGTGCATAGGGAGCAGGTGTGTTCAATTTAGTAGTACAGCTCTCACACTCTCTCATACTGGTCACTGAAAGTTCCAACATGGCACCTCATGGCAAAGAACTCTCTGAGGATCTTAAAAGACGAATTGTTGCGCTACATGAAGATGGCCAAGGCTACAAGAAGATTGCCAACACCCTGAAACTGAGCTGCAGCACAGTGGCCAAGATCATCCAGCGTTTTAAAAGAGCAGGGTCCACTCAGAACAGACCTCGCGTTGGTCGTCCAAAGAAGCTGAGTGCACGTGCTCAGCGTCACATCCAACTGCTGTCTTTGAAAGATAGGCGCAGGAGTGCTGTCAGCATTGCTGCAGAGATTGAAAAGGTGGGGGGTCAGCCTGTCAGTGCTCAGACCATACGCTGCACACTACATCAAATTGGTCTGCATGGCTGTCACCCCAGAAGGAAGCCTCTTCTGAAGTCTCTACACAAGAAAGCCCGCAAACAGTTTGCTGAAGACATGTCAACAAAGGACATGGATTACTGGAACCATGTCCTATGGTCTGATGAGACCAAGATTAATTTGTTTGGTTCAGATGGTCTCAAGCATGTGTGGCGGCAATCAGGTGAGGAGTACAAAGATAAGTGTGTCATGCCTACAGTCAAGCATGGTGGTGGGAATGCCATGGTCTGGGGCTGCATGAGTGCAGCAGGTGTTGGGGAGTTACATTTCATTGAGGGACACATGAACTCCAATATGTACTGTGAAATACTGAAGCAGAGCATGATCCCCTCCCTCCGGAAACTGGGTCGCAGGGCAATGTTCCAGCATGATAATGACCCCAAACACACCTCTAAGACGACCACTGCTTTATTGAAGAGGCTGAGGGTAAAGGTGATGGACTGGCCAAGCATGTCTCCAGACCTAAACAAAATGGAACATCTTTGGGGCATCCTCAAGCGGAAGGTGGAGGAGCGCAAAGTCTCGAATATCCGCCAGCTCCGTGATGTCGTCATGGAGGAGTGGAAAAGCATTCCAGTGGCAACCTGTGAAGCTCTGGTAAACTCCATGCCCAGGAGAGTTAAGGCAGTTCTGGGAAATAATGGTGGCCACACAAAATATTGACACTTCAGGAACTTTCACTAAGGGGTGTACTCACTTTTGTTGCCGGTGGTTTAGACATTAATGGCTGTATATTGAGTTATTTTGAGGGAAGAATAAATTTACACTGTTATATAAGCTGCACACAGACTACTTTTCATTGTGTCAAAGTGTCATTTTGTCAGTGTTGTCCCATGAAAAGATATACTTAAATATCTGCAGAAATGTGAGGGGTGTACTCACTTTTGTGATACACTGTACATGTGAAATACTACTTACCTCGATAATTGGGAAAATCAAATATTCATTTTTTCTTTTCATTTAGGCATTCTCTCTCTTTTTCCCCTGTTTTAGTGTAGCTAATTAGTCTTTCGGTATATTCGCCTGCCCCATGCCCCCGACACAGGCACAGTCCCTCGACCCCTTCTTTTTCACCCATGCCTGTGTAAATCTGCACATGAGGCCAGATATCGCAGACTGAAAGACACGCACCGATCTTCACTTTATGCACCTCGGGCTGCTAACCAGGGTCCTTGCACAGCGTTTGAAGACCCCACCCACTCATTAATCTGGTCTTTTCTCACCCTGCAGACTTGGCCAATTTTGTCTGCTGCAGGCACTGCCAACTGTGCTAAAGGACGCCCAGCCAATCGGTAGCAGAAAATAAGTAGAAAACTAAGAAAAGCTATTTTGCCGTTGAAATAAGTGGGAATGAGGGTTAATAAGATGGGATCAAACTTGGCCCGAAGTTTCTAAGCTAGATTATATGAATATGGGACTCAGAGTCTGGTTATCAGTGTTGTGAGAAACTATGGCTGCAGGTACGCTCGATTTCAGCATTGAGCAGAGCCATTTTTTATGACTTTCCCCAGATGCTACACCATCCACTATTTACTTACCAAGCTTTAGCTAGACTTTACATTATTACACTTGGGCCACTAGTACCCCCCCCCCCCTTCCCTTGTATCCAATTACCCAGTTGTATCTTTTTCCTCCACTGCAGATCCTTAACCTGAGAGGGGGACTGTACCTAACACAAGCCCTCTCCGATATGTGAGCAGTTGCCAACTGCATTTAAGTATCGAGAGTCACGTGCTGATCTCCATTATTCCCAGTCACTGTGTAGGCACCATTGACCAGCCAGCAGATGCCACAGTTGCACCCACCTAACCTTCCTCCCTCAGCCACAGCCACTCATTTCTGTGTAAGCGTTTGCAGAGGGATAGCAGATTTTAAGTGACATTGTATATGGGTGTTTTATAGTTTTATAAGGGTTTATGTTAAGAACAAGATTAATGTTCTACCTGACGTCATTGCCACCATGTGCGAAGGACCCGAAGCAGGCAGTGAGGATCTGAAGGAAATGGAAGAGCAGGAAGACCTGTGGCTTATCCTTGTCGTCTTTGTCCTCATCGACACAGTCCTCCAAGGCTTCCCCATCACCAGTCATAGAATCACGCTTCTGAGCTTCCAGTTTCACATCCACGCCACCTTCTTCAGCCTCTATCTCAGCCTCGGCTACGGCGTTGCAGTAGCTGGAGTAGCTGTCGTAGCGTATGCGCTTCTTGGAGAAGGTAACGCTGTCGCCCACCAGCTTTTCACTGTCCTCTGGTGGATGGGCGGAGCTCGACTCGGAGCGCCGCAGCGGTTGCACCGGCATGCCGCAGATAGCCGCTGTGTAGCACGTGTAGCTGTTGTTGCGGCGCAGGATCCGCTGGCTGGGGTCAGGCCGCTCCTCCTCTAGCCGACCCACATGGATCTTGTGTAGCAGGTCCTTGTAGAGGCCGGAATCCTTGTGCACGGTGTGGTATACCTGGCCGTCACTGCGCATATGGCCATCGAATGCAAAACTTCCGTTGGACACCGGTGACTTTAAACAGCCATTGGTCATTGAGTGAGTGCGACCTGATGGGATGTAAAAAACATCACAAAGTCTAAATGAAAAACAGATAATAGATAATAATTCAACAGCCTGCTCAAGGAAGTGGAGAAAATTCACAAAACAAATCAAGAACAAATGATTCATTAATTTTTTATTAATAATGATAATCTATTTATCTTACTGTAAGCATCGTTTAACTTGCACCCTAAAGAAGCCACATTCTATGAACAATCTAAATTTATCTCCCCCCCCCCACAATTTTCTCCCCTAATCTAGTAGTATCCAATTACCCTGGTTGCGTTACACTTCACCTCTACCGATACAACTGCCACTGCTAACTGAGGAGCTTCGCAACTGACACACACCCCCTTCTACATGTGAGCAGTACCGACTGCATCTTTTCACCTGCACAAGGTGAGTTCATATGCAGATCAACTTTGTGCACAGAGAGCCACACCCTGATCAGTATTATTCCCCAACCCTGCGCAGGTGCCTTTAATCAGCCAGCAGAGGTCATAATTGCACCAGTTATGAGGAACCCTGATCTGGCTCAACCCATCCCTGAACAACAGCCAATCTTTATTTATGCGGATGGCAGAGCTGAGATTCAAAATTTAAATCCCAGCTCTGGTGTGCTAGCGGCCAATCTCTATATTTTAATAGATCTGTAATTAGCTGCAAGCTTGTGTGGCATGATGGTAAGCACCAAACTGCTGTGTTGTTTTTTTTTTTTTGGTTTTTTGGTTTAACGCCATGTCAACACACTGGTTACATTCATTGCAGGATCATTCGGTCTTTTCCAAACTGCTGGCATCAGTTCAAATCCCAGACTGGGCTCACAAATACAGAAGGTGCATACTGTTAAGTGAACCTAGCCAATGTGTGGACACATATCTGTGCAACCTTAGTGCTGGTCCCAAGTCTCGTTAACAAGGAGGGTTGCTTCAGAAAGGGCATCCTTTGTAAAAAACTGTGCCAAATCAAATATGCAGACAATTGATTCACTGTGGCAACACCTAACAAGAGCAGCCTAGAATAATAATAATAATAATAAACATCTTGTATTCAGCTGCCTGTTCAAATGTTGTTGTTTTTTTTTTACATATTTTTCTGCCAACTTTAAAATCTAAATAATGAAGTTTTATAGACACACAGTCAGATCATAAGTGGGAATCAGCCAATACCAATATCATTTCAAAGATGGAAAATACAATTGGAGCATCTCTGTTGAGACATCAGAATATGAAATCACACAGAGAGGCATGTTTACACACTAGAGTTTCATTTCTGTATTAAACAGCAGGCGATCAGATCCACAGCAAAGCAAAGCAAACACTACTTCTGGGAAAAAAACACAGTGCTTATAAACTCACCATACATGCGGCCATTAGGAAGAACGGTGCCCCCATTTGCCAGGCTATTCAGCTCCCCAGTGGATTCCGCAGTCAGAGGCAGTTCAACATCATTGCCTTTTGCCCCTGGAAGCTCTTTAAACACTGGAGCCTCCTCTTCCTCCTCAGGGATCTTATCTAGACTCTCATCAGAAATGCGAGAGAGAACAAGCTCCTTTTTCAGCTGACCTGAAAAGAACAAAAACAAAATAGCAGTATGAGAGGGTGCTATAGAGAGTGATACTAGTCTTTTTGTGTCTGAACATAAAATCACAACTACAAAGCAGGTGAAATCGATTCACAAGTGCTTTAATTTCCTCATTTGTGATTAACTTATACCATGATGATTGTGTTCTCTATTTTTTTTGTGTATATGTATTGTTGTATATATACTGATCAGCCATAACATTAAAACCACCTCCTTGTTTCTACTCTCACTGCCCATTTTATCAGCTCTGCTTACCATATAGAAGCACTTTGTAGCTCTACAATTACTGACTGTAGTACATCTATTTCTTTACATACATTTTTAACCTGCTTTCACCGTGTTCTTCAATGATCAGGACCACCACAGCGCAGGTATTATTTAGGTGGTGGATCATTGTCAGCACTGCAGTGACACTGACATGGTGGTGGTGTGTTAGTGTGTGTTGTGCTGGTATGAGTGGATCAGGCACAGCAGCGCTGCTGGAGTTTTTAAATACCGTGTCCACTCACTGTCCACTCTATTAGACACACCTACCTAGTTGGTCCACCTTGTAGATGTAAATTCAGATATTGCTCCTGTTGGAGTTGGTCATCTTCTAGACTTTCATCAGTGGTCACAGGACACTTCCCACGGGGCGCTGTTGGCTGGACATTTTTGTTTGGTGGACTATTCTCAGTCCAGCAGTGACAGTGAGGTGTTTAAACTCCAGCAGCACTGCGGTGTCTTATCCACTCATACCCGCACAACACACACTAACACACCACCACCATGTCAGTGTCACTGCTGAGAATGATCCACCACATACACACACACACACACACACACACACACACACACACACACACACACACACACACACACACACACACACACACACACACACGTTGTGCGTGAACGAGTTCAAAAGAACGCGTTCATTGAACACGCTCATTTTTTCGTGAACGTTGAACTGAACGCAACACATTTTTAATAAAGAACTTGAACGTGAATTAGTTCACATTATGTGTCATGAACGGCAGACATCACTGTAAATGAACGTTGGAATTTGTTTTCCATTGAAAACTGAGTGACATCTGTTTTCTCTTTTGAAACGCAACGAGAGAAAGTTCCTCCCTCCTGTATTCTCGCTGGTGCCGCTTAAATCATGTATCACCAGACAGAAATGGTTTTGACATTGTGTGCGCAATGCATCGCAGTTTCCTTAAAAATAAAGTTTTTTGTGCCTTTGAGTTTTGCCTTCATTACCTTCATTCAAGAGTTTCATTTCATACACACACATATGTATATATAATATCATATATATCAAATAATATATACATATTTCATATTATATATTCTTTTTTTAATTAAATGCTGGTAGATTTCATTGCACTAAGTATAGAACTGGTCTACCTTGTCTGTACTGCTGCAAGTTTCATCACCTGGTAAGAAACCCACAATTGCAGTGTCATGAGCAAATGTCTACAATGAGCAGTTTCAAAGAACGTATAGTGATTTCTAGCTTGTAGTGTGAAAAAAAGTATTTATTTGAATATCTCACGAAAAAAGTAAAATGAACTGAACTTTGAACTAGTTCAGAATTAAAATTGTGAACTTTGAACGTGAACTGTTCACTTTGAGCATGTATGAACTGAACTTGAACTAGTTCAGAAAAGCTGTGAACTGGCACAACACTGACACACACACACACACACACACACACACACACACACAAACTTGATGTGCAACATTTTCATTCAGATATTTATTTTACAGAGCCGAACTGGCCTTTAAGGGAGATTTTACAGTTTATTCTTTGTTTTATTTAAGAACATGTGACTTTTGAAGTGTGTTAATGCAAATTGGCAGAATATATTTGGAATAGGAATCAGACATGACTCAAGGAACCATGTCCTTCATGTCTGTGAGTTCAGGTCTGCTTTAAATAATGCAATGCCTTTAGAGCTGCCAATTCTAGTGAGATAAAAGCCAAGCTGGGATCAGCTGTGTTATGAAAGAGAAAGCAAATGATATTACCTCTAAACCCATTCATTATTGATCCCAGACAACTCTCATCTGTGGCTAAAGCACAACAATCGTCATGTCGACTTTTGAAGTCTGTGACCCTACATTTAAAGCTACGTGTCATTAAAACCCCAACAAAACAGCTGGAGCGATCTTTTGTTTTCTGGATCAGTTCAACACAGGTTAAGCATCAACACAAGGCCACATCACACAGCCAGTGAAATGCAGACACTCCACTGTGCAGCTTTCCAACGGAGAAACAGATGTTAGCCCCTAGGTTATGCTCATTACTTACTGCTACATGTTCCCATGAAACAGGTTAAATTTCAGTGATGGATGGAAAAATAATTGTAATGATTGTACAAATTGTTTCAATAATTATAACCCATGCATATGGGGTGAAAAAAGATGAGGACAAGATGTCAGGATTACAGAATGACCTGATGTCCAGAAACTTTTGAAACCAAGCTGACTGAGAACAACCCACAGATTTAATACTAGGTCCTAGGTGTTCTTGCATATGACAATCAATATCACTTCTTTATTTGAATTTGCTATTTATAATAATGTTATATATTTGATTTATTCTATACACTTCATTCTACAGAATGACATTCATCCCAAATTCACCCCAAAGTCATTCCAAGCTTGCATTTGAGAAAATGACAACTTTCCTTGAATAATGTAAATAAATCAAAAGTGCAATGCTTTAGTCACAACTCAGTTTTTACCATGGTTGTAACACACCTTGAACATCTCTGGGGATTACAACACATCACAACAGAAGCAAATTATGGGTTGTTATTGAGTTACCAATAGTTTAATCATTAATAAAGTGCTTAAATCCATCTGTGCAAACCATGTAGATTAATTTATTAATTAGGATTTTAACATCATGTTTTACACACTTTGGTTACATTAATGACAGGACAGGTAGTTACTCGTTACACAAGATTCATCAGTTCAAGTCTTCAATGTCAACCACAGTCATGGACAATTTTGTATCTCCAGTTCACCTGTCAGCATGTCTTTGGACTATTTTTACCATGTTTGTAACACACCTTGAACATCTCTAGGTAATAAAACATCACAACTGAAGCAATTCATGGGTTGTTATGAGTTCCTAATGATTTACATAAACATAAACTGCTTAAATTCATCTGTGCAAACCTTGTAGAGAATTTCAAAGAAGACTGGCAACTGTAACTGCTTCAACAAAGTATTAAATAAAGGCTCTGAATACTGTGACTATGAGAGTTCAGTTTTTGGTTTTCATCATTATTGGTGATTTAAGTGTAGATTAATGTGTAGAAATTGCAATGTCAAAATGAACCCATCACAACATTAGATTAGACGCTAGATGCAGGGAGTTTTAGACATTAACAGGTCAATATTTGAAGTTATCTAATGAAAAAAATGGAATTTTACTTCTAATATAAATATGATATTCGGCATAATATTTTATTAATACCACCAAAACCACTGCTGAGTGAGTCAGGGAAACAGTTTTAATAATGTCAATCATCATCTTTACAAGAAATACTGCTTCATTTGAGCAGCCCTTGAAAGGATGGAACTTACTTGCTATTTTCCTTTTCATCCAAGGACAAACAAAAATCCAGACCAATAATGCACATACCAGCGCTCCTGCCAGGGTGATGAGGGCAATGGCCCATACTGGAAGCATCTCTATGCCCAACACTGCAAACACACAAAGAGACTGTTTAGAACAACAGGGCACAGGGTGAACACTGGGTGGATAAAGCATTGCTTTTGGTAAAACAGGCCTTACAATAAACTGGTTTTTTTTGGTACTTATTATTTTTAGTTTGTTTTTTATTGTTTTTTTCCCCCTTATTATTAATATTATTAATCTAGCGTCTGTTCGCTAAAAATTGTAATAAATAAT
Organism: Trichomycterus rosablanca; assembly: GCF_030014385.1. Classification (NCBI taxonomy): domain Eukaryota; kingdom Metazoa; phylum Chordata; class Actinopteri; order Siluriformes; family Trichomycteridae; genus Trichomycterus; species Trichomycterus rosablanca. The sequence continues at coordinate 8,167,019 of NC_085994.1, forward strand.
AAAAATATAGGTTTTTAAAAACAATGTTATCCACAATATTGCTTTTATCTTAATGTTTTAAAATCTTTATGTAAATGTTTTTATTTCCAAACTTTTGCTAAATTCCTTTCTGAAGCATTTGCTAAATGCTATAAATGTAATTTGTAATGACACCGAATGTACCACCAAGTATTCATATGATTTATGGTCTATAGTGTCACCCCAGCCATGTTTGTTTTTTTTGTTTTTTTAGGATTTTAACGTAATGTTTTACACTTTGGTTACATTTATGACAGGAACGGTAGTTACTCATTACACAAGGTTTATCAATTTACAAGTTTAATGTCAAACACAGTCATTGACAATTTTGTACCCGGAGGAAACCCACACAGACACGGGGAGAACATGCAAACTTCACACAGAAAGGACCTGGACCACCCCACCTGGGGATCGAACCCAGGACCTTCTTGCTTTGAGGCAACAGTGCTACCCACTAAGCCACCGCGCCGCCCTCACAAAAAAAAAAAAAAAAAAAAAAAAAAAAACACTAGATACCTTTACACACTGCAAAAGTGCAATTAAGGTGTTTAATTTTCTTTTCTTTTATGTTTTTATTTTTTATTTTTTTGTATTGTTGTATATCATTACCTACTTAAAAGGTTATGAAAAAATTCAAATTTAAGCACCTGTGAAACACATTATACACACATTATTATTGAATTAATAAAAATGTAAAAGCATGTAATTAAATATTTTATAGTATAAAAGTTGTTTAGTAAAGTAGTACACAAGTATATAAGATAAAATATCAGGTTAATATTAAATAGTTTAACTTGTTTGTAAAACCAATGCATTGCAATTTTAAAGATAATCACAAAAAACAATTTATGTTTATTATAAGAATACTGACATGCACATTTGTACATATTAAGCTTTTATTAATCTGTGTTTTTGTTTGGCTTTTTTTTTAATATAATAAAGGTTTTTTTTCATGAAAAATGCAACTAGACAGATTAGTAATTTAAAGTTTTCAGCTTGAGAGCATTTCAAACTGACCACAATAAAGCCCATTTACAAATTAGTCATCCTTTTACTTACAGGGCGCTCCAGTGTACATGATAGAGAAAGCGTTGATGCCAATGGTTGAGGCATAAAAGAGGGGCAAAGCACGGAGACCATTCGGCACGGGGTCGTCCTACAACAACACACAATCCCAAAACACTGGTGAACAATGAGCTATAAAACCCGAGCCATTTCTGAACATGATTAGAAAAGCAGCTAAGCCATAAGCCATGTAATATGACTATATAAGAGCATAAGAAAACCTGAACATGAGAAAGCATGATTTCAGGGCAGAAAGAATGAAACACTGGAATGTTCTAATCATACTGCAGTCACATAAAGAAATGAACTCTGCTAACAGTAAGTGATGCAGAGCTGTGCAATAACATAACCTATAAAATGGCTTCACTCAAATTTCTTACATATACAGCATCAAGATACCATTACATAAGAAAACATTCGCTACAGGCATTTACATTACAAATGCAGATCAAGTATAAGGTTAGACAATTCCCATTAAGTATGTACAGTGGCTTTACAAAGTATTCAGAATTTCTAATTTATGCAAGTGAGTTGTTTGTCCAATCAATTTAAATTGCAACAGGTGGGCTCCAACTAAAATGTAGACACATCCTAAGATTCACTGAAGTAAACACAATTCACTGTTTTCTATGGCACTCTAAATTTTGTATAAAAGATCGAGTTATTATTTTTTAATAATAAGAAACACTCATGTTTTCACTTCATCATTACTGGTAATTGAGCACAGATTGATCAATACAAATGGTAATTATATAGATTCAAAATCAAATCCACATAACAGGGCTCTAAAAGTCAGGGGTTCTAAATAGATACATTCTAAATTACTTCTGAAACAGTTCACGTTAGTGGTTAGGTAATCACCAAATCACATAACCAAACATTATTATTTTGATAGCAAATCTGTGACTTACCTTATTAAGGATGAAATATCTAATGACATAGAAGAGCAGGCCAGACATGAGGCCTGACAGGAGAGGCGAGATGAACCAGGAGGCAACTGAAGCAAACAAATTTTATGCAGATAAGAACAAAAACCATAAACAACATAAAAGCAATAAACTACCATTAATTAAAAAGAACTTTATTTTCCGTTTTAGTGTATACTATATGGACAAAAGTATTGGGACGTCCCTTCAAATTTTTAAATTCAAGAGTTTCAACCACAAGAATTGCTAACAGGTGTAATAAATTAATTATATGCCAGCAACTTTGCAGCAACAGTATTAAAGCAAGACTAGAAGAAAAGCTCGATTTCAGTTAACTCCAGTGGCCTGCACAGATCCCTGACCTCAGCCCCACTGAACAGCTTTGGAACAAACCAGAACATCTACTGAAGCTTTCCTGACCAACATCAGTGGTCAGCCATACAAATGCCTTTCTAACTGAATAAAGTATGTCTGTGGGAATTTGTGCCCAAAGCCTTTTTAGAAGAGTGGTTGTTATAGCTGAAATGATCACATAGAGGTCTCTATTTTAACACCCTTTGTTTTTTTTAAATGAAATAAATGTTCAGCAAGATCATGGTCAGATGTCCAAATACTTTTGGCCATATTGTGTATTTCACTAACATTATACAGCCAAATGTTGTGGACAACAGCACCAAATATCAAAAGCTGTGGGTTGAAATATCAAAATGTGGATTGATTAGTATTTAAATTGATCGTAGAGTCAATGCTTGTATGATGCTCTGTAATGACCTATGGCTCTATTCAGGGTATAATACTGTAGTGATAGACCCCAAAAATAGTCACTGTAAATTAATAAATAAATGTTGCTTTGTTTCATATTGAAAATTAGTCTGTTTTGGTTCTTCATGCATTTGCCAAAATAGATTTATCTGTCCCCAGATTCCAGTGGCTGTGTGTTATACCACTTCAGCCAATGCTTCACCACTAAACACAGTGTTGTTAGGTTTGTTTGCTGCTGCTCTGCAATAAAACCCTAAAAAATAAAGTGAAGCTCCTGACAAACATTTGTTTTGCTAATGTTGATTTCAGAGGTGGTTATCACTCAGTAGTAAGTGACAAGATGTTTTATTAGCTAACAGCTACATTCTGTGGTCACTTTTACATGTTTCCTCTTAATAACAGCACATAGGGTTGTGTAGGGCAGCTTAAGCAAGGTATTAAAAAGACTAAGACTAATACTGAAAGTTACTGAGCCCTTCAGCATGAGGAGTATTTGTGTGTGGAGATTTTATGGCTGTGTGGTTGATGTTATGCACCTTGGCAATAATAGTGGCTTAACTTTTTCTTGGACAGCGATGTCTTCATAATTTTGGCGATATAGTGCATAGTGATTTTTCTTGCATTAAGTCATCCAGTTTACATTTAATAAAGACACAGACACAAACAAAGGCTAATATTGTTCAATCCATACCAATTTTCACTAGCTGCATCCACTGCACTCCTTTAGTGCCAATAGCCACCATAGAGAAGCCAATAGTAGATCCCACAATACAGTGGGTTCCAGAAATTGGCAATTTCAGGAACGAGGCAATGAGCTGCCAAACCGCAGATCCTGAGAAAAGAGGTAATATGAGAAACTTAGACAGAGTCTCTATGCTGAATGTTCTTCTCTTATTTCTTAGGTTCAAGCTCTATAGTGCACTGTTACAAAGAAAAAAACGACTTAGGAGAAAAACACATCACAGGGAAAACAAACCAGAAAAGATCATGCTGCGTTTACATTCACTAACATTGTCTCTTATGTCTACAAATAAAGATTTTTTATCATGAACTTTCATGCAGCTCACAAACAAACATGGCCATATAATAACTGTGCCACAGAATATTTGAAAGTCCATAATAAAAAAAAAAAAATTTTTAAATAACAAGCAGTTACTCTGAATAATCTTTCTAAGCCAACTTACCGGCCATGGCGCTGACCTCTCCTGCCATCAGTATGGGCACTGTTTCATTGTACAGGCTGACATCAATAATCCCCTTCCTGATGGTCTCACCCACCTTGGCACCAAGCAGCATGGATCCCAAAGTTTCGAAAATGGAAGCCAGGATGCAAGCCTGCCGCAGTGTGACCACACCAGACCCCACTGCTGTGCCAAAGGAGTTTGCCACATCATTGGCTCCAACCGAAAATGCCAGGATAAAGGCAATGATGAAGCCAATCACAACCATCCATAGGTACGCCTCCAAATCCATCTTGGCGTCTGTTCTTTGGTGGATTACGAATTCAATAAAAAAAAATCCAAAGTGATCAACTAAAAAGGAAGGCGTTAGGTGTGTTGCTTTAACGGAAGAAACCTTTCTGGTTTGATGCTCTTCTTCCCCTGACTGTACGTGTTATAGGGGGAGAGGCAGAGTGCTAACTAAGCCGTTTAACGTCAGTCTCTGAAGTCGTGAGCAGTGCAGGCAGGAGAGAGCATTCCATTGTTTGGCCCTTTGCGTGTCCCGTTTGCCGAGAAGTCCTCAGCTGTCAAAACAAAAAAGAAAAAAATTATTGGAGGGCATTTTGCTTTGTGTATGAGGCTTCATTACACAGATAAAACACTGCTGGAAAGCCAAAGGTTAGAAAGCTGGAGCAGCAGGTGGGAGGACAACAGAGACATTTTTTAAATGACACCCATTATAGGACAAATTTAATTACTGAATGAGCCTTTCTGCTACATGCATGTATTTAAATGAAAGGCCTGATCAAGCAAATTCATTTGTAAATGTAATACAAAAAAATCTTTCCTACGTAGACACTAGCAATTATTAGGAAAGAATTTTAGGTCTGGCATTCAAACTCTGCCCCAGCAGCATGACCAGTTGCACTCTAGCCAAACCTTTACTGTGCCATTTCAGTGTCTAAAACCGGCTTATACTGCTTTCAAATTTGCTGTTTTTCCACCGAGTAAGATTATTAGTGGGTCAGAATGGCTGAATCAGGTAAATGGGTCGCTGTGTGCCTGACTGCAGTTCAATCATTTGTATATTTGTGTACCTAAAATCAAATAAAATCAATATGTTTTTCAACTCAATTTCTTTTTTAAAATATTTTTTAGGACTTCATAGAAGAAAAAGAATAGAAAGCCTTTATTTGTCATATATACATATACAGATGTACACTACAACAAAATTATTTTCCCGCATTTCCCAGCTTGTTTGGAAGCTGGGGTCAGAGCCAGTACCACTGTACGGCACCAGGAGCAGACAGGGTTAAGGACCTTGCTCGAGGGCCGAACAGTGGCTGCATAGCAGAGCCTGGATTTGAACCGACAATCTTCTGACTGATGGCCCAAAGCTCTGTCCACTATGCAACCACTGTTGCACAGGGGCCCTGATTTAATATTTAATGGACATTATGCACACTTACAACGTCAGGTACCAATTACATTCAAATGAACTTAACACGGCTTCAGTGTATCATAATCGAAACTCAAGTCATTACATTGATCACACAATTTAATAACAAAGTCTGTAAAAAGAAATGTTAATAATTGTGCTGGGGTATGTCAGATTTGTTTATGGCTTAAAGCCATTAGTATTATGATACAAAGTCATAACCCCCAGTACACAATATGGCCAAAAGTATGTGAACACCTCTTCTAATTAATACATTTGGCAGTTTCAGCAACACTAAATGCAAGCAGCTACAATTATATAAAATACATTATATGCTTTCAACCTGGTGGAAACAGTTTGTAAAATTTGTCTATTTCGGCATGACCTTGTCCCTTGTGCACATACATGAATACACAGGCCAGGCATAACATTATGACCACTGACAGGTGAACTGAATAACACTTATAATCTCTTCATCACAGCACCTGTTAGTGGGGGGGATATATTAGGCAGCAAGTGAACATTTTATCCTCAAAGTTCATGTTAGAAGCAGAAAAAATGGGCGAGTATAAGGATTTGAGCAAGTTTGACAAGGGCCAAATTGTGATGGCTAGACGACTGGGTCAGAGCATCTCCAAAACTGCAGCTCCTGTGGGGTGTTTGCAGTCTGCAGTGGTCAGTATCTATCAAAAGTGGTCCAAGTAAGGAACAGTGGTAAACCGGCGACAGGGTCATGGGCGGCCAAGGCTCACTGATGCACGTGGGGAGCGAAGTCTGGCCCGCGTGGTCCAATCCAACAGAAAATAGCTGAAGAAGGTAATGCTGGTTCTGATAGAAAGGTATCATACCCTTGATGGGTCATGGCCATTTTGGCAGCAAAAGGGGACCAACAGAATATTAGGAAGGTGGTCATAATGTTATGCCTTATCAGTGTCTAAGATTTAGGGGAAGGAAAAGTAGTGATTAAGGTGCTATCTGGAACAGCCTCTGTATAACCATGCACATTACAGCATAGCACCAGTGTTTATGAAGGTTGAGATGCGAGTTGTAAGGAGCTTACGAATTTTAAAATGATCACCAGAAAATTAACTGACCTTAGTTCATTTGGTCAGGGCAAAAGTAATTGACTTCTTCTGATCACACACACACACACACACACACACACACACACACACACACACACGAAAATTACACAGTAATCTCATTTGTGTGTTCTTACAAGGGCTGGAAATAAAACAAACTATAATGATGGGACATCCCCATAACAGTCAATCGTCCATTTACACAGCAGACCAAGATACTAACCGAGATCTTCGTGATGGCGGGCTAGCATAAAAGACTGTTGCACCACCTGATTGCCTCAAAAACAAGCAATTAACTGATAATTAACAAATAAGTCATTGATAATTGAATACTCTCTACTACAAAAAGGGAATTTCCAACATTTAAAGGTCAATATTTCAATTAGTACCAGAGCCAAAACCTATTACACCTATTACAACATACACTAATCAGCCATAACATTAAAACCACCTCCTTGTTTCTATACTCACCGTCCATTTTATCAGCTCCACTTACCATACAGAAGCACTTTGTAGTTCTACAATTACTGACTGTAGTCCATCTGTTTCTCTGCATGCTTTGTTAGCCCCCTTTCATAGTGTTCTTCAATGGTCAGGATTCTCCCAGGACCACCACACAGTAGGTATTATTTGGGTGGTGGATGATTCTCAGCACTGCAGTGACACTGACATGGTGGTGGTGTGTTAGTGTGTGTTGTGCTGGTATGAGTGGATCAGACATAGCAGCACTGCTGGAGTTTTTAAACACCTCACTGTAACTGCTGGACTGAGAATAGTCCACCAACCAAAAACATCCAGCCAACAGTGCCCCATGGGCAGCGTCCTGTGACCACTGATGAAGGTCTAGAAGATGCCCAACTCAAAGAGCAGCAATAGATGAGCGACCGTCTCTGACTTTACATCTACAAGGTGAACCAACTAAGTAGGAGTGTCTAATAGAGTGGACAGTGAGTGGACATGATATGTAAAAACTCCAGCAGCACTGCTGTGTCTGATCCACTCATACCAGCACAACACACCAACACACCACCACCATGTCAGTGTCACTGCAGTGCTGAGAATGATCCACCACCTAAATAATACCTGCTCTGTGGTGGTCCTGACCATTGAAGAACAGGGTGAAAGCAAGCTAAAAAAGGATGTAGGAAAACAGATGGACTACAGTCAGTAATTGTACAAAGTGCTTCTATATGGGAAGTGGAGCTGATAAAATGGACAGTGAGTGTAGAAACAAGGAGGTGGTTTTAATGTTATGGCTGATAAGTGTATTACACATTAACACTATGTACAGAAGGCTGGAATTGTCTCCAAATCTACCCCATATGTACATAAGCAAGTTCATTCATTAGTTTATTTCATACTGGGGTCTTTCTTGCAGCCACAAAGCCTTTTGTTTAAAGGGAATTAAACAGCAATAGGGTGACAGCTAGATTAAAACATTCTGGCATTAGCTTGGCGCAAGAGTCAGGTGAGCCATTAATGTAAACATCACATGGCCTACTGACTTCCTAATACAAAACAAGCTTGCAAACTATCAGATAACAATGTGACAGTTCTATGATTTTTGCAGCAGTCATCAAAATGCTCACTCAAATATATACCGCATTAAAAAACTTACAAGCAGTCATTGCTGTTCAGGGCATAAAGTTATTTCTCTGCGTCACCATGTGTTACTAAGCTCCTTTAACAAATGACAGCAGAAATTCAACATGCAGTATAAATGGGCCTACAATAATATCTACCTAGGGATAGTGAAACAAGGTTAATGTGATCTGCATCGTCACTTGGGAGATAATTGTTAGATGCTGCAGATTCTGAAAACACGTGTTGGGAGAAAAAAAAAATGCTTTTAAAAAAAACAATACATTTTTTAATGTTTTACTAATTAGAATAAATGGCTACACTTGACCATCTTTGTGTCTTGTAATAAGTATAAATCACTTCTGGTTCGGAAGTGACTACAACAGAGGTCACAGAAAGACAATGTAAATGCAAAAAGCTCCGGCTGCACTGCATCAAACTGAGACACTATACAGTACACGAATCCCGTACATAAAAGCAGAGTCACTATTGCTCAACACATTCTTTACTTACAGAGCACATACATGTTCATTTAACCCCCTTACTGTTCACTTTAGTGCCATTATGCTGAGATTCTTTACTGCAATTTAATGTGTGCTATGCAGATGCGGTCAGATTAGTTTCTATTAATACCCATAATCACATTTAATTAACAATGCCAAATTGGACGGCCCCTATGGAGCACAACAGACATATTAAAATAAATAACATTTTACCAGGGAAATGGGCTAATAGAAAATTTTTAAAAACAGGTAGTGCTGGTAACTGGACACAAAAGATAAAACTAAAAAATACATACAGGTTCGAAATCTAATTATTCATTTCAAGCCTTCTGCTTGGATGGCTTCATTTTTAACGTATATATTTTTTATACCTAAAACTGCCTGTGACACATCTGCACTGCACATGTTCACTGACATGCAGAAAGCAAACAGAACCTGTTGCATTATACAGATGGGGAAAAAGGCAAAACACTACAAGATGTGAGCGAGGGGATGAAAAGAAACGACTGCCGCACTGACCGCAGTAAACTCCATTCTACTCACCTTCACACTATGCAGTATTGAGAAAACCTTTTTAGTGAGGGTGAGGGGGGGTGGAAGGAAAATGGATTGGAAAATGAAAGACTGAGTAAACCAACAGATTAAATATGACCTAAGGAGAAAGAGGCAAATGGGATGACGTGATGTACTGGAAATGAATTAGAACAGAATTAAGATGATTAGATAATCCACTTGAAACTGTCCAGCTGAGGGAAAAAACCCCAATTCATAAGTAAGAACGAAAAATCGTGAGCTTGAGTTTGATGTGATGTGGGATCCTGCAGCTCCCTCCTAATGAAACACTTGTCACTGCAGTCTAGACTGCCTCTTAAATAAGGGCATCAGCATCACAAGCCAGCCAGCCAATCCCTGTGCTGCTTCAGGGAGGCAGAACTACTGACAGGACATTTCTGCCGGGGAAGAACGCATGATCTGTATGACTGAGCCAATGACAAAGCAGTGCTTGGGAGAGGGGGTGGGGAAATGCAAAATCCCACAGCAGGAAAGGCATGCTGGAACACCAAGGACATTTAATAGTGATGCCTTGCTGACACTGGTACAGGCCCATCATGACTGTTTGGGCATGCCAGCGTGAACAATAACTAATAAAATCAGTTATACGTACACATAAGGAAACGCCTCATCCCTTGAGGACACCACTGTACCGAATTCCTTCCCTTCACAGTACAATAAGCACATGTGGGCATGCTGAAAGAACTCCAAAAGTCTCACAGCATTGCTGAGTAAACAGGTTAATAACATGGTCACGTTGTTTGCTGGCTGACTGAATGATTAAAAAAAACAGAATCAAACAGCCACATCAGAACACAAGCACTACAAATATCAGATACATTTGCTAGGACATTCCTTCCTCCCCCTCAATCTCTTTCAGAGCTTGGAACAATTGTTCCTTTCAGGAAGATGATATCATCATCATGTGCCCCCATTGCCCCAGTCTACAAAACAAAACAACTGCCAGGACACGAACATGGTGACCACCAGCAAGTCACACTGTCTGAACCATGTCTTTTGAGACAATGCTACAGAGAACTTAATAAAGGCTCATATTTAGCATTCCTAAAATAACCAAACCAAAGACAACATGTCTCAGTTAGTGAAGCAGCTGCTGCCGCCAGTGAATGCTTGGAATGGGATTTGTCTGTCTGACAATAGCTTTAAAAACAGCAATGCTGGTGACAGCTTATCAGACACTGTCAGAATGATTCAGAGCCATAAACAACCTCAAGCCATAAACTGCCTCAAGGAGGGTTAGGACAATTTTAGAGCTAGGTCTGCATTCAAGAGAAAACATCTCAGACATCTGAGCCTTTGGTGGATCCTCTTGTTGTATCCAATCATGATTCCCTTACCTTGTACCAATTCATCTGCTTATTGTGGGATTAAACTGTGTAACTTGATTAATCTATAAACTTTTTACCTCACTTTGCCTTTATACCAATTTGAGTTTATTACAGACATCAAATTCAAAACAGAATGAAGTTAGTTGTCCAAAACTAAACTTATTTATTTGTACTTTTGTCAGTTGAATTATTGTTGAATTAACAAATCATAGATTTCCTTTTAATTTCACAATATGCCCAGACTTGGCATGTGAGGTTATAATTTGACATATCAATGAATTTTTGTTGGGTTTAATAATATTATTACAATATTTTTCACAATATTTTTCATCCAGGTAACACACTAAAAAACTTTTGGGGTTTCAAGTAGGGATGTAACGATTCACCACAATACAGTTAATAACCGATTCAAAAGTTCAACCATTCAAATCGATCTGACATGTAAAATGAATCAATATTCACTTTAAACAGCAGAGGGCGGTGGCGCTATACACCTCACCTTGTTCACGTCACTGGCGCTATATGCCTGATTGCCAAATTCGGGGTTTTCCAGCCAAATTGGGCTTAAAATCAAAATTCAAAATAAATTGTTTTGCATAGTTTGTACCTACCTCTGAAATAAAAGGACATTCATTATTTAGATTAATAAAAGATAAGTACAAATACAGTATTTATATAAAGTATAATAATAATAAAAAAAAAAATAATAAAAAAAAGTGTATCGTTACATCCCTATTTGCAAGGTTTGAATTATGTTTTAATATTCTATGTAACCAAGCCGCTCAGGTGGCACAGCGGTAAAGTACGCTAGCTCACCAGAGTTGGGGTTTCGAACACATCGTATCGAATCTCAGCTCTGCCTTTCCGACTGGCTGTTGTTCAGGGTTGGGGTAAAAAAGTCGGATCATAGGTCCTCATAACTGGTGCGACTGCGGCCCCTGCTGGCTGACTGATGGCGCCTGCACAGGGCTGGGGAATAATGCTGATGGTGAGGGTGTGGCCCTCCGTACACAGTGCCTGTCAAGTATATGAACTCGACTCGTGCGGGTGAAAAATGCAGTCTGTACTGACTGTATGTACTGTATGGGGCGCATGTCAGTTGAGAGGCGTCCTCAGTCAGCGGTGAAGGGTCGAATCAGTATAGAGGACGCAATCAGGGTAATTGGACACGACTAGACAGGGATAAAAATTGGGGGGAAAAAGAAATAAAAAAAATAGAAATAAAAAAATTTTATCAAATAAAAATATTCTATGTAACCAAAAGAGTCTTTTTTTCACATTTACTGTATGGTACTTTATAATATGGAATAAATAGTAAATCTAATAGTAATATATGAAAAAAAATAAAAGAACTAAAAGGATTAAAGAAAACCTTAACAAACTTTGGGATCTTCACTGTTGACCATCTCAGCTACTGCATCATTAGGCTTCTACAAAAATCACACAAAGCTTATAGATACCAGAAAGACAATCATGTGAAAGAATCACATTAAAAAACATCTCAGATTAGCTACACATTTCATCAGACTTGAATGTATTTCAGGTTTCTTTACACAACCACCACTATGAATGTATCACACATCATAAAACAGATCAGGTAAGCCAAACTGCCTCCACAAATTGCTAATGCATTTTTTACTGGTCTCAGGGACTCTGGCCTTCAGGGAAAACAATAAAAAACAATCCATTGTACTCCAGCTCTGTCCCATTTTAACAGTCTGAATCAAAGCACCACTTTTATTTTAAGGAATGCATCACCCAAATCTCTGAGAGATGAACAAAGGCTAGCTAAAACAACATCTTTAAAAAACTAACCATAAATTCACATAACTGTTTACAAAAGCAACCCCTCTAAGCAACGTTCTATTTCATAAATGCCTAAACAGTACTTCTTGGAAACTGTTATTTTGTTTACGCCTAACATGAACTTCTGGTTCATCGAAACTTTACGCCACTTCTGGCAGTAGGACAGAAACAGTGAGCTTGCTTTGGTGAAGTGAAATGTCACACGTTCTCAGTCTAACTAAAGTTGTCTTAACAGGTGTTCCTGTCATGTTCCTGTGTTCAACCAATACCTCGTCAGTACTAAACTGGGCACAAAGAAATCCTCACGTTGTTCAGAATGTCAGCATGCATTACCCTCACTGGTTCTGGTCCAAAAAATGGTTCTTCTTGATGTGATCTTTGCCGATTACTCACTTCTACACTACCAGGAATGGATGTTTCAAAGCAATGTAATAAATGTGTGTCTACAGAGTTGTAACATCAAGGGTACAAATGTACCTTTAGTTTGTACATAGTTACACAGATAAATAACTTAATCATTTTAGTGTACAATAGTGTATTACAGTCATAAAAAAGCTTAAGATACACAAATGTTCTATTTTATGTAAATTATATAAACTAAAGGGACAATATGTAGCCTTGAGGGAACCACTATACCAACAATTAGGTGCATTTTAGTATTTCCATTTCTGAGAGTGGAGAGTATTCCTGCCTTGTGCCCATTGTTCCCGGTTCAACAGGACATGCCAAAACCATGACCAAGATAAAGTGGTCAATGTAAATGAAATATAAACATTTAAACTGGTGCCTGCACACACCCAAAGAAGCTGGAACAGAGTATTGTTGGAATGTATGCCTTTGTGTTACATCCCATTGTCTATTAATTACCTGTTTTAATCGTTTGGGAACTGAGGATGCTAATAGTTGAAATAGTTGAAAGTGGAATTTTTGTTAATTCTAGCTTGATACTCAACTTCAGCTGGTCAATCAGCTGGGAGATCTGCAGGCAGGCCAGTCAAGCACAAACACTCTTTGTAAACAATGCCATACTGTTGTAGCACATGCAGAACTGACATTGTCTTGCTGAAATTTAATTAATAACAATAACAATAATAATAATAATAAAAGCCCATGCTAGTTCTAAAGGCAAAGAGGCCAGCATACACTAAAATAGAAAGTGACAATACGCCTCACAACCCATTGGATTCATCACCATCTCCTTACCAGTCAGACAGGGCATCTAAAGTTATTACTTTTACATAACCAACTTTACACTTACGAGAAACCATGGCCAAATTACTAAAGCACTTAGCAGTACATAACAGTGTTAACTGAAATACAAGCTGTTAAAACTGATACTGGATCAACATTTCTTTTAAGGCCCACAGCTTTCACAAAGCTCCAGGGCAACAGCACTGATGCCTCATCAATCAGTTTTTAAGTCAAAGCAATTCGGTCACCAATTGTAGTCCTAAATAAAGTCAGAGAAAGGCTATTTGGGGTGTTCGACAAGTCACTTTGACATCTCATGGTAATGCCAAACCTCATTCTGATGCCTTAACTTTTCACTAGGGACGATCACATTCTCTGCAGTGAATCACTGCAGTCTGTTAATCAGTGAATCTGCTAAAAGCATTAACCTCAAAGAGACAAGGCTCTTACAGTTACTGAAATCAATTAAGTCCATCTCCTTAGCACTTAAAGAAATCTACCTGCTAAACTCTGCCCCAAAACTTTCCCTAAAGTCTCTAGCTGTATCTTAAACGTCACACTACATACCGTAACTGTAACGTTACATACTGTGTGTGGAATTCTGCATAAGTAGACAAAGATATTCTGGTTATTCTGTTTTTATACTCCATAAAGAGCCAGTATGAGGGCAAACAATGAGGGCTATAACTAAGACCCAACTAATTTACGGCCGTGAAAATCACACCATGGACTGTGAAATGAGCCTTTTCTCATGTAAAATGCAACTTGCTGCGAAATTCAAAATTTAATGTTTGTGTTAAACGATTTTACATTTTTCATTCGCGTAGCGATCAAGTGCCTCTTGTTTTCTGGTTAATTTGAACTATGAGGCGGTCCTAGCAATCCTACGGCAATTCAGTTAGCAATCGGTTAGTCATAATGTTCAAGATATCTAGTTCAAGTCTAAAGCAGCTAAAAACATGACTTGGGTGATTAAGTTTGGAAGATGTAGTAGGGCCCTAGCTATAATAAATACAGTGTAAAAGCCTGAGTGCCTGCAATGGATTCCTAGGATAGGCTTCGAAACCACACTGATCAAGACTAAAAATGAATGAATAAACCACAACAGCCACTGATGTCCCAACATCCTATTGGCCAGGTAATGCAGGCTGTGACCACTGAGTCTGAATTGCCCATCAGTAGTAGGATAGGTTTTGAAACCACGCTGATCAAGACAAAAATGAATAAATAAACCAAAACAGGCAGTGATGTCCCAACTTCCTACTGACCAGGTAATGCAGGCTGTGACCACTGAGTCTGAATTGTCCATTGGTAACAATAACAACCAACTAACCAGTCCATTAGTGTATCGATTAATGCTTAAATAACAGAAATTACTAACACAGAGAATAAATGCTGTGCAGAACTTAACAAGCAAACACAAAATAAAAAGGAAGGGAACTCACACCCCACTAACACTTAGTTTTATTACATGTCAATCATAAATAAATAATAAGGTACATAATACATAGCAAGTAGTCACAAGCTTATATCAGTACAGAGTTTCTAATTTGTTTGTTAATGTCCCACCAGTAACAGGGCAAAAGATATTGAAGGGATTTTATTCTGCACTGTGTTTAAAAGTACTTATGAACTGGAAATATTGCTTAAAATATTTTAGACAAATATAAACAGACACAAATTGCCCTTGAGGTATCAGAATACTGATTGCATGTAAACACTTTGAATTCAAAACTTTTGTTGGTATCCAATGCACAGTGGCATTGATGCTTATTAAACTTGTCATTTAACACTTATACAAAAACTTAGATATATAAGCCTGTTCAACTGTTCAGATAATTTTATGAAACAACAGTAAATCTACAGCCTGCATGCCACATTGTGTGTCTATTGTAAAAGTGTAGTGGTTGCAAGAAGGACTGTTATTTAGGAAGCTAAATTACCACAAACATTTTTGCCCCTTGCCAATAATTACCTGGTGCTTAAATCAATTGCTTCAAATGTTTGCAAGTATCTACTGTTACTCTTTTGGTTACTCAGGGTGTTATCTTCCCAAATGGCAGGATGACCCACAAGTGCTGGAAATAGTTCTGCCATAGTCAGTGTAGAGAAAAGCCTGGCCAGCTGTCCATGCACAGTCACCTCCCAACTCAATACATACACTGATCAGCCATAACATCAAAACCACCTCCTTGTTTGTACACTCACTGTCCATTTTATCAGCTCCACTTACCATATAGAAGCACTTTGTGGTTGTACAATTACTGACTGTAGTCTATCTGTTTCTCTGCATGCTTTTTTAGCCTGCTTTTTAGCCTAGTCAGGACCCCCACAGAGCAGGTATCATTTAGGTGGTGGATCATTCTCAGCACTGCAGTGACACTAACATGGTGCTGGTTTGTTAATGTGTGTTGTGCTGGTATGAGTGGATCAGACACAGCAACGCTGCTGGAGTTTTTAAATACCGTGTCCACTTACAGTCCACTCTATTAGCACGCCTACCTAGCTGGTCCACCATGTAGATGTAAAGTTAAAGATGATTGCTCATCTATTGCTGCTGTTCGAGTTGGTCATCTTCTAGAGCTTCATCAGTGGTCACAGGATGCTGTCCACAGGGTGCTGTTGGCTGGATATATTTTTGGTTGGTGGACTATTCTCAGTCCAGCCGTGACAGTAATGTGTTTAAAAACTCCATCAGCGCTGCTGTGTCTGATCCACTCATACCAGCACAACACACACTAACACACCACCACCATGTCATTGTCACTGCAGTGCTGAGAATGATCCACCACCTAAATAATACCTGCTCTGTGGTGGTCCTGGGAGAGTCCTGACCATTGCAGAACAGCATAAAAGCAGGGGGGCTAACAAAGCATCCAGAGAAACAGATGGACTACAGTAAGTAATTGTAGACTCTACATGGTAAATGGAGCTGATAAAATGGACAGTGAGTGTAGAAACACAGAGGTGGTTTTAATGTTATGGCGGATCGGTGTACATTCTAAAAGAATCACACACTCAGAGGGGGAAAAATGTATACCTCCATTAACGTCCACCCATCACCCATAATCAAGATATTTTTAATAAGTAACAAGTGCCAGTGGTTTTTAAGTAAACCACAAATCCGGTGTAAAGCTTGAATTAACGGTGCCTAATCAAATAATGTAGGATCACCACTTAAACCAGTCGTGCACTGTGATCATCTGAAGATGAAGAAATACTCTGAATGCCTTATACACACAAAAACAAACAGACAGAATACTTGGGTTCTGCTGTCACCTGACAGGTTTTACAAACAGGTTTTTAACACCTAGGCATCTTAAACTGTAAACTCAGCCTGATGAACCTGACTCTTAACTGGATCAGCCACACATGATAGTAATACAAGATAAAATTAGAGCCAAAACTTTACAAGATATGTATACTAACAATACAAAAACACTAAAAGTGTTTATATGTCCAAATGTTTAGTTTTTCAGAATTCACTGCTGTGAGTACTGTCCCTCATTATCGCAATATATACATTAATAGGTTTTGAAATATTAACTGTAGGTGCTGGGTGGCACAGAGGTAAAACACACTAGCACAACTTGAGAGTTTAAATCTCAGCTCTGCTACTGGCAGGTCGGATGCCTACACAAACAACAATGGCTTGTCTGCAATAACAACCTCTGCTGGCCAGTCTATGGCAACTGCACAGAGACGGAGGATAATGGAGATCAGCATGTGACATTCTGTGCACAATGCAAATCTCAATATGAACCACCTCATGAAGGTGAAAAGCAGTCGGCTACTGCACACGTGTCACGGCTCTCCTTGGTCTGGAGTGGAGGTCAGCATCTGTTAGGTGCCTTATGTCACTTTGCTGTTTCGGACGTTAATATCGGGGACCTATATTTTTCATATTTAATGTTTCATTGTGTATATATTTTGCGTTTAGTGAGTTTATTATTATATTTTCATATATTTTACATTTAGTGTTTATTTAATTTTTATTGTTGCACCATGGGTCTGAGAGTAACGTAATTTCAATCCTTTGTATGTCCTGTACATATTGCAGTATAAAGTAGACTGTGAGAATCAGTAGAGGAATTGGTTACGACTAGACTGGGAGGAAAATAGTGAAAAATGCATATAAAAAAAAATTAAATTAAATAAAAATATATAAATATATATATATATTAAATGTGAATGAATTAAAAACACCAGCAGTTTAAAGTATGTTAGGTTAGCATTATTATATATATACACACATAAATATATATATACATTTCTATATATGTATATAACCATATACTGTATAGTTGACAGTAATTTATAGAGTTTAGAGAGTTTTTATGAGTCCATTTTCATTGTTCCTCCTCTGAGCAGCTTTTATTGTAGCTTTTATTGTAACAGACTTTGGTGAGTGTTATCTAGGTTAGACCATGGCCACTTAACATTGTTAACATTGTTTCAGAAGTTTATTCAATGGATTCAGACAGTATTCAGAATTAATTCATGTTTTTATTCATCAGTCTACCCTAACCTTGCCATAAGGACATATTTTAGAGCCCTTTCAAAAATGTATTAAATAAAAAACTGAAATCTCTTATTAACAAAAGTACAGACCCTTAATTAAATACTTTGTAGAAGCCCTGTGGCAGCAATGACAGCTGTAAGTCTTCTTTGCATCTCAACTAGCTGTAGACAGCTGAATTTATTCAGTTTATTCCCTTTTTCAGAACAGATCCTCTCAAGCTCTCTCAGATAGATGGCAAGAATCTGTAAAATGCCAATTTCAGGTCTCCACACGTATGATGGGATTTAATTCGGGCTTTGGCTGGGCCACAATTTTACAGGCAATTTAGCAAACTCCAAACCAGTGTTCAAATGACTTTTACTTAACAATGGCTGTCGTGCTGCCCCTCTGTCAAAGAGGCATAATTTATAAAGTAGTCCATTCAACAAGTTCCCCAATCTCTGCACGGATTTTTGGAGCTCTTTTAGTTTTTAACCCCCCTTTTCAAGGTACTTCTTGCCCAAATGAACAATCTGGGCCGGACAACTCTAGAGAGGTTCGAGGTTGTGCCAAGTTTTATATCCTTGACTTGGTCTATGCCTTACCACAGTTTGTTCACAGAGACACATTAACATTTCATGTATTGTTTTGTGCAGACAATGAAGTGTAAATTGTGAGCTTTTATAGGCCCAGGTGTGTTTGTTTCCAAACTACATCCAATCAAATCACAACAGGTAAACTCCAATTGAGTTCGACACGCATCACAAACTAAAGCAAACAAAAAGCACCCGACCCATTTGGAGTGGCAGTGCAAATAGTGTAAATCCTTCTGTGATAGAGATTTCAGTCTTTGACTCCTCGGGCATTTTCAAAAAGCTCTATAAACATTTTTTCACATCATCAATATGAGTGACTAAGTGTATTACTGGGTAAAAAGGAAATTCTATCCATTCAAAATTCAATCCACAACAGATTAAAATATTTTTCAATTCACTGTATCTGTGATTTGCAGGCTCTCAAACTACATCCTGTGTCCTACATAATGTGTACCTAAACAAAGAAAAGTACATTAGACAAACTTTCTTTCATCACCTTCACCTCTTAGTTCATCTCCTTTGTCATTCGTTTTCTCATCTTTTGTGCACAGAGCAGCATTTCATTTCCTGCATCACTGCAAAGTAAATAATACATGTCTTTTCATTCTTAATATTGAATGATTGTATACACATGTCTCTGTAGCCATTACAAAATCTCAGTAGTAGCCATGCTTCCTTCATTTAACTAGTGTTACCCCCCTTTTGACTCTGAATTCAACTGTTTTCAAGAATTACTGGTCTTAGTCCAGCTAACACCAAAAAAAGTTCAGATTTCTCTCTTGTGAAAAAGACACCCAGTGTTGGTGTTGTCAGGGATACACTCAGGGCTTTGGCAGGGGCACTGGAACTCAAAGCAAAGTACGGAAAGTGTCCGAGCAGGAGCAACAGGGAGTGTGCCCGATGAATCACTCTCTATATTGTGGAAAACTTGATCTCATCCATTATTAGAAGTATGACTTGTGAAGTGGCACAACCTTTATACACAGAAGAGAAGCAGCAACGCAAAGGCTTTGATTAACATTAACAGTCCCTGGAAGTCACTTATAAATTCTGGTTAGTAAATCCAGCTTGTTCTCATGACTGAATAAGGTTAAATAAATAGTGGGTGTTTTGATCTGACTGGTACATCCAGCACTTATCCAAAGCACAGCTATTATCTATAAACAATAGCTGACTTACGATGCTGGATTTTGCTTCAGGTATGTGAAAATGGGAGTGACCCACTGAATGACGGACGACTTGTCTGAAGTGTAAAGGACTTGACTGCTGTTTTAGTAGCTGCATTAAAACATTAATTCATTCGCCCAGGCTGTTGGCTGCAGTTCATGCATACACTAAAGGAAATGTTCGTCCACATCTTTTACAGATCCATAACAACAGCAGGCACAGAGTAAAAAAGAGCAATAGAACAAGTGTTTTACCACATATAGAATAATAATATAGAATAACATATAGAACTGCTGCCTAAATCTTTTTAAGTAAGTTAAATCAGTTTTAAGTCTATAATGGATTATTTTTTACAATTATTTTTATGCATTTTCTACCCTTTTAGCGCGTCCAATTGCCCGATTGCATCATGCTTCCTCACCACCAATGCCGATCCCCGCTCTGATTGAGGAGAATGAAGCTTACCCACGCCCCCACCGACACGTGGGCAGAATGCCGTATGCATCTTATCACCTACACTTTGATGAGTGCAGTGCAGAGCAGCACTGTGTATGGAGAGACACACCCTGAGAGCACTCTTTTCTCATCTCTGTGCAGGCGCCATCAATCAGCCAGCAGAGGTCAGTATTGCATCAGTTATGAAAGAGACCCTAGCCGGCTTAATCCCACCCAATCGTTGTTCATGTGGCCGCTTAGCCTAGCCAGGTCTTTAATGGATTTTAATGTTAAATGATTTTTGTATGAAATGTTAGCACTTAATAAATAAAAACGTCTCATTCATAACACCAAGCATGATTTCTATATAGTATACAATTGGATTTTAATATTAAAGCAAAAATAAATAGTTTAAGCTGGGTTTGTTTGATCTGCATACAGCTTTTAAAGATCGTTCACAATGATGGATCATAATCCATCCTGTATAGAGTTAGGAATATGGAAAGCGAGTAGACACAACATTTGTAGCGCACTACCGATATAGAGTACTATTTGTTGTGCATTCGGGACACAATCTGACAGTTTTGGCACTGATCTACTTTAATACTTCTAGTGCAAAGAAGAAAAGCATGTCACTGCTGCTCCCATAAGTCTGTATTCACACAGTCACTTCAGTTCTTTTCACATCACAGTTAAACTTTACAAACGTTTTATATTAACTGAACTAAACTGATTTCAATGTCAAGTCATGTCACACCACTTTCCAACGGATGGCTGCACGGATGTGTCAAATTCCTCCAATGCCCTCTGTCTCGTGTCACCTGTAGCAGACACTCTTATTAGCAATTCAGCTCATTCTCTGGGTCTGTCTCAAAACGTAGTGAGCTCTCTACGTAGACAGCATTTTATGTCATCCTACGCGCACTCCCAAGAAGGCTGTAATTCTTAGATGCGTCAAAATGCTGCCTACTGAAATGCCCTATTCTGACTGAATAACAAGGGAGCTCTATGTGCTTCCTTAGTCATGAAGGCAATCCAAGCATTCAGTGCGGCACAACTTTTCTCAGAAAAAATTCTAATATGGTGGATGGAAGTAGAGCAGTGACCAAAGAAATTTCTAATTAAGTACTTCTTAATTTTTAAGATTGATAAAGGTGTACAAGCATAATTTATTTGCAATTTCGGGTTTGTCAGTGGCAGTTTAACAGTTTTCGGTACACTGAGGAATATGTTAGCTGGCATGCTAGCAGGTTGTGTCACCTAGGCCCATTGAGTTTGAATGGTCTGAGGTCAAGCTAAAACTGTGGCGGTGGGCAAAGAAAGCTGATGACAATCACTGTCCTTGTCAATTTGACCATCAACTCCATTGCCCACTCCCACTGCCATTCTCGTCTTCACTTCACCAGCACATTCTACATTATTTAAAACTCTACTTCACAAATATATGGGGTCGACTTGTTCCAATCTTCTCCCTTCCATCATAATCTCCAGAACTTCTTGATACCACACTGCAGATCCTGTAGTTCTTCTAGTATTGGTGATGTGACCAATAACACAATCCTGAATCCTTCAGCAAATCCTTGTAGTGCAAGGACGTCAAACAGACATCGTGAAATCTTTCCATCCTTGACAGACTTCCTTTCTTATTGAGCCATGCTGATGTGGCTGATGTGATTGGCTATCCTAACAGCAGCATGTTGTTGCTATACAAACTCCTCAGTACAGTATGATAAATCAACTTCTTTAATTTATTTTTTACTGTTACAATAAAAAGACTATATTGAACATACTGAAGCTGCACTACATTTTGTGCCATCATTGTCCATATACAACTTAAATACTGTAGCCTATTTAAAATCGGGGGGGGGGGGGGGGGGGGGGGGGGTTTGTCATCATCAAAAATTGCTCTTAATAATTTTACTGGGTTTTTTTGTTCATTTGTTCCCCGGCCTTTGTCCCGTTCGGTTGTGGGGTCGGCCCTCGGCGGATCATGATCCGCACTGATTTGGCACAATTTTTACGCCGGATGCCCTTCCTGACACCACCCTCCCTATTTATCCGGGCTTGGGACCGGCACTACAATGCACTGGTTCGTGCATTTAGCAGCTACGTATCTACAGGACGATTCAGTGTCTCCAATTAGCCTGGCTGCATGTTTTTGGACTGTGTGAGGAAACCGGAGCACCCGGAGGAAACCCACGCAGACACGGGGAGAACATGCAAACTCCGCACAGAAAGGACCCGGACCGCCCCACCCAGGGATCGAACCCAGGACCTTCTTGCTGTGAGGCGACAGTGCTACCCACTAAGCCACCGTGCCACCCAATAATTTTACTGTTTATCGCCCCTAGGGTGGCCAGCCGTCCGGCTTCAGGTCGGACAGTCCGGTTTTTCAGCTGCCAGTCCTCCGCCCATGCAACGCCAGGACGGACACTTAAAAATCCTCCTTTTGGAGTGAACTGGTTACATTTTTGATTATAATATTGATTATATTTTTGAATATTATCTGTCATTGGCTCAGGTACATGTCAAAACAAATGCTTTCTATTTCATTGGTTTAACAGCCTCATTTGCTACCTATCGTGGGCGGACCACTGGCCAATCGCAGAAGGTCCGCCTTCTAAATGCTAGTCTGTGATTGGGTGGTTGAATTTCGCCCGCTCGATCTGTTCTGCAAACACCTCTACTTGAGTCAATTAGTAGTGGTGTGCGATACTGCAAAATTTGGTATTGATCTGATACCAAGTAAATACAGGGCCAGTATCACCGATATCAATACTGATACCAATACTTTTTAATAATTAAAGTAGATGCATCTTCAAATAGCTAAATCTGAATGAATTCTCATGACATTTAAGTGTATTATTGTAATACATACATTTTTGTAAGTAGCTGCTCTCAGTAGGGTTGTAAATGAATTCGGTTGTTTAAAGTGGTCAGATTTCTTGTTTCTGGTGCTTTACTTTCTCACAACGTTATCATAATGGCGTATCACCACAAAGCGGCTAACTCATAGTTGTGTTCGCCCGTATTTCTGTATCTGCAAAGCAAAGTATTCAAAAACGTACAATCCTCCAATGCCTACCAATGTACCGATGTCTGTTAGGATTTTAACAACATAACAACGTGACGGTACCACAACAAAACACAGCCGAGCAGGAGGGGAGGAGCGGGGTGAGCATGTGAGATGTGAGAGGAGCGAGTCTGTACAGACATGATCTTTACTTTCTGGCGAAACGGGAGAAACGTGCTGAATGTAGCGGAGAAAAAGTAAAACTAAAGTATCGATCCCATAACACTAGTATCGATCCAGTACCAATACCAACGTTGGTATTGAGAATATCGATATTTGGATCGATCTGCCCACCCCTATCAATTAGTCAGCTCATGATCAGGAACGCTGTGAAAATGCCAAATATATCAAAAATAGATAAAACATTTGGTGAGTAAAACAGTAATTTGTTATAGAATTCTTGCTTAAATTGGTTTTGCTAAAACTCTGTTATATGGGTTATGGTTTCATTCCGTGTGTTGCAGTATCATGTCCCCCTGTTCCTGGTATGACGTCCTCCTTTTGGGGTGTAATGTCCTCCTTTTTGTGACTATGAATGTGGCCACCCTAATTGCCCCCCAATGCACTGAAATAGAATTTACACCCTTGGTAGGTCATGGTTTTTAGAGGGTTTTCGTAATATAAACCTGCCGGTTTGCATATCGTGATACATACCGTGTCCCTTCTGTCTGAAGTATTGCGATATATCGTACCATCCCTTCAGACATCTCAGTACTGATGTTAAGGCCTGTCAATATACTGTATTCAGAAAGTAAAATAACGGTAACTAATGTGTATTTCAATACAATTAGGGTAATAAATGTCCTGTTTTGTCTTACACAGGGATGAAAATGGAACCTAGCAGTTACAACTCAAGAAAGTGTGGCATGACACAGAGAGCTAATTTCAGTCAAGCATTTCTGTAAAGGTATAAACAGAAAACAAAGTAGCCATGTTTAGTTTGTTTGAATTGCTTTAAAGACACAAAGTCCAAATGATATGAGCCATGTTTTGGAGCATCTTATTCAGAAATGTCGACTTTCTTACTTGAAGCATGAACATGAACAGCTTGTCCACGCGTTTTCTCAAAGACTGCAGCATGTAGCAGGTTTTACTAAAAAAAAAAAAAGACAATTCTTACATGCTCTGTGTTAAGTTTATTGACTTTACTTTACTAAATGTTGCCATTATTCCGTTAACGTGTTGCGTTACAGGAACAAACCGTCAATTCAGTTCCATTCCAGCAATATAGTCCAAAACTGATAAATACACTGGCAGTCACATGGACTGATCAAACATAATAAGGTCTGTTTCTCCTCACGTTGTCTCGTCGTTCATACACATGTAAACAAAGACGCACATATACTGACAAACACAAACACAAACACACACACACACACACAGACAGACAGACAGACAGACACAGACATGTTAGAAGCTAAAGGTTCAAATAAAAAGTGTCACACCATAAATTATGCTCCTAAACCTTCAGCATGGGGCCATTTAAATCACAACGTCCACAAAACAAAGCTTACTCACCTATTAATGATAGAAATAAGTCCAACAAGTCGTGATATTCTCTCCGAGCCTGGACTTTATGACGGGGGAGAAGGTGGTGGTGGTGGTGGTGGTGGTGGTGGTGGTGGGTGAAGCGAGTCACCACTGAGATTCCAGCACGCTGCTGTAACACACAACCCAGTCAGTCAGGCAACCATGTTGTCCTGAGCGCTGCTGCCTTGCATCCGGGCGCTTATTGGTGGGTGAAGGGGGCGGGGGGAGAGAGAGAGAGAGAGAGAGAGAGAGAGAGAGAGAGAGAAGAGAGAAAGAGAGAGAGAGTCCACAAGCTAATACCAGAGCCGTAGATAGAGAGAGTTGCGACACTCCTTGATCTCGCCGACACGCGGTCACGTGGTTCATGTAACCCTCCAATAGTTCCAAACAAACCCGGCGCTGTCATGTTCTCATATCAGAATCAGAATCAGCTTTATTCGCCAAGTATGTTTACAAACACAAGGAATTTGTTTCCGGCTGTTGTTAGCTCTCTACAATTTACAACAATACAATATACAGACAAGACTATGTAGACAATGTACAATTTTACATGTTCAGCAGAATTTGCATATGTACAGAAAATATAAAAATAGTGTAAGATAAATAGTTGAGTAAGGTAAGATGCAGTTACGGTATTATACAGCATGTATAAAGTGCAGTGTGGCATGTAAACAACAGTAAACAGTAGTTCAGTTTTTGTTATTAATGAGTTTGATGGCATTTGGAAAGAAACTGTTACAGTGTCTGTTTGATTTAGTGTTCAGGGCTCTGTAGCGCCTGCCAGAGGGTAGGAGGTTAAAGAGTTCGTGTCCAGGGTGTGAGAAGTCTGTGATAATTTTTTCTGCCCGGTTTCTGGTCCTTGTTGTGTATAAGTCCTGGAGGGTGGGCAAAGGAGCACCGATGATTTTTGCTGCTCTATCCACCACTCTTTGCAATCTGCATCTGTCCTGTTTTGTGGCTGAACCGAACCACACTGTGATGGATGTGCACAGGACAGATGGGACAGGCAGCAGTAAATGAAATATTAAACATTAAATAATAAACATTTGTACAATTTCTGGGTATTTTCAACTGCCTTTACATTTACTGCATCTGCTTTAATTGAGGTGACTATTAGTTAGATAATAAAATAAAGTCATCTGAACATATAACGTGTTTTTAATGTTTTTTTTTCTTACTTTGTCATTCACTGCACCAGTATATGCTTTCAAAACGCATGGTACCTATTTTTATTTGAAGCGTACATATAGTATACACATGTTGCATGCTAATTAGCTTAACAGAAATCCGTTTAAGTAAGTAAGTATATATAAATATACTTATATAAGTATATATAAATTTTATTTATAAAGCACTCTTAAAACAACTTACGTTGACCAAAGTGCTGTACATCAAACAAGCATACATAAGATACATACTCAATACATAAGCTTTTACCATAAAAATCACAATCTATCCATCCATCCATCTTAGGGTGACCATATTTTGGTTTTTAAAAAAGAGGACGCCTGCTTGGGAGGGGGGGGTTATTTCATGTCGTTGGTGACACCATGGCAATGTGTATGGGGTAGAGGCAGTGGCGGAGCCAGACAATTTTCATAGGGGTGGCCAGACTGAGACCATTGCTCACACAGGGGTGGCACAGAAACTGATACCTTTTTTTATGTGGTCAATCACTCATTTACCTATACAGGCAGTAAGTGCCATGTAGAATTACATCACGAAGAATAATAAGCTTTTTTTCTCTCTTCATTTTCCCTGACAAGTGAAAAACCAAAATATAGCCTATAACCTTAACATTATGAGGAAGAATTTCAAAGCTATTCCTTTGCAATACTTGATCATTTGGCTGCCAACTTGTGTGTACTGATGAGACTCAATTGAACCCGAGAACATGCTAGTGTGAATGCATGGAAAACAAATTTAAATTTTCTTTCAACAATATGATACAGACTGACCAACACTATTAAGCCAAATCAGCATTGAAAATAGACTTTACATTTAACAGTCTTCTACAATGCTGGAGCTTCTTAAAACGGAATATATTCTTTTAAATAGAAGTGTTATTTACCTGCTATTAAATTGTTTTCCAACAAAATCCGCCCAATTAGGCGGATAACCGCCCAATCTGGCAACACTGGAACGCGCAGAGCCTGGTTGCGCCTTTATTCGTAGCTCGCCACAAATACTACTAAATAGTTCTAGTAGAACTATGTAGTACTGCTTCTGTAATTGTGTTGGTGGTTGACATTTATGTCGTGTATTACTGCACGGTTTTGGGGGAGAACTACTTTGAGGTGCGCTGTTGAATTGAGTACCTGCGTGCAGAAATGCTTCCGCAAAAAAAGTTGCCGGCAAAGCGGTGATGGGGGGGCCGGAGGGGTGGCCGGAGGGGTGGCCGAAGATTCATTTATGGTGGCCATGGCCACCACTGGCCACCGCCTGGCTCCGCCCCTGGGTAGAGGCTTAAGCCTAGTTCACACTACACGATTTTTGCCCTGATTTTCGCTCGGCGACTGGTCGGATTGATTTTCCGGGTCGGGAGCAACTCGGCGTTCGCTCGGCGATCAAAACTCGGCTCTCGATCGCTAAGTGTGAACTATCCAACAACTCGACCCGAGCGCTCGGCGACTGGATTGAGTTTTCTAGCACGCCAGATATCTGATCTCAGACGGGCAACTGGGAATGAGTGACATGTCGAACAGCCAATGAGAACACAGGATACAGCGTGAGGGGAAACGCAGGAGAGCAGAGCCGTAGATAGAGAGAGTTGCGACACTCCTTGATCTCGCCGCCACGCGGTCACGTGGTTCATGTAACCCTCCAATAGTTCCAAACAAACCCGGCGCTGTCATGTTCTCATATGGGACAGGCAGCAGTAAATGAAATATTAAACAGTAAATAATAAACATTTGTACAATTTCTGGGTATTTTCACCTGCCTTTACATTTACTGCATCTGCTTTAATGTCAATTTGGTATATGAAGTGGAGAATTGATGTTTATAATGACTTAATAGGTCGTTCTTGTTAACACACAGTACATTATATTAACATACATTACATAATGCGATATCATTAAGTAGTTTAAACATTTTTTATGTTTTGTTTTTTACATAAACTAATCTCCCTTCACTTTCCTGAGGATTCATAATAATAATCATTTTGGTTAAACACTAAGTCATGTGCTGGATTCATAAGGTTTACCTGCACTGAATGAACAGGTTCATAAACACACTACCGTACCTGTAACATTATAGTGCAGGTACATGACATAGCATTCATTCATCTATTTCATGAGTGATTAATAATTGATTCCTACATGTAATACATGAATTAATTCATAATTAATATGCACTAGTTCATTTTGTCTAATGTATGTGGTGGACAAGGTACACAAACCATGTAGCTGAGTTGAAGTAGAGATATCCAAGGTAACATATTACTCCAGTAAAAGTAGTAATAAAAGTAAAAATACCTCCACTAAAGTACTAAACTAAATTTACCTTCAAATGTACTTAAGTATGAAAGTAAAAGTAGCATGATTTATTATGGCTCTGATGTTTTATTATCATTTCTGTAACAAGACTCTTGATTAATCAACTTTTAATTAATCAATTTTAGGTGAAAAGACTCGTGTCAATAATTTAGCTTAACTGACTCAGCTAAATTCAGTTATACCTATTAATTAAGATAAACATGTAACATTTAGTGCTGAGCAAATGCTAAACAATAACAGTATTAAGTATATTAATGACATCAAATTCATTATTTTTTTTTAAAACAAAGCAACAAACAGCTAAAAATGCTTGATAAGTAGTGAAAATGAATGGGGCTCTATGGGATGTTTGGAACTATACAGAGCTCAACAACCCGGAAGCTGCGCAGAAAATATGTCCCGCCCCCTTTCCAACGGTTCCCTATGGGAGTGTCGCCACTCTGTTCTCTCTACCGCTCTGCAGGAGAGGACAGGGGACAAGGGCTTAATGAATTAATATACAGTAGTTTATATCAGGATACACTGACACACACACGTTTTACAGTATTTCTGATTTGATCGTCCACTACAAAACATAATACCCACGCTGCATTGCAAAACTTACTACAGAACAAGCCATATACTGTTCGTGTTGCCAAATCCACTCAGATTCATTTATTTTTCCTCCTTGATATTACGCTGCACATCAGCTCACAAACCCTTTGATCTCTCGCTACTTGTTGACGTTCATTTTTTTGGACGTGGTATCATTAAACTTCTCGTCACTTCTCACGTGTGTTTTTGTAAAGAAAAAAAAAAAGAAAGAAAGAAAAAAAGCGAGACCAGAGAAGCTCGCCTGTGATTCCAGTAGGTGATGGATCGTGTAGTGTGAAACCCCCGATCGCCGATCAGTCGTGTAGTGTGAAATATACACCGACTGAAAGACTCCCGAGTGCAAGAGATTGTCGTGTAGTGTGAACTGTACAGCGACCTGACGACTTGGAAAGTCGTGTAGTGTGAACTTGGCATTAAATAGTTGACAAATGAGTCAGTAACCATCCAGCTGTGTTACTGAACTTTAATAAATGTACAGCTGCTCTTCAACAGGGGGTGGCACTGTCGCCTCACAGCAAGAAGGTCCTGGGTTCGATCCCCAGGTGGGGCGGTCCGGGTTCTTTCTGTGTGGAGTTTGCATGTTTACATTTACATTTACATTTTCAGCATTTAGCAGACGCTTTTATCCAAAGCGACTTACACAATGAGTGGAACACGATGAGCAATTGAGGGTTAAGGGCCTTGCTCAGGGACCCAACAGTGGCAACTTGGTGGTGGTGGGGCTCGAACCGGCAACCTTCTGTTTACTAGTCCAGTACCTTAACCACTGAGCTATCACTGGCCCTGGCATGTTCTCCCCGTGTCCGCGTGGGTGTGCTCCCACAGTCCAAATACATGCAAGTAATGCCTAGTTCACACTACACGATTTTTGGCCAGATTTCGCTCGGTGGCTGGTCGGCGATTGATTTTCCGGGTCGGAAGCAACTCGGCGTTCGCTCGGCGATCAAAACTCGGCTCTCAGTCGCTAAGTGTGAACTATCCAACAACTCGACCCGACCGGCTCGCCGACCGCTCGGCGACTGGATCGAGTTTTCTAGCAAGCCAGATATCTGATCTCAGATGTACGACTGGAAATGAGTGACATGTCGAACAGCCAATGAGAACGCAGGATACAGCGTGAGGGGAAATGCAGGAGAGGATATAGTTTATATCAGGATACACCGGCACACACACGTTTTACAGTATTCTGATTTGGTCCTCTACAAAACATAACACCCACGCTGCATTACAAAATTATTAATTAACCTCCAACTTACTACAGAACCATCTATACTGTTTGTGTTGCCAATCCACTCAGATTCATTTATTTTCCTCTTTGATTTTACGCTGCACATCAGCTCACAAACTTTGATCACTCGCTACTTGTTGACGTGCATTTTTGGACGTGGTATCATTAAACCATTGGTCACTTCTCGTGTTTGTTCTCGTGACTAAACGTAGAGAAGCTCACCTGCGATTCCAGTTGGTGATGGATCGTGTAGTGTGAAACCCCCGATCGCCGATCAGTCGTGTAGTGTGAAATATACACTGACTGAAAGACTCCCGAGTGCAGGAGATTCAGTCGTGTAGTGTGAACTGTACAGCGACCTGACGACTGGGAAAGTCGTGTAGTGTGAACTTGGCATAAGGTGAATTGGAGATACTAAATTGTCCATGACTGTGTTTGATATAGCCTTGTGAAGTAATGAACCTTGTGTGATGAGTAACTACGGTTCCTGTCATGAATGTAACCAAAGTGTAAAACATGACGTTAAAATCCTAATAAACAAACAAACTTTAACAAGGGCCTTTATGGTCAGATAATCTTATTCCTTCACATACAGAGTTAAGCCCTAAAAATAATAGCAACAAATTAAAGAACAGTTGTCACCTATAAATAAAAATCCCTTTATTTTTTAGTTTCTTTGATGTATTGTACAATCGTATCAGCCAACTTATTAGTGTTTTTAACTTTAATTTGATTCACTTATATTACTTGCTCCCATCAGTAGAAACCCAGCAGTAAGATGTGTTCTCTAGTGCTTGCTGAGCAATTTCCACAGAATGCAGTGCCATCACGGTGTTGACAAGAGCCTCTGTGTTAGTATGTGCACGTGAAAATCAGACTTATTTTAACAAAACAGATGCACTCCTAAAAAGTCCTAAAAACCAGCTAATGCAAAAACATACACACAAAACAGCGAGTGCAGACTAGAAAAGCCGAATCCTGGACATTTTTGGTGATTTAAAAAGCCTGGCCAGACACATTTTTTAGGTCTCAAAAAGAGGACATGTCCGGGAAAAAGAGGACGTTATCTATCTATCTATCTATCTATCTATCTATCTATCTATCTATCTATCTATCTATCTATCTATCTATCTATCTATCTATCTATCTGTCTGTCTATCCGTCTGTCTGTCTGTCTATCTATCTATCTATCTGTCTGTCTGTCCGTCCGTCCGTCCGTCCGTCCGTCCGTCCGTCTATCTATCTATCTATCTATCTATCTATCTATCTGTCTGTCTGTCTGTCTGTCTATCTGTCCGTCCATCCATCTGCCCCCCCCCCCCCCGTTCTATTTATGTATCCCAGATTTGGTTTCTTAAAATATTTGAAAAGGCTTTTATGGCCTGGTTTAAATCCCACTAAACATATATGGTGAATATTAAAATTAATTCCCTATTTTCTAATCACTAATCACTGCTAATTCCCCTATTGCAATTCTCTTGTCACTTGCACCATCTCCGTACTGGCCAAAAAGAGCTGAAATTATCAAACAGCCCCTCCAAAATTTGTGCAGCCAACGGCCACTTTCTCACATGCCAGTGGCGGAGTACAGAGAACCATACTGAATATGGAGAGACACACTATGAACTCAGCTAATACCCCACCACTAGTCCAAGGAACCTTGACCAGACAGCAGAGGTCGAACCCCCCCCCTTCCTTGGGCACAGCTAATGCACAGCCTGATGTTTTTTATTATAATGTATTATTTATATTATTATTGGACAATAGGCGGGTGGCACGGTGGCTCAGTGAGTAGCACTGTCACCTCACAGCAAGAAGGTCCTAGGGTTGATCCCCAGGTGGGGCGGTCCGGGTCCTTTCTGTGTGGAGTTTGCATGTTCTCCCCGTGTCTGCGTGAGTTTCCTCCAGAAGCTCCAGTTTCCTCCCACAGTTCAAAGACATGCAAGTGAGGTGAATTGGAGATATTGATTTGACCATGACTGTGTTTGACATTACACTTGTGAACTGATTAACCTTGTGTAACAAATAATCTGTCATTAATGTAACCAAAGTGTGTAAAACATGACGGTAAAATCCTAATAAATAAATGTTTTTAACAATAGGCCTATAGGTTGTTTTTCACAATTTAAAAGAGAAGGGGTATTTTATGACAGACATGTTAATGCCCCCTCCCTTTTGGGATACCAGTCGCTTGAATGATAAATAAAAAATAGAACTTTTATGGCCCTACTAGCCCATTATGCTCATGCAAACACCTGCTCGGCTGACAACACCACTAAGATTAGAACCATGAACCCACAGATCTCAGCAGTAGTGGGTTAACATACTTTACCATTGCCCCACCCAAGCACCACTTGCACTGAAGGTAAATAAAGTAACAGATAAGTAATTGAACATTTGCTTTTCTGCACTGTATAGAACGCTGCATTAAATACTGTGTTAAATGTCAGGCCTGGTTAAAAATATGAAAATATAAAAAAGCCCATTAGCCCAGAGCCCATGTGGTGTGTCTATGTAAATGTATTGTTGCTATCACAAGGTATGTTCTGCTGCTCCACAGGATGCAAAAGTAGGGTGGAATTACACAACAGATCACGTGTTGAGAGTTCACATGCAAACAACATGGTGTGTCTTTATGTATGTGTACATATTAGAGGAAAGACATTGGAATAGCATTGGAACAGCAATAGACATTGTTGTTAAATGATAACATTGTTTTGTATGATTTATTCATGGACATGAAGGTACTAAAATAGCCTTGAAGCATCTCTGTTTACGAACATTTTTAGCTTTTTACTCTATAAGTTAACTATAAGTTAAGTAAAGCTGCTGTAGTTCTTGTGCAATACTTGTGAATGTAAATGTAAATATTTAAAATACCCTATCTTAGTTATTTTTTTATACTTGTTTTTTATATCTTAAGTTTTATTTTATACTTAACATAACATAGTTATTTGTTATTCATATTTCATTATGTTACACACACCGAGGCCTAAGTATTTCGTTCTAATCATGTACATGGTTTAGAATGACAATGAAGCTGAGTCTGAGAGCAATTAAGTCTTCTCATCAGTTTCTTGTTGAGAACTTTTTGAAGACGTTTTTGTTTGTATTGTCATTTGCACTGATGGTCTGTAACGCGTTACTCTAATCTGACCACATTTTTCAGTAACGAGTAATCTAACGCGTTACTATTTCCAATCCAGTAATCAGATTAAAGTTACTTATCCAAGTTACTGTGCGTTACTATTTTTGTCATTTTCCTTAGTGAAAAGATATTTTTGCTTTCTTCTTGGCAGGGGCGGAGCCAGGGGGTGGCCAGTGGTTGCCATGACCACCATAAAGTAATCTTCGGCCAATTTTTTTGCGGAAGCATTTCTGCAGGCAGGAGCAGCGCACCTCAGATGAGTAGTTCTTCACCAAAACAGTGCAGTAATACACTCAACATAAATGTCAACCACCAACACCATTACAGAAGTACAGTAGTACTATTTAGTAGTATTCGTGGCGCGCTACGAGTAAAAGCGCCAGCTGACTCTGCGCATTCCAGTGTTGCCAGATTGGGCGATTATCCGCCAAATTGGGCGGATTTTGTTGGAAAACAATTTAATAGCAGGTAAATAACACTTCTATTTAAAAGAAAATCTTCCGTTTTAAGAAGCTCCAGCATTGTAGAAGGCTATTAAAAGTAAAGTCAATTTTCACTGCTGATTTAGCGTAATAGTGTTGGTCAGTCTGTATCATATTGTTGAAAGAAAATTAAAATTTGTTTTCTATGCATTCACACTAGCATGTTCTGGGATTCAGTTGAGTCTCATCAGTACACACAAGTTGGCAGCCAAATGATCAAGTATTGCAAAGGAATATCTTTGAAATATTCCGCATTATATAACTAATAAAGTAACTTGTAATCTAACTTAGTTACTTTTAAAATCAAGTAATCCATAAAGTAACTAAGTTACTTTTTAAAGGAGTAATCAGTAATCATTAATCAGATTACTTTTTCAAGGTAACTATGCCATCACTGGTCATTTGTCTGTCTTTGCTTATTTAAAATGTCCTTTGAGTTGTATATCATAATTTTTTTAATCCTTAAACACGTCATACCACTCTATTAATATGAGTCACAAAGCTTTCATTCCCAGGCTTTGCTATTTGCAGAGTGACACTGACCACTTAGCTTCTTGTGTTTGCCAAAGTTCATCAGTACTTTACTGAAACTGAACATGAACATAAATGCATGGGGCAAAATTACCCATGTCCCAAATCCCATAGTAGATCAGTATTGTACACTCACTAGTAATCAAGCTGTGTTATTATGCTTGATAAAAAAAATTATAAACTTTTTATAAAACAGTTGCACCAATAACTGCAACTGAACATTCATAATTTATTGTCTATTTTTCACCACTTTATCCTATTCAGGGTCACGGTGGGTTCAGTTTACTGGGCAATAGACAGGAAACACCCCAGACAGGTCACCAGTCCATCACAGGGTAATTAACCTGACTGCATGTCTTTGGACTGTGGGAGGAAACCAAAGCACCCAGAGGAAACCCACACAGACATGGGAAGAACATGCAAACTCCACACAGAAAGGACCTGGACCACCCCACATAGGAATTGAACCCAGGACCTTCCTGCTGTGAGGTCACAGTGCTTTGGTTAGCAGTAGTTTTTTCCTGCTACCATATCAATAACATTTTAAGTTTTACCCACTGTAGGATACTGGCTTTTCTGGAATTTATGGCATAATGTTCTGGTTCAAGGTTGAGGTGACTGCTTGACTTTAATATTAGGGTTCAAGTGGATGTATGGGCTGGCTAAAATCAATCCAGGCTGTGCTCAAATCACAAATCTGGCTCATCAAGTATACAAGGTGAAGTGGTTAAATAAGTAATCCAGAAACCATGTGCTTTGTACAAGTGTAACATGTATGGGGAAAAACCTAAAAAACACATTGTTACTTCGTGTAATACATCAGATAAGAATTGTGTTAATTTTGACATGTGTTGTGGATCATGTTTCTACCGGAAGATACACTGATCAGCCATAACATTAAAACCACCTCCTTGTTTCTAAACTCACTGTCCATTTTATCAGCTCCACTTACCATATAGAAGCACTTTGTAGTTCTACAATTACTGACTGTAGTCCATCTGTTTCTCTGCATGCTTTGTTAGCCTCCTTTCATGCTGTTCTTCAATGGTCAGGACTCTCCCAGGACCACCACAGAGCAGGTATTATTTAGGTGGTGGATCATTCTCAGCACTGCAGTGACACTGTCATGGTGGTGGTGTGTTAGTGTGTGTTGTGCTGGTATGAGTGGATCAGACACAGCAGCGCTGCTGAAGTTTTTAAATACCGTGTCCACTCATTGTCCACTCCATTAGACACTCCTACGTAGTTGGTCCACCTTGTAGGTGTAAAGTCAGAGACGATCATTCATCTATTGCTGCTGTTTGAGTTGGTCATCTTCTAGACCTTCATCAGTGGTCACAGGATGCTGCCCATGGGGTGCTGTTGGCTGGATGTTTTTGGGTGGTGGACTATTCTCAGTCCAGCAGTGACAGTAAGGTGTTTAAAAACTCCAGCAGCGCTGCTGTGTCTTATCCTGTCATACCAGCACAACACACACAAACACACCACCACCATGTCAAAGTCACTGCAGTGCTGAGAATGATCCACCACCTAAATAATACCTGCTCTGTAGTGGTCCTGTGGGGGTCCTGACCATTGAAGAACAGCATTAAAGGAGGCTAACAGAGCATGCAGAGAAACAGATGGACTACAGTCAGTAACTGTAGAACTACAAAGTGCTTTTATATGGTAAGTGGAGCTGATAAAATGAACAGTGAGTGTAGAAACAAGGAGGTGGTTTTAATGTTATGGCTGATCGGTGTATGTACTAAGATGTTTTATTATTGTAGCTATGGCAAAAGCATAATTCTAAATAAAGAAAGACCATTGTTGTTTCTTATCAATGCAGGGACTCTGATAACTAAAATCAATTCTAGGCCTAACTTAATCTTATCTCACAGCACATATCCATGCCACCATAAACATTTAACAACCAAATCCAAGGTTAAAATAAAAGTGTATTTATTTGGAACAAAATCTGTGTTTTGGATTCTGTCAAGGACAGAAAAACAGGGAAGAGCAAACACATTAAATGAATAAAAGTTTAAAACACACTGCAGTTACAACAGTCTGAAATGAACATACGCTATTAATAGAACAAAGCACGTATTAATATAAATCCATATTCTTGTAATATAATTAATTATATAGTTAATTTTAAGAAATGTGGATATTAAATACATTTATAAGTGAAATGATTACTGCCACAGAACTTCACAGACTATGATGCACCCTTTGACTATATTGAACCTAAACTCCAGGAGCACAGCCAGCCTACCAGCATAAATCCTCACAAGTCATAGCAATTGGGGATGTGAAATGTGTAAAGCTTTGGTGCAGCCTGATTGGATAAGCTGCCATCAGTCAGTGGGAGTGTTTGTGTCTGAGTGTGTATTTAAAGGCTGAGTTTATATTTGAAGTCCTGTGTTTTAGAAGGCAAGAAAGAAGAAGGCTTTAGAAGGCTTGCTGTCAGGACACTTTCTGCTCCTGCTTCTGAAATGGCACTGCTCGAACTGGTCTTCTCATTGATCGGGGTCTGTGTGGTCCTCTGCTGGCTCGCAAGGGCTCTGACAGTGCTTTCTCCACAGGTCTGTTATCCTCTTCCAGAGAATTTTTTCACCTCAATGGGAAAGTGGGCAGGTGAGATATATGAGGATGTGTATTTCATTTGTTTTATGAATTTAAATAATTGCACAATATATTTATATGGAATGCTTATGTAATACAATTTGTTTTTCACTTTTGGTGGTTAACTTTGCTATGAAAGTTGTGTTAACGGCTTCCGGCTAATTCCTTACCTAACAGAATCCTAACATAGATTCATAAATGTCCATAAATCTCAGTAACTCAAATCCAAAGTGAAAAACAATTAACCTGCTTACTGATTTATATAATTAGTGATTTGGGTTCTGACAGGGAAAGAAAAAAATGGTTTACTTTGAACCAGTTATAATAATTATAATCAGGACAGAACAATATGCTTGATTTAAGTCAAATTAGGCTGTCAAGTGTTTCTTAATCAGTGCTCCTTGCCTTTATCTGCCTTTTAGCCATTTATTCTTAATTGTGTTGCTAGCTTAAAATCATAATGAAAAGGAAAAGGAGGTGACATAAAAAATACTGTCCATTTTATCAGCTCCACTTACCATATAGAAGCACTCTGTAGTTCTACAATTACTGACCATAGTCCATCTGTTTCTGCATGCTTTGTTAGCCCTCTTTCACAGGACCACCACAGAGTAGGTATTATTTGGGTGGTGGATCATTCTCAGCACTGCAGTAACACTGACATGGTGGTGGTGTGTTAGTGTGTGTTGTGCTGGTATGAGTGGATCAGACACAGCAGCACTGATGGAGTTTTTAAACACCTCACTGTCACGGCTGGACTGAGAATAGTCCACCAACCAAAAATATCCAGCCAACAGCGCCCTGTGGGCAGCGTCCTGTGACCACTGATGAAGCTATAGAAGATGACCAACTCAAACAGCAGCAATAGATGAGCGATCGTCTCTGACTTTACATCTGCAAGGTGGACCCGGTATTTAAAAAGTCCAGCAGTGCTGCTGTGTCTGATCCACTCAGCACAACACACACTAACACACCACCACCATGTCAGTGTCAGTGCAGGGTTGAGAATGATCCACCACCTAAATAATACCTGCTCTGTGGTGGTCCTGTGGGAGTCCTGACCATTGAAGAGCAGCATGAAAGGGGGCTAACAAAGTATGCAGAGAAACAGATGGACTACAGTCAGTAATTGTAGAACTACAAAGTGCTTCTATATGGTAAGTGGAAATGGACAGTGAGTGTAAAAACAAGGTTTTAATGTTATGGCTGATCAGTGTATATTACAAGGAAGGTCAACCCAAGACGTGTTGTTGGTGGTTGTCTTACATCGACCAAACCAATAGAAGCAATAGGGAAAAGGGGAACTATAAAGGATATTGCCTAAATCACTCATACAGTTCATCTTGGAAAGCAATGCAGATTCCCTTGTGTCTCATTGTTCTTTCCTTTAGGAATCCTTATTTGTTTACCAGATTGACTACAACAAGCCAAAAACAACTTAAAGTGTTTTCAGCTGCCATACACGGAGATGTTCTTACTGGAATGGTGATGGGAAAATGTTCCTGAATCAACTTGCGCCGTTTCCAAAGCACGGACACTCCCTCAATGTGGCATTCCACATTATAAATGCAAAGCGCTTTTACTGGGTCTCCTTGTTCCCAAGCTTTGTCAGTTCTCTGTTCTTGATATACTAGAGGCAAAAAAGGCAATTAGAACGCCATGTTCCTGCTTGTATTACATGATTTTCTTTCTCTTTACTTTGATGAGCTCTTCTTGGCATGCATGAGTGAATAGCTATTCAGGTCCAGTTTAAACTGTCATTTTGCCTATGCGTGTAAATGTAAGTTTTTTTCTACCCATTTATATGCCAGACACCTACTTTAATTATTTTTTCATTTGCCTGAAGTGTTACAGAAAAAGGGAGGAAGGCTGGGTTAAGAAGAAACATCAGAAATGATGCTTTGTGGGATCAGACAAACAAACAGGGCATTCTTTTGGAGAACACGCTGAACAGCTTCCTGCTCCAGTGCTCCTTGATCCCTTAATCAAGCATCTGGGCACATAGTGTCCCCTTGAGTACACAGTGTTAAACCCAATGACACACACCACCACCATTTCATAATCTGCTTTGTGTATGTGATTTTGATAATATTTTGATTTGGTTTTTGTTCGCATTTCCACCATAAATAATCAAAGGCGGCAGAAAAGGGGTTGGACATTGTGGGGTCCAAATTCACCACATCCAAGACACAGCAAACAAAATCAAATGGAAGGAATATTATCTTTAATAATAACAAGGTGCTTGGGTGATGTAGCAGTCTATTAAGCTAGCGTACAACTACCGAAATCCAGGTTCGATTCTCAGTAGTGAAATCGGCCTTGGCTATGTCTGATGGGGGTGGTGAAGCCCTGCGATCGATTGATGACTTGTCCAGGGTATTGTACACCCAGTGTTTCCCACTGCGGCCCTGACCAGGATAAAGCAATTTATGTAAATAAAATGTAATTGAAATTAAATGAATAATAACAGAAATTGTTTATTTGATATTATTGTGTTGAGTCTGCTGAGTCTGGTTCATTTACATTTACATTTTCAGCATTTAACATTATGACCACCTTTGTAATATTGTGTTTTCCCTTTTTTGCTGCCAAGGCCAGCAACTGAGATGCACTGTGTATTCTGACACCTTTCTATCAGAACCAGCAGTAACTTCTTCAGCAATTTGAGCTACAGTAGACTGTCTGTTGGATTGGAACACACGGGCCAGCCTTCACTCCCCACGTGCATCAATGAGCCTTGGCCGCCCATGACCCTGTCGCCGGTTTACCACTGTTCCTTCCTTGGACCACTTTTGATAGATACCGACTATCAGACTGGGAACTGCAGACCGGGAACACCCCACAAGAGCTGCAGTTTTGGAGATGCTCTGATGCTCTAGCCATCACAATTTGGCCCTTCTCAAACTCGCTCAAATCCTTACGCTTGTCCATTTTTCCTGCCTCTAACACATCAACTCTGAGGATAAAATGTTCATTTGCCTAATATATCCCACCCACTAATAGGTGCCGTGATGAAGAGATAATCAGTGTTATTCACTTCACCTGTCAGTGGTCATAATGTTATGCCTAGTCTGTGTATTAGTCTATTTTTTATTTATTTAAAATTAGTTTTTTACTTAAGTTTTTTTGGTTTGATATGTTCTGTTTTTATCTGAAATTATTCAGTGTGACAAACATGCAGTCTGCAATAACAAGCTAGAATCTCTAATCGCAGTATCTCTGTTGCAGTTATCACTGGAGGGTCTGATGGGATCGGAAAAGCTTACGCCCAAGAGGTATTTTTGCTATTCTAACAAGTACTAACTGGCAATTCAGTGTCGTGTCCAAATGCTTCACTGCCGAGACAGTTGTTGTAATTGTTCCTGATTATTTTAAACTCATACCTTATTATTTTATAACTTATACTTTGCAGCTAGGAAGACGTGGGCTAAATGTGGTTATCATCAGCAGGAGTAAAGAGAAGCTCAACAGAACAGCAAGAGAAATAGGTGAAGTTTTCAGTATTTCAGCTCCTGTTGAATGTCCACTAGTGTTAAGGGAACATGACTGAACTTGGAATATAAATGTTCTATTAATTTTTTTGTACAGTTTAGTTCTTCTAACATCTAAGGAGATTGCTGAAACTACTAAAATTGGGTTAAGAACTGTCCAACGCATTATTAAAAAGTGAAAGGACAGTGGGGAAACATCATCTTCGAGGAAGGAATGTGGTTGGAAAAAAATCTTGAATGATCGTGATCGGCGATCACTTAAACGTTTGGTGAAATCAGATGGTAGAAAAACTACAGTAGAACTCGGGGAGATGTTTAATAGTGAAAGTAAGAGCATTTCCAAATGCACAATTTTCTCCCGACTTTTTAGCGCGTCCAATTGCCCGATTGCATCACGCTTCCTCTCCACTAATGCCGAACCCCGCTCTGAGTTGAGGACAACGAAGCTAACCCACGCCCCCTCCGACACGTGGGCAGCAGCCGTGTGCATTTTGTCACCTACACTTTGACGAGCGCATATATGCAAATCAACCTTGTGTACCGAGAGACACAACATGATCCGCACTCTTTCTCTGTGCAGGCGCCATCAATCAGCCAGCATAGGTCGTAATGCATCAGTTACGAGGAGTCCCTATCCGGCTTAATACCCCACCCCATATGAACAACAGGCCAATCGTTGTTCATGTGGCCGCTCAGCGCAGCCGAGTGATACGATGTATTCGAAATCCCAGCTTCCACTAGCTGAGTATTTCCATTACATGCCAGCTCCTCATATAGTGGGTAAAGGTTAACAAGACTGAAACCAAAACAATGTGACATAAAATGCACTATATGGTCAAAAGTATGTTGATACCTTTATATTAGCTTGTTTGACATCCATTTTCAAAACCTTGGGCATTATTGCTGCCTTCAAGTCCTCCTCGGAAGTTCCTACTTACGAGTTCGGAGGTTGTAATTACGACATGATGTGCGTCCAAGTGGTTTTTGGTCGGGTAAAAATGGACGCCATGACAAAACTCCTTTTTTTATGCTTTTATTTTTGTATAATCAAAAACAGGTGGATAAATGTATGTAAACAACACAAAAATATCTGTGCACAAAATATCTGCTCATGAGGCAACACTTTTTGGGTTCTTCTGATCAGCTTTGTTGCTATTCTTCATCAGAACAAGTGCGCGTTGTACAAAATGTATACAAGCTTGAACTTTACATTGAACATGCAAAACTACCGCTAATAAGCTCAAAACTTTTACCGATTACTGTAGGGGCAGCATCCATACCGGCAGTCACCATGATCTTTTGTTAATGACACGCCCCCACATCGGAAACTCGGGGATCATCGAAAAATCCGGGTTTCCCACTGGTAAATACGACATTGAGTTGCCGTTCATGTGCCCTCATCTCGTCAATACGATATTTCCGACACGACTTGAAGGCAGCATATTATGGAGTTCTTTCCACAATATTTTGAAGTGTGACTGTGGGCATTTGGTTGTGTATTGATTTTGGATGAGAATGCTTGACTTGCAATCAATATGCAATTTATTTAAAAGATATTTACAGTGGTCGAGGTCAGGACTCTTTATTTGGTGTGTAGCTTCTTCCACACCAAATAAAAAACATGTCCTTAAGAAACTCACTTTGTGCCCAGGTGGCGCAGCAGGATATTCCGCTAGCACACCAGTGCCGAGATTCTGAATTCCTCGGTTCGAAACTCGGCGTTGCCACCGGTCAGCTGGGCACCATCTAGAGGGCATAATTGGCAGTGCCTGCAGGGAGGAATGACCGGACTATGTGGGTGGGGTCTTCAAACGCTGTGTACTAAGGACCCTGATTGGCAGATAGAGAGTCACCTGTGCAGAATGCATGGGTGAAAAAGGGTTCTGCTAAGTGCTGGGTGTGGGTCTGAGGAGGCGTGAGCAGCAATCTACCCACCTCGACTGCAGTCAGGGATCCACCAGCAGCGGAAGACAAATTGACCGATAAATTGGGAGAAAATGGGAGAAAATGCATAAATAAAATAGAAAAAAAGAAACCCACTTTGTGCACAAATGCCAAATAATGTTGGAACAGGAAATGACAAGTTTTCCACAAAGTAGAAAGCATATAATTTGAAAAAGCTAAAACCATAAGTATTTCTCCCAAACTATCTCCTAAAAGAAAAATTTAATATAAACCACATGTAAACACACACACACACACACACACACACACACACAAATAACTAAAACTATTATTTAAGGAGGAAATGTCCAGACAGACAGATTTCTTTTTTAAACTTGGCTTGCAATGTTATAGTTGGGAACATTTTGTAAAATGCTTTAAAAACAAAAATCTGTAACTTTTTACTCCTATGAACCTTTATTTAACTGACAAAAGTTCAAAGAAAACATATCCATTGTTTTCATTGACCAAGTGTACTTTGTAAATACACTGATTAGCCCTAACATTAAAACCACCTCCTTGTTTCTACACACACTACATTTTATCAGCTCCATTTACCATATAGAAGCACTTTGCAGTTCTACAATTACTGACTGTAGTCCATCTGTTTCTCTACATACTTTTTTAACCTGCTTTCACTCTGTTCTTCAATGGTCAGGACCACCACAGGACCACCACAGAGCAGGTATTATTTAGGTGGTGGATCATTCTCAGCACTGCAGTTACAATGACATGGTGGTGGTGTGTTAGTGTGTGTTGTGCTGGTATGAGTGAATCAGACACAGCATTGCTGCTGGAGTTTTTAAATATCATGTTCACTCACTGTCCACTCTATTAGACACTCCTATCTAGTTGATCCACCTTGTAGATGTAAAGTCAGAGATGATTGCTTATCAAGTGCTGCTGTTTGAGTTGGTCATCTTCTAGACCAGGGGTGTCAAACTCATTTTCACCGAGGGCCACATCAGCATTATTGTGGCCCTCAAAGGGCCGATTGTAACGTATCCTGCTGTGATTGCAGTCTGTTTTTCTTGGAGGCTAAATTCTGCATTTATATTGTCCTACTTTACCACAGACACGGCCTCATAACACAAGAGACACACCGGTTTCTCTTCCTGAAGCACAAACTTGTTTTCACTTTCATTAAATTTCCTCCTCATGCTTAATTCTCTTAATTATCTTCTTGTACATTTTAGGATTATGTGTAAATATGTGTAACATCATCTACTGGCGGGATGTGTCACTTTGCAGGTCACAAAATCAGCATGCAT
The DNA here is from genome assembly GCF_030014385.1 of Trichomycterus rosablanca. Lineage (NCBI taxonomy): Eukaryota > Metazoa > Chordata > Actinopteri > Siluriformes > Trichomycteridae > Trichomycterus > Trichomycterus rosablanca. The sequence continues at coordinate 8,210,547 of NC_085994.1, forward strand.
TTTGAAAGATGCAATTAATGTAGGATTCTACAGTGTATTTTTAAGACAATCATTCTGCCCTCACTAATAGTTTATCCCCCTTTCCCTGCTAGACAGACAGACAGACAGACAGACAGCTCTCTTCAGAATACAGTCGGTTTATTTGCTTCCCAGCTGTGTGATACACTGTGTGCATCAAAATGAAGTAAAAATACAAACAATAAAAACAATAAAGAACTTAATACAGTAAAAGCACACAGCTGTAGTCAAGTGTTACATCTGGTACAATATGAGATTTAACCAAACGTAAAATAACGAGTTAAAATTGTGTGTAAAGATACTAATTGCTATAGTAACGGTAACAACTGTATTTAATTACGGTAAATTTGTAACTAAAGCGCTGTGATATACTCACTAAACATTTACAAACAACTGAGAATATAAACGCCACTACTTACAGACGATGCTTTGGTGTTATATTACAAGATAATTATTTATATTTATTATTATTGTTTACATTACTACCCCGCGTTCTTTTGCCGTAAAAGTCACATGGCTTCTCAGGGAAGGTCAAAGTTAGTTGCCATGACTACGATGTCGCCAGTTGTACTTAAAGGCGCAGGAGCGCATTAAATTATAAGCGCGTCTCTGTAACGACTCGAACCATCACAACAATCATACAGTCGTTTAAACTCTTGCGGGCCGGATCAAATGACGTGGCGGGCCGGATCTGGACCTGTTCACCCCTGTTCTAGACCTTCATCAGTGGTCACAGGATACTGCCCACAGGGTGCTGATGGCTGGATGTTTTTGGGTGGTGGACTATTCTCAGTCCAGAAGTTCTCAAATTCCATCAGCACTGCTGTGTCTTATCCACTCATACCAGCACAACACACACTAACACACCACCACCATGTCAGTGTCACTGCAGTGCTGAGAATCATCCACCACCTAAATAATACCTGCTCTGTGGTGGTCCTGGGAGAGTCCTGACCATTGAAGAACAGAATGAAAGGGGGCTAACGAAGCATGCAGAGCAACAGACGAACAACAGTCAGTAATTATAGAACTACAAAGTGCTTCTATATGGTAAGTGGAGCTGATAAAATGGACAGTGAGTGTAGAAACAAGGAGGTGGTTTTAATGTTATGGCTGATCAGTCTATAAAGAAATGTAGAATTTGATGCCTGTAAGATGCCACTGTGTTACATCACCATTCTTATTAATTACACTTTTTAATTGGTTAACAACTGGGAATAATACTTGTTGCACTTTTGCAAGTGGAATTCTTGCACATTCTTGCTTTATAGAAGACTTTGGCTGCACAGCATCATTACAGATGACTATATTGATCACACTAGCATGACGGTTTTTTATGGAATGCCATTTAAGAGCTTGAAGGTCATCCACCCACATTTGCTTCTGGCCTTGCTCTACACTAAATAAGATTTCTACAGATTGCCTGAATCTTTTCACAATATTTTGTGTGCTGTTTAAATGTTTTTTTTGACTGATTGACAATCCTCTCAGGAAATCTGGCACAAAGTGGTGAGCCACGACCCATCTCTGCTTGCAAGAACTGAGCCTTTGGTGGAATATTTTATAAAATAGTCACTCTATTTTGCCCTGTCCTAGGTTTTTTTGTAAGTGGTGTTTATTCACCGATTAGCCATAACATTAAAACCACCTCCTTGTTTTTACACTCACTGTTCATTTTATCAGCTCAACTGACCATATAGAAGCACTTTGAAGTTCTACAATTACTGACTGTAGTCCATCTGTTTCTCTGCATGCTTTGTTAGCCCCCTTTCATGCTGTTCTTCAATGGTCAGGACTCTCCCAGGACCACTACAGAGTAGGTATTATTTGGGTGATAGGTCATTCTCAGCACTGCACTGATACTGACATGGTGGTGGTGTGTTAGTGTGTGTTGTACTGGTATGAGTAGATACCAACCAATGAGAATAGTACTCCAACCAAAAATATATCCAGCCAACAGCACCCCGTGGGCAGTGTCCTGTGACCACTGATGAAGATCTCAAAGATGAACAGGGTGAAAAAGCAGGCTAAAAAAAAGTATGCAGAGAAACAGATGGACTACAATCAGTAATTGTACAGTAGAACTACAAAGTGCTTCTAGATGGTAAGTGAGCTGATAAAATGGACAGTGAGTGTAGAAACAAGGAGGTGGTTTAATGTTATGCCTGGTCGGTGTATATTCAAAATACTATTAAGTTGGTCAAAACATTAAAAGTATTTTTTGTTCTTTTATCAGATAAACAATAGTTCAAGAGAATAAAGAAGCTACACATTCATGTGCTTATTGCATTTTACAAAATATTCAGACTTTTCTGGACACGGGGTTTGTAGAAAACGTTACACTCTTGGAGAAGGTTCCTTGCATGAATGACAAAACGTCTTTACAATCAAATTATAACAACCCCAATCATCTTAATACACAGCCAGTTTAGTTTAATTTCTTATAGCAGGACTTCAGTGTGTCTGCTCATCTCTAGGCTCTAGACTTAGACTGTCTTTTCTTTTTCTCACTACAGAACTTAAGAATTTAAGAAAAGTTATAGTTATACCTGCTGATTTCACCAAGGATGATATTTATGGGCACATCAAGAAAATCATCAAGGATTTGGACATTGCAGTTTTAGGTTAGTTGGCACTGAATCGAGACTGGTTCTGTATACAATGTTCTTATTTGTTTATTAAAACATCAGATAATTTGTAATAAACTGCTTTTGTCCTGCAGTTAACAATGTGGGAATTTTGCCAAGCTACATACCCTGTAAACTCTTGGAAACAGTTCACTTGGAGGAGGTGAGATCAAAGTTTTATAACATTTTATGTCCAACCATAAAAAAAATTGCATACAGAAATATCAACATTGAAAAATGTGTGTTTAATCTATCCATCGATTTACACACATACACACATCCAAATATATTTATATATATATATATATATATATATATATATCTTAATATATAAGCAGTGTGCATTATGTGCCTAAACCTTTAAAAATGATAACCAAAATCTAAAAAAAAAAAAAGACAAAATTTTTTTTATTAACTGATACAGAAAGTATTCGGATCATTTGCCTTCTTTGCACACTTTGTTATTTTGTGGATGTAATAGTGAATGGATATAAATGCTATCTTTACCCATTTTATTTTATTTTATTTTTACCTATTTTTACCCATTAACATACACTTAATCACCCATGACTAAGTGATTAAAAAAATCAAAAACTAAAATCTCTATTATAAAAGTATTTAGACCCTTGAGTTGTTTGTAGAAGTCAACTGGAGTCCATTTGTTGCCAACTGAATTGACTGAAAATACACTTGAAAGGCACCTAGTTCTGTAAGGGCCCGCTATTTATACTACATTGTCAGGACAAAAATCAAAGCATGGACTCCAAAGAAATGTTTGTGGATCTCCCCAATCTATTTGTGACAATCGATAAAACAAAGCAAGGATATCACACAATATTGGAAGCTTTAAGTGTTTTCAGGGATGTACTGGCCTCAATACTTAAATACTTAAAATAGAAGAAGCTTGGCACAACATCGAGCTTTCCTAGAGTTCGCCATCTGGCATCTAGGCAAGAAAGGCCTCAGACAGGGAGGTAAGAAAAAATCCACTGGTCATTCTAATAGTGCTCTGTAAAGATAGGAGGACCTGTTGGATATACAATCATCTCTGCAGCCTTTATTAAATCACATGATAGGAGACTGAAGCAAATGTTGAGATGGAGTTTGTTTAATGGCTTGTACTGGCAACATAAGAAAAAGATTCTTTGGTTTGATGAGATAAACTCTGAACTGTCTGGTGAAAAACAAGCACTGCACATCACCTGGCCAATACCAACTATGGGGTTGCCTCTCAGCAGCAGGAACAGGACACTGTAAGGAACTGAGGGACAAATTAATGCAGAAACATATATTAAGAAATCCTCCTCCATAGTGCATGCAGACTCCTTTTAACATGACAATGACCCAAAATATAAAGCCACAACAACCACTAAAGGGATCTCTTCAAATCACACAGTCAGCTGCTAGCCCGCCACTGCTGAGATCCAAGTTTGAATCTCAGTTATACAATCACAGCGCTTTTCCACCAAAAGAACCATGGTTGTTGAACTGGTTCTGTTCAGGTTTCTTTGAACCTTGGTGTTTTGTAGAGAACCGACCCGCGTTTCCACCAGTTTTTGGAAACCAAGCATTCGTCATCAACGGTGGGCGTTACACAACGAAAGTAAAGAGCAGTAACATAATGGCGGAGCGTATAGAATACATGCAAGCATTTGTGCTGTTGTTACAGATTTGTTACAGATTACAGTTTGTTTTTATGCAAAAATCATCGCTCAACTATTGGTCATAAGAAGACATAGTGTTTTTCACAGTTGACCCTCAGTGCAAATAGCCGATTTGCTCAACGCTCGGCTTGAGCGATAAAACATCACTAAAGTTCCACGACATGAACATCCATTTGTGTGAAACAACCATCAAATCCACACTAAAAGCTCCACATGTATCTGTGTTTAGCTGGATTAACTTTATGTGTGGTGGTTATACAGCTCGGGGTCCTGAATCCGCAAAAAACTTTTCCTACATAAAGCGTAATGTGGCTTAATGTACTAAAAGTACGACGCAGAAACACTAAATTTCTCTCCGTTATTTGCTCTGTACTGCCCAAATTCATCGGTCATTGTTTTAGTACCATGATACGCTTTATTTTTCATGTTAAGTGTTGTTCGTACTGTCCAGGTCACTTTTACCACATCGTAACACACAGTTTACACAATTTATTCAGGTGAACTTTAAAAGGTGAAAGTGGTTTAAATTCTATATAATGTTATAATGTCTCATGTGAAAGCATCCAAACCTCTACACTTTGACACGCCCACAGATGACATCACGGTTCGCGCTGAAAAATCAAGTATTCTGTGGTGCCAGATTAGAACGCTAGTTTGCTGTCTGGAACCTTTTTTTTCAGTGGAAACATGCAGAACCGGTTCAAAATCAAGTTTGCAAACCGGAACGGAGTCGGATCCACGTCGGTGGAAAAGGGGTATCAGTGGGCGCCTACACAGACATGATCTTTTTAAACATTTCTAAACATTTAAACTACGTACGTACCAAATCTGCTTTTACTGCCATTGGGATTAAATCAGAGATACAAAAACCCAAAAAACATTGCTTTACTAATTGCTCCATAACACTGAAAACCCTGAGAGTACTGTCTGTAATAGCTGCACAAGTTGGTTAAACCAAGTCCTAAACAAAGTGGAATGAATACTTCTAAACAATGACTGCCTGGTTAAGAAAAAATAGGTTCCCCTACAAATTGATGCATTACACGTCGCAATCATTTGTGTAAAGCAAGTGTTGATGTATGAACATATTTTCAAAGCAATGTATAAGCAGGACTACTAACAAAGAACAAACCCTTTCAAAACAGTTACACAACATTTCTATTCTTTTTTGCAGAAAATTAATCAAATGATCAACTGTAATGTCAAAACGATGGTCAAGGTGAGTCAAAACAAATAGATTCATTCATTTCATTTTTAGCATTTTCAGCATTTTAGATCCTTTTATCCAAAGCGACTTACAGTATACAGTTTTTAAGCAATTGAGGGTTAAGGGCCTTGCTCAAGGGCCCAGCAGTGGCAACTTGGCAGTGGTGGGGTTTGAACCAGCAACCTTTTGATTACTAATCCAGTACCTTAACCGTTAGGCTACAACTGCCCTAACTGTACCCAAACCTATATGTTAGTAACATTCATTCATTGTCTGTTCTACCGCACTGTTAGGAAAGAGACTGGTCAGGTCAGTCCATCACAGGGCACACACACACACACACACACACATAGGGCATTTTTTAGTAGCTCCAATTAGACTGACTGCACATCTTTGGACTTGTGGGAGGAAACCAGAGCACCCGAAGGAAACCGACATGGACACAGGGAAAACATGCAAACACCACACAGAAAGACCCCCGACCGCCGGGCCGAGAAATCAAGCCCTCTTGCTGTGAGATGACAGTGCTACCCATTGCGCCCATGCCTGTACTACAGTAATACAAGAAGTAGTGCATCTGTGCCTGTTACAACTCACACTTGTTTCATTCTTTTCATTGCAGATGTGTCACATCATCCTGCCTGGAATGGTAAAAAGGTTAGAGTACTCTAAGCAGTACAGTTTTGCATATCTTATACCCAGTAACCTGGAATAACGTGACTGTGTATCCACAGAGAGCGGGGCATCATTCTGAATATTTCATCTGGCATGGCAAAAGTGCCTTTTCCTTTGTATACCTTATATTCTGCAACAAAGGTCAGTATAAATAATTATAATTAAGTTTCTGGTTTGTTGCTTGGTCTTGGGTCTCTTCAAGTCAGCTTGGTGCAGACCACACCATGTGTCACTGTGATCTCAGTTATAGAATCATGTCATTGGCTAATCATGTCACTTGTTGCTTTCTGTTTTAAGTTTCACTCTGATGTGGAATGATATGCTGTGTTTTCTTGGAATCTGACAAATGTACATTTCACCTATATACTACAAGATTGTGAAACATGATTCGCTCCAAAGAATCTTCTAAGAGATGCTTTACACCACTATAAGCAGAACTTGACTTGATAATGTTACATCTAAACATTTCCTCTTCACATTAACAACACTTCTATTTTACTAAGACAGCTATTAAAGTGACCTCTGGGAAAAGTGTCTTGCTTTAAGCAGTTTAGTACAACTTATAATGCCAATGCTTGTATATGGAGATTGCTTGGCTCTATGTTTAGAAGAAGAAAATATGTCTACATACCTTTGGCACAATTTGATATAATGGTGTTTTTGGTTTGGTTGTCATCTGTTTACTTTATTCTAAACTGTTGGTTTACATGTAAAGTCATTTGCTATATAACATTTTTATTTTATGTTTTATGTTTATTGCAGTATTGACAATAAAGTAGACTTTGACTTTGGACTGATCAGACATGACATTACGACCACCTTCCTAATATTGTGTTGGTCTGCCTTTTGCTGCCATAACAGCCCTGACCTGTCGAGGCATGGAGTCTGACACCTTTCTATCAGAATCAGCATTAACTTCTTTAGCAATTTGAGCTACAGTAGCTCGTCTGTTGGATCGGACCACACGGGCCAGCCTTCGCTCCCCATGTGCATCAATGAGCCTTGGCCGCCCATGACCCGGTCACCGGCTTACCGCTGTTCCTTCCTTGGACCACTTTTGATAGATACTGACCACTGCAGACCGGGAACACCCCACAAGAGCTGCAGGTTTGGAGATGCTCTGACCCAGTTGCCTAGCCATTACAATTTGACCCTTGTCAAACTCGCTTAAATCCTCACGCTTGTCCATTTTTCCTGCTTCTAACATCAACTTTGAGGATAAAATGTTCACTTGCTGCCTAATATATCCCACCCACTAACAGGTGCCCTGATGAAGAGATAATCAGTGTTATTCACTTCACCTGTCAGTGGTCATAATGTTATGTGTATAGGGGTTATTTATTGATTTATTGATTATTGATTACTGACATCTCATTAAAGTAAAATTAACAGATAAGTCTTAGACTGGAGTCTTACTAAGTCCGTAGCCTAGAATTAAAAGGATTTATAACCTCAGGGTATGGAGACACATTCATTTTCACACTGCTGTCTCAAACCCAGACAAAAGAGATCATAACAGTGCAACCACCACTGATGTTTCAAAGTCTAAGCACCTTGAGTTCTTTGTTGTTCTTTCTGGAATTTGAGGTCAGTGTTAGCCTACAGTGTATATTCCAGCATTTAAAGTCAGTGATATTATATTATAGTTTTGGTAAATGTATTAAAAATTGAAACCTGACAAACTATTCACAAAGTTCTTACTGTGTAGAAGCTCATTTGGCAGCAATTACAGCTGCAAGCCTTCTTGGATACGTCTCTACAAGCTTTACACATCTGGATTTGGGCAGTTTATCCCATTATTCAAGGCAGATCCTTTCAGTTGTTGTCAGATCGGTCCCTTTAGGTCTCTTAACAGATAGTAAAGTCTGGGATTTTGGCTGGTCTTGCACTGAAGCCACACCAGTGTTGTTTTGGCTGTATTCACCAGATTATTGTTGTGTTTATCTTGCCATTCTGAGTTTTTATTCTCTCGAGGAGGTTTTGTTCACAAATATCCCTGTATTTGGCTACACTCATCTGTCCTTTAGTTCTTACCAGTCTCCCTGTCCCTTTCACTGAGAGGCATGCACACAGCACAATGCTGCCACCACCATGTTTCACATAGGCATGGTATAAGTCGGATGCTGGGAGGTGCCTTCTTTACGCCAGACATCGTGCTTGCTGTTCAGCCTTTCCTTTTTCCTTATGTAAAGAACTCTGAATTGCCACGATGTATGAAATGTGCTATACAAATAAACTTGCCCTGCCTTCCCTTGCTTTGCGAGTTGTCGTGTCATCAGACCAGAAAATCTTTTACGTGTCATTAAGCAAACTCCATTTAGCAAGCTCTCATGTGCTGCAGAGGTTTTCTATCCAACACGTTCTTCCATCTCTGTACAGCACTTTTTGAAGTTCTTTTAGAACCCAAAAAACTGTTAATGCTGGATTTGGACAGACAGCCAATTCTAGGAAAGTTCGAAGTTGTGCCAAACTTTAAACAAAAAACATTCAAAGTCATTTATATTGTTTTATATCCTTGCCTTGATTTATGGCTTGCCACAAATTGATTGTGGAGATCCACAGACAGTTTCTTGGACATCATGGCTTAGTCTTTGTCCTGATAATGCAGTGTGTGTGTGTGTGTGTGTACATTGTTCTGGGCACAAACTAAGGCCATGATTTACATCCTAATAGACTAAGGCTCTTTGGCTGTGTTGTGGGTGACTAATAGACTCTGCTTGTGTAATGTGTTTTAATCAATGGGAATTCATAAAATAAATGACAATTAAATGACAATTACTGTGTGTGCTATAGGAAAACCTTCTTTGTAACGCTTTGTGTTGTGGGGAATTGAGACAGGAAGATAAAATCACTGTAAAGTAAATAAAGAAAAGTAACTATGCAGATCTTACATTTGTAAAATCTATAAAAAAGTGTATTATACACCAATCAGCCATAACATTCAAATCACCTCATTGTTTGTACTCACATTGTCCATTTTATCAGCTCCACTTACCATATAGAAGCACTTTGTAGTTCTACAATTACTGACAGTAGTTCATCTGTTTCTCTGCATGCTTTGTTAGCCCCATTTCATGCTGTTCTTCAATGGTCAGGACTCTCCCAGGACCACCACAGAGTAGGTATTATTTGGGTAGTGGATCATTCTCAGCACTGCAGTGACACTGACATCGTGGTGGTGTGTTAGTGTGAGTTTTTAAACACCTCACTGTCTCTGCTAGACTGAGAATAGTCCACCAACCAAAAAAATTTCCAGCCAACAGCGCCCTGTGGCAGCGTCCTATGACCACTGATGAAGGTCTATAAGATGACCAACTCAAACCGCAGCAATAGATGAGCGATCGTCTCTGACTTTACATCTACAAGGTGGACCTTGTAGGTAGGAGTGTCTAATAGAGTGGACAGTGAGTGGACACGGAATTTAAAAACTCCAGCATTGCTGCTGTGTCTGATCCACTCATACCAGCACAACACACACTAACACACCACCACCATGTCAGTGTCACTGTCAGTGCTGAGAATGATCCAACACCCAAGTAATACCTGCTCTGTGGTGGTTCTGTGGGGGTCCTGACCATTGAAGAACAGAGTGAAAGCAGGTTAAAAAGGTATGTAGAGAAACAGATGGACTACAGTCAGTAATTGTAGAACTACAAAGTGCTTCTATATGGTAAGTGGAGCTGATAAAATGGACAGTGAGTGTTGAAACAAGGAGGTGGTTTTAATGTTATGGCTGATTGGTGTACGTATATTATTATATAGACCTTGGGTGGCTTTTACATGTAAGTCTTTAAATAAGAAATCTCAGACCATTTAAATTAAAATGTAAATATAAACCTTAAACTGAAGTTACAACAATATTCACATTGCTGTCTTAGGCCCAGACAAGAGAGGTCATAACAGTGCAACCACAACTGACTGTTTCAAAGTCTAAGCACCTTAATGTCTTTGTTGTTCTTTCTGGAACTCGAGGTCCACAAACAGTAAAATCCGGAAAGTTAACCTACAGTGTTTACTTGTGTCCAACTGGGTTTAAATAAACAGCCGGTAATATATTCCAGCATTATAGTTTTGATTGTGAATGGATATTACCGAGCTGTGTTTAAATGCTAACAAATGTGATTGTTGCACAGACAGTGTCAAAATGGGAACAAACTGTATCTTTGCTGTCTTCTGGTTAGTATAAACCTGATTAAGTTTTATTTTCTTTAGGTTTTTGTTGAGAGGTTCTCCCTGGGGCTTCAGGCTGAATACAAATCCAGTGGAGTTCTAATTCAGGTATAATTCCACAACAGTTAATGTTGCACTTTCTTCATTTCTTCTAATACCAGACCAACATATGTGTTTTATTAGATTTTTTTAAATATATATTTTATTTATAATTGAAAATTGGGTTTGTTACTTTATTTTTAACATGTTTTACTTTACTTACTAGTAAATATATTACTGTTAAGTGTAAAATAGAGATGGTTCTCATGAAGAACTTGACATTTCCAGAACGTCTCTCCTTTTGGGGTCTCTACATCAATGACGGGCTATCAGAAACCAAACCTGATTACGTTCTCTCCCGAGGAGTTTGTGAAGAGCTCACTGGTGTATCTGAAAACTGGAGCACAAACATACGGCAGCATCAGCCATACAATTCTGGTAAAGAAACAAATCATGTTTATGTTATATTTACTTATTTGCCAGGTACTTTTACTTCTTAAAATAGAACTGAGACAAAATGCAATGCAGACACATAGCTGTTGAGCTGGGGGTCTGGGATTTCTAACATTTAGAAATTCTAATTCTACTTTTAAGTTTAAAACTATAATCTCTTCCAACCTATAACATCCCAAAATTTAAAGTTTTAAACTTGCAAATGTTTCCAGAATCTACTAAATTATAAACTGTTAGAAAAACAATACAATAACAATACGTTCTAAATTCCAAAATGATGTTTAAAGTTCTAAAGTATTAACCTCCTCAAACAATAATAAATAAAAACAAATTATGTATTCCAAAATGACTAAATTAAATCATAAACTAGTGTTCTGAATTATAACATTCAACATTACAAATGTATACATTTTAACACTATTTTTAAGCTCTAATGTCCTAATAAAACAGAATTTAAACAGAACCTTAGCTCTGAATTTTAAATTCTTTACATTTCAATGTTCTGAATTCTTAGATCGTAAATTTAAAAACAATTTTACTTTTACTATTCTTTATTATAGCTCTTAATTATGTGTACTCATCTTATATTTTGCAGGGCTGGGCTGTACAAACAATCCCCACCTGGGTTCTAGGAAGTGAAGCATTTCAACACAGCTTTCAGCAGTATGTAAAGAAAAGAGTAGAAATGTGAGTGCTGTGACTGTATTACAGCAGTTCTGTAATGCACCAGTAAATCTTCATCTCATACTATACTGGGAGCGTTATGGACAGTGTGGGTCAGATTGACCCTTAGTCAGCATCTTGAGATATCAGAGTCACTGAATTCCAGCACTCTGTAAGAGAGAGAAAAGTGGAACAGGGCTCCAAAATTCAAGAAGCAGACAGTCCTACTGGTCTTGAGATAAATTCAGTAAAGTGATATATTAAATATGAACCACGTTGTGGGTTAAGAAGAGAGTTGGACATGGGGGAGATGTCAAGCCAAAGCATTTGGAATTGAAATAGTTGTTTTGACTTTGATCATAGTTGATGTGAGTTAATGTAGGACATCACTAGCATTTTTTCACCATGTAAAACTACTGTGTTTTTACCACCACTAGTATTAGTATTAGCAGATTTGTGTAACTGTAGGAAGAAATTAAACAATTACAGGATATTAACAGACTTGCCCTGCTTCTTTAGTGTGACATTTTGACAACAGTACAAAAAAATTAGAAAAACCCTGTCGACTCACAACAAGAAGGTCCTGGGCTTGATTTCCAGGTGGAGCAGTCTGGGTCCTTTCTGTGTGGGGTTTGCATGTTCTCCCCATGTCTGTGTGTGTTTCATCCAGGGCTCCAGTTTCCTTCCACAGTCCAAGGACGTGCAAGTGAGGTGAACAAGAGAAACAAAATTGTTAATGACTGTGTTTGACATTAAAAACTCGTACTGATGACTCTTGTGTTTCCAGTAATAACCTGTCCTGTCATGAATGTAACCAAAGTGTGTAAAACATGATATAAAAATTCTAATAAATGAATAAATATTGGAGAAAACATTTTCAGAACAAATGGAACATTTTGTAAAATATAACAAGATTCTGTGATTTGTGCATTCTATTTAAACTTTTTTATTTGTAGTTTTTTAAACTTTGACACATACAGTATGTTATCATGTGTAATATGATGAAATATATGTCATACACAAAACCAGAATAAATGTATTTTTGTAATTTACATAAATCTACTACGATGTGCCTCTTTATTTACTAGCACATTTAATACACAGCTAAAAAACCATAAGCTAACGATGGAACAGAGAAATGTTTAGATACATGGCGCCATCTAGTGGACACATTTATTTTTGTTTTAGATGGTGTCTTTTTTTGTGTGCTTTAAAAGCTCCATTTTAATAAATATGCTAAATTAAGTTACCTCAGTTGTGTACCAGTTTAAGAAAGACTCGCAAAGACGTATTAGGATGCAAGTGCAGGTTTTTATTTACAGAAGTGCAGATTTAGGCAAACAGTCCAAAAACAGAACCCACGAATGACAGTCACAAAACAGGTAATGGATAGTCGATCAACAACCAGGCTTAACTAGTCTAGGTAAAACCTTAATACCAAGAACAGAACAAGTTATAGTCAAGACACAAAACAGACTGAAAACAAGGGCAAACGCAAAACAGGTGAAAGAAATACTACTGCGGTCAAGCCAGCCTCCACTTCATAATGCTCAGTCAAATCAACCCCCACATTGTTTGTGAAGATGTGCATATACAGTAGACCCTTGGGTTACGAACGGTTTACGATACGAACATTTCGGGTTACGAACTATCTTTTTCAACTTAACGTACGAACAAATTTCGGATTACTAACAGAAATTTGCGAAACATGTGACGTCACGAACAATTTGACTCCGACGGAGGAAGCGCAGTGCTGAGAAAATGAAAAATCAATATTTGTTGTTGTATAATTACTCCTGCCAGTAGCTGTCACTGTGTATCAGAGGAGACAGTGAGTGAGAGAGAAGAAGGAATTCGGCTCAGTAAAGTATTCTTTCTTTCGTGCAATTACACCTACAATTTATTTATTGAAATAAAGAAGGAAATAATAGAGAAATATATATATAATGAGAGTTATTGTTGTTTCTGGTAGATACATTTTATATAAAAAGAAGGAAATGTATTATGGTGTATGGTACAGCACACGTACTGTACTGAAATGTGATGTGTGTTTATGTACAGTACAGTACTACTGTGTATTGTTGTTTATTATTGTTTATTACAGTATTATCTATTCTATAATTTAAGATTTAAGGGGAAATATACTTGTATTTATAACAAAAAAGACCATTTAAGATATTAGAAAGGTTAGGTACGGGGGGGGGGGGGGGGTCTACTGTACTAAACATTATGGTAAAAGCTTCTGGCGGAACTGATTAAAAAAAAAAAGTCACTGACGACGTGTACGTGACTATAATAGTTAAAAATATATATAAATTAAAAAATTAATAAATAAATAAACCCATTTCTTACTGTAAATTGTATTTGGGATACAATTTCAGGCTTTGAAAAAAAGGGTTGGTAATAACTGGACATTATAATTTTACTTTAATTTTAAAGTCAACTGAAATGTCATCTAAGCTCTTTTCCGTTTTAATTTAGATTGTTATTAAATGGAATAATCTTGATTACATAAATTGTTATTGTTATTAAAAGGAATCTACTTGTTTCCACAGAACAATTCCACTTCATAATAATACGTAGTACACCACCTGTAGATGTCACTCAGTTAATATCAAGACATTTTGATGTCTGACACTCTGCTGTGGAAATAATTAGGTCAAATAAAAAATTTTTTTACATCTGCAGAAGAGCACAGGTCTGGGTGATCCCAAAACCTTTGGGATAATAACCTTGTTGGACTACTAGGGTCACCTTATGTGTGGCATAACCAAATACCAAATACCATAATTCATGGAGAAAATATTATACCTTGAGTCAATTAAAATTATGTGAAGGTCTAATACTCTCATTATGTCATGTCATGTCAGTATGCCATCATTGCTTTGTGATGGTTGGCTGCAGAAAGGGATTATCTTTCTCCAATGACCTCTGTCTCATGTCGCGTGTCCCTTGGGGGGTGGGGGGGGGGCCTCACAGTAAGTAAGATATTAATAATTATCATCAACAAACTAAAGTACATCTAGAGAGAATATTGATTCATATACGTTATCTATGCAGTAAATGGCAGGGGAATCAACAAGCACATTCACATAATGTTTTCCTTATTTTGGTGAGCAATGCAAAACATTATAAGTAAAGACATAAATATTCACCCTAACCATGTACTGCAAGATGTCAATTCTGCCTAGCAACATACTGATCCACACTGTTGATTTGGTTGATGTGTAATGGCAACAAAAGCCTAATTGGCTCAGGACGTAATAAACTCCTCCACCGATGTATGAGTTATTTCTGTGTTATTAATGCAATAAACCCTAACCCTGAACCCTAACCATAACCCTAACCCTAGTAAACCCCTCCTCCGGGTGTACGAGATATTCCTGTGTTATTAATGCAAAAAACCCTAACCCTAAACCCTAACCCTAGTAAACCCCTCCTCCGGGTGTACGAGATATTCCTGTGTTATTAATGCAAAAAACCCTAACCCTAAACTCTAACCCTAGTAAACCCCTCCTCCGGGTGTACGAGTTATTTATGTGTTATTAATGAAAAAAAAAAACCTAACCCTGAACCCTAACCCTACTAAACCCCTTTTCCGGTTGTACGAGTTATTTATGTGTTATTAATGCAAAAGAACCCTAACCCTGAACCCTGAACCCTAACCCTAACCCTAGTAAGGCAAGGCAAGGCAAGTTTATTTGTATAGCACCTTTCATACACAGTGGCAATTCAAAGTGCTTTACATAAGGAAAAATTAAAAGCATTAAAACTTTCCTGAGATCTAGAACCTCAGAAAGACTTCTTGCAAACATTTAGTTACAATTAAGAACATGTAATTCAAACAAGAAAGATTTGTAAAATATACTCTACAATTTAAGAAATATGAAATTAAAACAAGAGAGATAAGCAATTAAGAACATGAAAACAAAAGGAAAATATAGTAAAATATACCCTACAGTTTAGAGAATATAAAATTAAAACAAGAGAGATAGTAAACCCCTCCTCCGGGTGTACGAGTTATTTATGTGTTATTAATGCAAAAAACCCTAACCCTAAACCCTAACCCTAGTAAACCCCTCCTCCGGGTGTACGAGTTATTTATGTGTTATTAATGCAAAAAAAAAACCTAACCCTGAACCCTAACCCTAACAATAGTAAACCTCCCTCCGGGTGTACGAGTTATTTATGTGTTATTAATGCAAAAAAACCCTGAACCCTAACCCTAACCCTAGTAAACCCCTCCTCCGGGTGTACGAGTTATTTATGTGTTATTAATGCAAAAAAACCCTAACCCTAAACCCTAACCCTAGTAAACCCCTCCTCCTGGTGTACAAGTTATTTATGTGTTATTAATGCAAAAAAACTCTAACCCTGAACCCTAACCCTAACCCTAACAATAGTAAACCCCTCCTCCGGGTGTACGAGTTATTTATGTGTTATTAATGCAAAAAAACCCTAACCCTGAACCCTAACCCTAACCCTAACAATACTAAACCCCTCCTCCGAGTGTACGAGTTATTTATGTGTTATTAATGCAAAAAAACTCTAACCCTGAACCCTAACCCTAGTAAACCCCTCCTCCTGTGTATGAGTTATTCCTGTGTTATTAATGCAAAAAAACCCTAACCCTGAACCCTAACCCTAGTAAACCCCTCCTCCGGGTGTACGAGTTATTTATGTGTTATTAATGCAAAAACCAAATACTGTAAATAAAAAACATAATTACTTTTAATATTGGTTAATTCACATAATACGTCTGTAATATAAGAAAACATAATAAAGTTTTTTTTGGTTGAAATATAGTATTCTTTTTATTTTTAATAAAATAATGTAACATAAAACACTTATTTTAAAGTAAAGTCTTGAAATATGAATAAGGCTGAAGCACTTTTATCCGATAGGGGGCGCTCAAAGCACAGCATCAGCAGCACTGATAATTTTATACTGCTAATACAGACTATAAATAATGACACCAAACGTAGTGGGTCGATCAAATCATTTTAGTGCAAAGGCAATCAAAAAAAGCTGTTTATTACTGAATAGTAAACTTCATATTGTACATTTAATTAATTGGGTAACAACTGCAATACAGAGTTACATTTACAAAAGGTGCAAAAAAGAACCATGTCCAGAAGTGTCATGGAGTTCTCTGGGCTCAGAGGCATTTAGAATGGAACATCACACAGTGGTAATGTGTTTTTTGGTCTTCATTAATTAATTAGTTACCTATTAATTAGTGGCCTAACAAGCTAATTAAGGTATAAGACAAACCAGACTTTTGTACATGCCACAATTACTAGAATATTCTTATTCCTGAGTTTATTAAATAAAAAGGAACAGTGTGTTAACATTTCACTGTCAAATGTCTGAACATTTGAACTAAAATGTTATCTTCCTTTCAGCTGCTCCCATATTTAGGAGTCACCAAAACAGATCATTCTGTTCTGCATACCTGAATTTGCAAAAGTTTTTATGCCTGATTACTTACCTGGCGCTTCCAGGCTTGGGACTGGCACTGAGAACACACAAGTGCACCTCCCGACTGTCCGGCCATTGACACCTCACTCCCCTTTTCCCACCCAGACATTCATCATATATGTGAAGATGCCTGACTGGCTGATAGCACAACA
Organism: Trichomycterus rosablanca; assembly: GCF_030014385.1. Taxonomy (NCBI): domain Eukaryota; kingdom Metazoa; phylum Chordata; class Actinopteri; order Siluriformes; family Trichomycteridae; genus Trichomycterus; species Trichomycterus rosablanca. Next base: position 8,227,696 of record NC_085994.1, read on the forward strand.
GAGATCAAACCATCACATCTCAGTGGTAGTGGGTATGAACTATAACCATAAAGACTATAAATTTCACTCACTCACTCACTGTCTTAACTGCTTATCCAATTAGGGTCGCTGGGGCAGGGGGGGTGCTGGAGCCTATCCCAACTTTTCAATGGGCGCAAGGCACACAGTAACACCCTGGATGGGGCGCCAGTCCATTGCAGGGCAGACACACACACACACACCCGTTCACCTATAGGGCAATTCAGTTTCTCCAATTAACCTGACTGCATGTTTTTGGACTGTGGGAGGAAACCAGAGCTCCCAGAGGAAACCCACACAGACACGGGGAGAACATGCAAACTCCACACAGAAAGGACCCAGACCGCCTCGCCTGGGGATCGAACCCAGGACCTTTTTGCTGTGAGGCAGACTATAAATTTGCATTACACAAAAGTAAAGATGATAAGAAAGTTCCCTGTTATTAGTTTGCATCAGATTGTTTACTATTTCAATAAGATTTGTTTGTGTGGTCTGACTTGAACGAGTTCAAGTCTTTATACACATAAACAGCAGGCAGATGGAGGGAAAATGAATGTTTACCAAGCTATCAATTCACTAAACAACTGCTCAAATGACACAGAACTCTGGCAACCCAACACAGAGATGATGCTGATCTCAAAATGGTAAATATTTATTCTAAAAAAAGGCACAGTAATTTTTCCAGAAGATGTATACACATAAGAAAAATCAAAGACCAGAGATGTTTGGAGGCCCATGGGACATTCACTAATTGAAAAAGAAGAAATATATACACGGTTATGAGTTTAGAAGTTTAGAGCATATCATTACACAAAACATTGTATTACAATATTAATTAATTAATAGTAAAAAAGACATATTGTAAAACAGTTTCTTTTATTTAAGGGAACATCATTAACTTTCCAGAGATCATCCTTCTCACTGAAGAAATTTTAGCAGGCAGATGGGTGGGTTGCACTGTTGCCTCACAGCAAGAAGGTCCTGGGTTTGATCCCCAGGCGGGGCAGTCCGGGTCCTTTCTGTGTGGAGTTTGCATGTTCTCCCCGTGTCTGCGTGGGTTTCCTCCGGGAGCTCCGGTTTCCTCCCACAGTCCAAAAACATGCAGTCAGGTTAATTGGAGACACTGAATTGCCCTATAGGAGAATGGGTGTGTGTATGTGTGTGTGTGTCTGCCCTGCAATGGACTGGCGCCCCGTCCAGGGTGTTACTGTGTGCCTTGCACCCATTGAAAAGCTGGGATAGGCTCCAGCACCCCGCGCCGACCATAATTGAATAAGTGGTTAAGAAAGTGAGTGAGTGAGTGAGTGAGTAAACATTGAGAACTGTTTGAATGAGTGTAAGTGAAATTAAAGAAATGTGATTTTTTTTTAAACACTGAAAGTGTCATAAATGTGTTCACTTTGTGTGAAATCATGTTTTATTTCTAGGCCACCCAAGGAGGATGGGTCCCTGTGGAGTCTGGTTTCTCTTTATTGTATTTTTAAGGGAGTCTTTTCTTGCCACTTTTGCCCTTGGCTTGCTTAACAGGAGTTTTGGTCCTGGAATGTCCATTGTAAAATGTTCTATCCAAAAAAATTGACTTAACTTTGAAAAAATGCCAACAGTAAAGACAATTGGACAAGGTAAACATTCATACAGTGTTAAAGAGTTCAGAAGAAAGAAGAAAATCTTCCTGTTCTTTTAGTAATAATGGAGGTGGGAGATCTACTACTCAATCTATCCCCCAGAACCTTCATAAAAATATTTTAAATACAGTGGTATCTTGAAACTCAACGTCAATTAGTTGTGGGAGTGGCATTGAGCATAAGGATGTATGGGAAACCTGTTAATGCGTTCCATGGTCCCATGGACTTGCATATATTTTACTCACTCACTCACTGTCTCAACCACTTATCCAGTTTGCTGGAGCCTATCCCAGCTTTTCAATGGGCGCAAGGCACAATGTTTTTGGACTGTGGGAGGAAACCAGAGCTCCCGGATGAAACCCACGCAGACACGGGGAGAACATGCAAGCTCCGCATAGAAAGGACCCGGACCGCCCCACCTGGGGAACGAACCCAGGACTTGCGCTAAAAAGGAAGAACAAGGGGAGAAAATGCAGAAAGAAAATATATTAAAATAACAAAAAAAATTTTTGCATTGGGGCCCATGAGCTCCTAGTTCCGCTACCGATTACATTGTACACATTAAAGCCAAATTTTACTCAACAGCCCTATAAACAGTAAAATCTCTGGGAGTAATACTTCCTGAATGCTTAAAAAGTACAAAAACTTTACAGAGCTTTCTGCTGTGTGGACAAAATGTACTTATAAAACGGATAGTTTCGGTCCTAAAATCTGATTGGCTGAGCCGCGTTCGAAGCCGTTGTAAAATCCCCGATAAACGCACACTTATGACCACCTCACATCATTCCATATTAATACGCCACTGAAAAGAAAAAGTTAATGTTATTTTCGCCCTCATGTTGCCTAGCAACACTGTTAATCGAACTACCTGGCGTCGCGGAAGAATGCTTTATTGTAAGTTTATACACAATAAATACATTTATGAATTAAACATTGTTGTATTTATTGTATTTTATGTTGACCGCCGTTTTATAAAAGCAATAAGCCACTCGAGACCGTGCATTACTGTTATGATTTTAGCACGGGGAAAGAAGTTTTAGGCACTCCGCTTCGCGTCGTGCCAAAAACGTCATCCCCGTGCTAAAATCACAGTAATGCACGGCCTCTCGTGGCTTATTGCTTTATTAAATACCTATTTATACCATTAGATGCAGTTATCCAGAGTTAATCAGTAAAATGATCTTTCTTAGCTTAAGGTAAAAATGAGGTTGTAAAACAACTTACACTTCAATGCCACTTTCACTGGAAGTCAGAGGGAATATAACTGTAATGCCCTGTTTCTAATGGTTTTGTGAGGAAATTGGGACGTTCCACATTTACACTGATGAGTAAATTCATTGCGATTCGAGCCTGAGGGCTTTCTTAATGACTATGCACCAGTTCTCTCCAGAACCAGAGCTGTAATTTACTAGCTAAATAAAAAGTGGGATATTTTCCAGCCTGTCGGAGAGCGTTACATTAACCTGCAATCAGCACCCCAGCAACACCCCCCTCCTTCCCCACTGTCTTCCACCACACGAATACACATATACACACACGGGGGGCATGCCAAATGAGTCATCCTCACTTCCTGTACCAAATGCTGGGCATATTTGTTTTCCAAGGAGTGGGTGCCTATTTGCATGACAACTTAATGATTTTCATTTCCATGTGTTGAGAGAAATCACAATATACCAGCACACTGAACTAATTATTGTCATATTATTATGTACACCATCTTGCCAAAAGTATGTGGACACCCCTCCACATTATTGTGTTCAGGTGTTTTATTCAGACCAAAAATACACTGATCAGCCATAACATTAAAACCACCTCCTTGTTTCTACACTCACTGTCCATTTTATCAGCTCCACTTACCATATAGAAGCACTTTGTACTAACTATTACTGACTGTAGTCCATCTGTTTCTCTGCATGCTTTGTTAGCCCCCTTTCATGCTGTTCTTCAATGGTCAGGACTCTCCCAGGACCACTACAGAGCAGGTATTATTTGGGTGGTGGATCATTCTCAGCACTGCAGTGACACTGACATGGTGGTGGTGTGTTAATGTGTGTTGTGCTGGTATGAGTGGATCAGACACAGCAGCGCTGCTGGAGTTTGTAAATACTGTGTTTACTCACTGTTCACTCTATTAGACACTCCTACCTAGTTGGTCCACCTTGTAGATGTAAAGTCAGAGACGATCGCTCATCTATTGCTGCTGCTGAGTTGGTCATCTTCTAGACCTTCATCAGTGGACGCTGCCCGCTGTTGGCTGGATATTTTTGGTTGGTGGACTATTCTCAGTCCAGCAGTGACAGTGAGGTGTTTAAAAACTGCATCAGTGCTGCTGTGTCTTATCCACTTATACCAGCACAACACACACTAACACACCACCACCATGTCAGTATCACTGCAGTGCTGAGAATGATCCACCATCCAAATAATACCTGCTCTGTGGAGGTCCTGTGGGGGTCCTGACCATTGAAGAACAGCATGAAAGGGGCTCAAAAAGTATGTAGAGAAACAGATGGACTACAGTCAGTAATTGTAGAACTACAAAGTGCTTCTATATGGTAAGTGGAGCTGATAAAATGGACAGAGTGTAGAAATAAGGAGGTGGTTTTAATGTTATGGCTGATCGGTGTATAGTGTGCAGTTGCTTAAAAGTATATAAAATATACATTTGATTATTTATTATTATTTATTTGCTATTTAATTCATATTTGTTACTTTACAGGACATTACAGTGGGACAACAGATATTGTTTCTCTAAAAAATATTGTTGCCAATATGTCTTCTATGGCTTCAGTTGCAGTCTACATGGTTTCCATTGGTACTCCTGACTGTTTTCCCAGAATAATCCACCAGGTGGACTGAATACTTCAAATCTCTCCGGGTTGTGATTGAGAAGTCTAATCTCACTTCGTGTTCAATGTTTATGGGACAAATTTCAGCCCCACCAAGCCCCTTACCAGGGGATGAATGAACTAAAGATGAATGAATAATGAATTCAGGTTACTTTATACTGTTCATGGTCAATTTGTATAATGTGTAAATAAATGGAGTGTTGGAGAGAGCAGGCCTCTCTTTGGGTGTAACTGATGCCCCAGTTATTGATGTAACTAAAGAAACTAAATAACTCCACTGTACCACACACTTACTGCAGCTACAGATTTATTATTGAGAGTTACACAAGCAAATCTGATGGTACAGAACAATTCTTTATAGTAAAGCATGTGATAAATGGTAAAAACTGATTTCTGGTTTTTAAGACAAATGTATTTAACCTAAAAAATAAATTACCAAGCATGCAAACACCTTGGCAAATTCTTAAATTGAACTAAACTATCTAAATCAACAACATAAATGTTTATTTTTTTGTGATCTTCAGTAATTGCTTCATCCTGATCAGGGTTCATGGTGGATCCAAAGCACATTAAACTTTTTACAGGGCAAGAATACACCCTGGAGAAAGTACATTTTATTACAGGGCATCACACACAACAGCAAGTGTGAGAATCAATCAACAATTAATTGTTTAAATGGGATGAAAAGACACATTTTTATTCCAAATAAATTTTAAATTTGTAAAAAAAAATGTATAAAATGTTATAAAAATTAAAAAGTAATTAAAATTAATGTTAAAATAATTGAGTTATTATTATTTTATTTAAATGAAATTACTAAGTGTTACAAACATTATTTTTTAACACCCGCTGCACCCGCAAAGCTCTAAGCATTGTGGACGATCCAACCCATCCATCACATGGACTTTTTACTCTGCTCCCGTCTGGGAGACGATACCGCAGCATCCGGACTAACACAACCAGACTGTGTAACAGTTTTATCCCACAAGCAATCAGACTCCTCAACTCAGTACTGTAACAATTTCCTCTGGAAATTTTTCTGCTGCCACACACTGAACTACATTGACTATGTTAGACTGTTTTTACCTGTTTATTCAAATATTGAAAAAGTCTTTTTGTATTTTTGCACCTTATTTACTTCTTAGGCACCTTATCTCCATTGCCAATTTTACTGCTTATTCAAATATTGAAAAGTCTTTTTGTATTTTTGCACCTTATTTACTTTTTAGGCTCCATTGCCAATTTTACACTGCTAATGTACAACATGTCACTACCTCATGAACCATTGTACCATCTATTCACCATCATGTACTAACACTTGTCTTTAGTCCTGTCTTCTAATTACTTGTTTAGATTAGGGATAATTAGGAATATCTTTTGTAGTTATTTATTATAGGATTTTTTGTATTTATTGTTGTACTTACACTGTTTTGTATTTACACTGTTTTGTCTTGCACTTTTTGTACCGTGTTACACCGTGATCCTAGCGGAACGCTGTTTCGTTTCAATATGTACTTGTATGTAGCTGAAATGACAATAAAACCTCTCTGACTCTCTCTGACTCTGACATTAATCATAATATAGCATTAACATTCCATCAGTGTAACAAATTCAAATTAGTTAAATATTTATGTTTATAAATATATTTAATATTTATTAATGAGGGATTAAAGCCATGACACTAAGTTAAACAGTGTTGTGCTCCAATCATTCAGTTACAGTGGAAATGCTGTTGACAACACCATGACATACAGTACATGTCCCTTTTAACTGTACACACTATAAAGTTCATACTTGTTAGAACAAAACCTGAATCACTGCAAACCATTTGGCTACACATTTTTTTATTAACACTAAACACATATATGTTCATATAGAGGCTAAATAAAGGTCTAAATCTTTACTGGCCTACCAACATTTCACCAAGAACTCAGTGACAACTCATCTAGATGGTCACAAAAGAACCCAGACAACTGCAGGCCTAAAAACAACCCACAACATTTTGTCTCACAATTGCCAAAAACATCTAGAAAACCCTTTAAAAAAAATTGGGATAATTTGTCAAGTGATGAGTCAAAGGTGGAACTTTTTGGAAGCCCTGTTACATCTGGTGAAAGGCTATCATTCCACCAAAAGAACATCATACTAACAGTCAAACATGGTGGTGGTCCTGACTTGGATGCCATTGAGAACCTGTGGCAAGTCCTTAAACAGGCAGCTCTCCAATGTAGCCAATAAAAACAATTCTGTAAAGGGCCAAAACTCCTTAACAGTGATGTAGAAGGGTTTGAAAATCTTGTTTTGAGAAGCAACTAGCCTTGAGTGAGATCTAAGTCTACTCTATTATTGGTATTAAGTTGTACATATTAGATATAAGTTATGGTTTGGTGGTGCAACAGGCATGTTCTAGCTCTTTCTGTGCAGGTTTTCTCCAACATATTAAAACATACTAGTAAAATGACAATAAATTGGACGTAAAATAGTGTGCCCTGCAAAGAAACCTTGTCCATAATGTTCACCTTTTTGATAATGTCAAACCTTAGCGGTCAGTCATAGGTCTACATTTAATTTGAGTTTTGTCAACCAAAGATCCATGAACATACAGAACTTCCTATGGTACACTGTGCCAGAGAATAAACTACACTAAAATAAATAAGTTCTAAAGTTAACCATTCTATCCAGTTCTTATCATCTATGTGTAACTCCAAATTATCCCCAGGAGTGATTAAGTGGTGCCCTGTGAACAACCAGCACCTTGTCCAGGGTGCATTTGTGCCTTATCCTGTGTTTTCAGGATAAGCTACAGACCCACTCAAACCCAGGACAAAGCAGTTACTAAAGATACTGTAAATGAAGGAATTAAAAATGCAGGTCATTACGTTTAGAAAAAAAAAGCAAAGATTAGTTCTGGCACGCTGATTGAAAACCTTTGACAACCAGCAGACCTTGACGCCTCCATGTTTTGGAAAATGGAGGTAGAGATAGCAATCACTGGCATGACTGTTCCTCTGTACAAGTCATGAGCTAGCCATGAACAGGTGTGTTCAAAACAGAGACTCATATTGTATCACGCAGAACCGGTGTGTGGTCCCAGAGTCATGTCCTAACACCCACTCTCGCCTCTTTTACTGATAGCCATCAATGCTTTTACATTTCTCAGTAAGAGAGGGGGGGAGGGAAGTCAAATCTGCTCTTGTCCTTCTCAGGCTCTCTGTTTTCCTCAGCACCAAAGCCTAACATCATCAAACACAGCTGTGTGTCACTCAATTCACATTCCCATATCTACACACACTTAATCCTCATCTAGCATGGGCAAATATACAACCCATAACAATGCTGAACCGCTGTTCAGCACAACACTGCCTCTTTATCTTGGCTCTCTTCCAATCTGCTAACACACAGTGATTCTCAGAAATGCTATCACGCACATACAGTTGAAGTCAAAAGTTTACGCACACTTTAATTTAGGATCTTTAAGACATTTTCTAAATATAACTTAGATTATTAATTTAGTAAGAATGATCTACAGTACAATAGCATTCAACTTTTACGGCATTTAGCAGATGCTTTTATCCAAAGCGACTTACAGTCTAAGCCTTGCTCAAGGACCCAACAGTGGCAACCTGGCAGTGGTGGGGTTTGAACCAGCAACCTTCAGCTTTCTAGTCCAATAACTTAACCGCTAAGCTACAACTGCCACACAACTTTTACCTTCTAATCCTTTATAGTAAAATAGTGCAATTATTTTAATTGTACCGTTAATACCATTTTAAGTGCAATTGTCATATCAGCCATAACATTAAAACCACCTCCTTGTTTCTACACTCACTGTCCATTTTATCAGCTCCACTTACCATATAGAAGCACTTTGTAGTTCTACAATTACTGACTGTAGCCCATCTGTTACTCTGCATTCCTTTTTAGCCTACTTTCATCCTGTTCTTCAATGGTCAGGACCCCCACAGAGTAGGTATTATTTACATGGTGGATCATTCTCAGCACTGCAGTGACACTAACATGGTGGTGGTGTGTTAGTGTGTGTTGTACTGGTATGAGTGGATCAGACACAGCAGCACTGCTGGAGTTTTTAAATACCGTGTCCACTCTATCAGACACTCCTACCTAGTTGGTCCACCTTGTAGATGAGACGATCGGTCATCTATTGCTGCTGTGTGAGTTGGTAATCTTCTAGACCTTCATCAGTGGTCACAGATGATGCCCACGGGGTGCTGTTGGCTGGATATTTTTGGTTGGTGGACTATTCTTAGTCCAGCAGTGAAACTCAACCAGCATTGCTGTGTTTTATCTACCTACTATGTGGTGGTCCTGGGAGAGTCCTGACCATTGAGGAACAGGGTGAAAGCAGGCTAAAAAAGTATGTAGAGAAATAGATGGACTACAGTCAGTAATTGTTCTTCTATATGGTAAGTGGAGCTGATAAAATGGACAGTGAGTGTAGAAACAAGGAGGTGGTTTTAATGTTATGGCTGATCGGTGTGCAGCTTGAGCATTTCAATGAGCAAAAAGTACACATTATTCAAATTGCAAAATACTCACACAGTTTTGATTTTTTTTTTATTACAAACACACATGAACACTGTAAAATGAAGTTAATACAGGAACATGTGACACAAACTATGTGACAGTTTGCAGAAGTTAGCAGAAGAATTTGCTTTGTTATAAAAACAAAAGCTTTACATTAAATGACCCTTTATGTCACTAAGCACCCACCTCAGTACAGATAACCTTACTTTCATTTCACAAGAAGATTTATTTCTGCATGAACAGTTAATCTCTAACAAGACTGAGTCTGAAGAAAATGCAGTCACCTTAAAGTCACCTTATATTTGATTCTATTCTCTTAAATTCTATTTTAGTGCCCTATTTAATGCACTATTCACATTATTTCTTGTAGTTAGCAGCACATTATTGAGCTCCAGTACAAGCCTAGTCATGTTTTCATGACCTTAAATTCTTATTCTTTTGGTCATTTAGTCTGACAGAATGGTCTCTGTTGTGATCAGCACCGTTATTTACTTTGAACTCTTGTACAGAGATATCCTCTAATGCTACAATAACTAAACAGTTTATACTTCCAAAAATAATACGTTGTGTTGTTGCACTTAATGTGTTTCCTACACTCACAATACACAACTTTGCACTAAACTGTCAAGTCATTTTGCTCCCATAAGAGTGTTATACATGATTTTGATGGGTGCACATTTTTGGGGTTTTTTTTGTACAAAAGAGATTAACAGGCTGTGTCCTAAACACATGTCCTTTACACACATTTAGCGTGGTAAAGTGTGCTATTGAGTACAGTCTGTCTTTTTAATTTTCTTTTAGCTCCTCATTCTAAAGGTATGGATTGCTTAATAAATTGAAAGAGTTTACTTGCTCACTAGTAAGCCACCTTTAAGCTAAAATGTTCCCAGAATTATCCCGTTAATTATAAAGTCTCAACCTGTGAGACTAAATGTGTTACACCACCCCTAAAAGATTACTGTGATCTTATTTACAGGTTAAAACAAAATGTTTAAAATTCGTCACAGTAGTGCCGCTCAGGTGGCGCAGCGGTAAAATACACTAGCACACCAGAGCTGAATTTTGAATACATCGTACTGAATCTCAGCTCTGCCTTCAGGCCGGGCTGGGCGGCTATATGAACAACGTTTGGCTGTTGTTCATCCAAGAAGGGAGCCGGATAGGGACCTCATAACCAGTGGTGTACAGTAACGAAGTAATAATACTTCCTTACAGTACTTAAGTAGTATCTGTACTTTACTGGAGTATAAAAAAATTCGTTAACTTTCACTTTTGTTTTGCTTTTAAATTAATTCTGCCAAAATTCAGTTGTTTTAGGTTATTGGGATATATACAGTATCTATAACTTGAATGTAATACCCAATAAAAAAAAATGGAACAGTATAGAAAATGTAAATAAAATAGATTCAGTGTTTTTTACATTTACATCGACTCTTATTCCATCTTTTATGAACCCAAAATATTTCATGTTTTGTCTGATCAACTTCATTCTTAACATACACATACATGCATTTTAAGCTACAGCACATTCTAAAAAAAGTTGGAACAGGGCAATTTAGTCCTCGTAATAAGGTTAAAAAACAACTAAATAATGACGTGATTTCAAATAGGTGATGTGAACAGCTGATTATAATCATGAATTGGCACAAATCATGTTCAGATGGAAGGAAGAAAAAAGCTTGTTAAGGTGGTTTACAGGCTTAAAAGAACAATCTTATATTTTTCTAAATGACCGCTTCAGTTTATACTAACAGCATTTACTTTTACTTCTACTTTTAATACTTAAGTACATTTAATATCAAATTACTTTTAATACTTAAGTACATTAAACATCAGATACTTTTAGACTTTTACTCAAGTAATATTTTAAAAGGTGACTTTTACTTCTATCAAAGTAAATTTCTGGTAAGATACTTGTACTTTTACTCAAGTATAACCTTCAGGTACTTTATACACCACTGCTCATAACTGAGCGAATTACGACCTCTGCTGGCTGCCTGATGGCATCTGCACAGAGTAGAGGAATAATGCTGATCAGGGTGTGTCTCTCCGTGCACAAGGAGAGGAGGGGATGTGTGTTAGTTCGCTCTCCTCGATCGGGCCGGGGGTCAGCACCAGTAGAGAGGAAGCATAACACAATTGGGTATTAAAAAAAATGGGATGTGCTAAAAAATCGGGAATAAAGGGAGAAAAAAAATCGTCTGACCGTCATTGTTAAAAACCTTTGTTACAAGGACCCTGCAGGACTTGTTACAGGATTGTGCAGGTTCGACTGGGTATAGAACAAAACTTTTTAGTGTCATTTTTATAAATAGCTATACCTGGTGCTTGGTGCACATGGTTCACCAAAGCACAATTCTTACTCGTTTTTTCACTCGTCAACTCACAGCCTTGGAAACAGATTTTTCCAGCAAATTGAAGAGTAAGAGTTATTTTTACTTACTATTTTTTTGTGCATTTTCTCCCAATTTAGTGTAGTCAATTTGTCTTCCGCTGCTGGGGGATCCCTGATTGCAGTCGAGGCGGGTGCATTGCTGCCCACGCCTCCTCCAACCCACATGCAGCCCTTAGCGGAAATTTTTTTTACCCATGCATTCTGCACAGGCGCCTCTCCATCTGCCAGTCAGGGTCCTTACACAGCGTTTGAAGACCCCACCCACACAGTCCAGTTATCCCGCCCTAGCAGAGACATGTCTGCTGCAGGCACTGCCAATTATGCATGCTAGATGGCGCCCAGCTGAGCGGTGGCAACGCCGAGTTTCGAACCGAGGAGTTCAGAATCTCTGCGCTGGTGTGCTAGCGGAATATCCCGCTGTGCCACCTGGGCGTCTTTTACTTACTATTTTAACAAAACATGAAATAAATATAAAACTAACTTAAAAAAATGCACTGATAAATAAAGACACAGTAAAATGCACTAATAATGATGTAAAAAAAAAAAAAAAATTCTAGTTTGTCTCCTAAAACACACACACACACACACACATTCATGCTTTGAGGTTTTGAGGGTTGTTTTTTTTTTTCATTTCCAAAGAAACTTTTCATTCTTCTTCCAGAGCTGAGAGCTTTCTAGTGAATTTTCACATTTTGACTTAGCAGGAACAGTGACGGTCCTGCACATCTTCTCCACCTGAGACGGATCTGTTAGCTTATTGATGCTTTCTTCATTCCCTTCATTCAAAATATCCCAGAAGTCCTTCCCTCTGTTTTTTGTCCTACCTGCGGGTGTAGACATGGGCGTTGTTGTGGACTTTGGCCGGTCTGCAGTTTTCTTTGGCTTGAAAAGGTCATCGAGAATGGATGTGTCACCAATGAGGTCATTAATGAGGTTTTTATTAGGATGGATAGAATCTGTGCCTGCAATGTCATCTTTAGGAAAATGTGCCAATTCAGCAGAGGAGTCACGGCATGTTATACTGGACTCTCCGTCCCGTAAGTTTTCACCAACTTCAGAAGAACTTGTTGTTTGATGGTTTTCTTTAGAAGTTTTAAGAAATGGCTCAGATGATGAGAAATTCTGATTTGTACGCTCAGACCGACCAGAAGAATGAGGACGCAGATCTGTCGTGCTTGAAGCTTTAGTCCTTCTCTTCTTAACTGAAATTTCTTCTGCTGCCTCTTTATTGGGAGGTTTCTGAAGGTTCCGAGAGTTTACATGACTTCTTTTTGAAGAAGAACTTTGTCTAGTCATGTTGCGTGCAGCAGTGGAGGTTGAACCAGCTGGATTAAGCTCAGTTGCAGGTTTAGGAAATGTCTGTTGAATAACATCTACAAGATCAGGGCTGCTGTGACTGTAGAACTCACGTAACTTGTGCAGTCGCTGTGCCGAGTCGCTGCTGACAAGCTCTTCTGCAAACTCATGCACAGACTTCACTCCAAAGTACTGCGCCATTTCCTTCAGCTGCTGCCTGCAGGTTTAAAAAAGATCATACGCTGTGATAAACCACTTGCTTGGACTTTTGCATAAAACGCTCATAATACACCATTTAACCAAAAGTATGTGAACATCTGACCAGTTTGTTGAACTACATTTTTGGCCTACAAAACCAAAAATGGACCAGCCCCAAGTTACCTTCGAGGTCTAATCAAACCCCGCTCTGTATCACGCAACCTCCGAGCCACTAGTCTCGCCCGTTGTGGCGTTTTTGGAGATATGTGTTTTTCATCGAACAGCTACAATATAAACCAGTGTAGAAGTTAATATGTATTCAATTTAGTAGCGGTAGTTTACAAAGGAGACATCAATTACACAATTACAGTATTAGTACTGTAATTTATATGCTGTTTGTTTGTTAATTAGTATTTTAACGTCATGTTTTACACTTTGGTTACATTCATGACAGGAACAGTAGTTGGTCATTACACAAGATTCATCCATTCACAGGGTTGTATTGAACACAGTCATAGACAATTTACTATCTCCAATTCACCTCACCTGCATGTCTTTGGAATGTGGGAGGAAACCGGAGCACCCGGAGGATCCCCACATGGGGATCGAACCCAGGACCTTCTTGCTGTGAGGCGACAGTGCTACCCACTTAGCCACCGTGCCGCCTAATTTATATGCAGATCAATAAACTTGTGCTATATTTTATTAAGTATTAAATCAGGGAGAAATAGTTGTTAAGCCTTTATTTAATTGTATTCAATATTTCTATTTTAATGCATTTAAAAAATAATTAAGTGATGAATGAATAATTGCTACTAGTTGAGAATTACAACCGTAAACTGCAAAAGAGATCAAACAGCTTGGATCCAAAATTTCAACATTAGATTTAATTAAGGGAAAAACCAATATAAATAAAAACCTTTTCCTTAATGACAGAGGCTAACAGTGTATGTAATTTAATGTAATTTTAAACGAGCGGGGATTGTTTTAAAGCTACTGGTGAGGTAAAACACATTCAAAGAGAAATGATTTGATCATAACTTAGTAAGTTTTGGTTCTGCTTGGACAATTAGTGGGTGAAATAGCTCTGGGGTGGTCTTACCTCTCCCTCAGAGGCCAAGCGGGGGCGCAGCCTGTCAGAACTGGCACAGAGCCCCATAAACCCACTACTTCCCTCTCACTGCTTATGGGTTTTCATTATGATCTACAAAACTAACCTAATCCAGACTGCAAAATGATAGCTCCCAAAGCTGTCTGTTAAGACAGATGTTAAGAGTGAATTATAAAATGTTGATATATTAAATGTTGGGCTGATGGTAGCTACTCATAGGATACATACTGATGATCAGGCATAAAGACCGAAGTGATTTTAATAAGGGCCAAATCATTATAGCCGGACGATTTAATTGACGTGTCTCCGAAATAGCAAGGGTTCCTTCTAGGTAGCTGGTGAGTACTCATAGTACTCATACACTGATCAGCCATAACATTAAAACCACCTCCTTGTTTCTACACTCACTGTCCATTTTATCAGCTCCACTTACCATATAGAAGCACTTTGTAGTTCTACAATTACTGACTGTAGTCCATCTGTTTCTCTGCATGCTTTGTTAGCCGCCTTTCACCCTGTTCTTCAATGGTCAGGACCCCCACAGGACCACCACAGAGTAGGTATTATTTAGGTGGTGGATCATTCTCAGCACTGCAGTGACACTGACATGGTGGTGGTGTGTTAGTGTGTGTTGTGCTGGTATGAGTAGATAAAACACAGCAATGCTGATGGAGTTTTTAAACACCTCACTGTCACTGCTGGACTGAGAATAGTCCACCAACCAAAAACATCCAGCCAACAGCTCCCCATGTGCAGCGTCCTGTGACCACTGATGAAGGTCTAGAAGATGACCAACTCAAACAGCAGCAATAGATGAGCGATCGTCTCTGACTTTACATCTACAAGGTGGACCAACTAGGTAGGAGTGTCTAATAAAGTGGACAGTGAGTGGACACGGTATTTAAAAACTCCATCAGCGCTGCTGTGTCTGATCCACTCATACCAGCACAACACACACTAACACACCACCACCACCATGTCAGTGTCACTGCAGTGCTGAGAATGATCCACCACCTAAATAACACCTGCTCTGTAGTGGTCCTGACCATTGAAGAACAGGGTGAAAGGCGGCTAACAAAGCATGCAGAGAAACAGATGGACTACAGTCAGTAATTGTAGAACTACAAAGTGCTTCTATATGGTAAGTGGAGCTGATAAAATGGACAGTGAGTGTAGAAACAAGGAGGTGGTTTTAATGTTATGGCTGATCAGTGTATACAGTGTATACAATATAATAAATAAAAACAAAGGTGGTTGAATACAGGTTTCCCACACTGTACATATATGAAACAAATTAAAGTGGAAGTAGAAAAATAATAAAAGGAAAATAAAATAAAAAAGCTTTGGCCTTACTTGCGTACAGCTGCAGGCGTTTTACCAACACTGATGATTGCACTGTTGGTTTGAACAGAGGTTCTGATGGAGTGCGTGACCAGATTTTTCGGATGAAACTTTTGTCCTGATAGATTTTGGCCTTCATCTTTACCAGACTCAGATGACTGGGAGACTCCAGACTGGGTCTACGACAAACACACAACACAATAATACATAACAATTTCACGTATATCAATCAGCACAAAACAATCAATGGCAGCTTATTTTTTAACCCCTGAATAAGTGCTGTGTTTAAATAATTGATAGTGTTGGAAGCAACTATACCAGTAATCTACTTTTAAATGTGTGAGACTGAGTTTTAATATGACGGTAAATACGGTAAAAGAAAATAAACAGAAGTTTATCATATAACAGGTTTAGTTTTAGGCAGCATTTACACTTTTTGCACTTCAATCATAGCGAGGCTGGGTGCATATTGTTGATTACAGCATAATATGCCTCAAAAAGGCTTTCAGCTGGTTGTGCCACTAAGGGCCAAGTTTAAAACAATAATATTATTTTATTGACAGTAATGACTGACAGTATTGAGACTTTTTGTATGATGTATTTTAACTTAAAACCATGAAGCTCTGACATCGGTCGTCATTTGGAGACGTGAGAAAATAAAAACCCAGCAAAAAATATGGCGTGGCTTCATAAAACTTTATTGTTTCAGTAAACTAGGGGTGAATTAAATCATACTAAAGAGCTAGACTGTGATTCCAAGATTAGGAAACCATCTCAAAATGCAAAGCCGGTCGCCATGTCACATTTTTCTCACAATGTCATGCTAGATTCAAGTTTGAATTAAACAGTTCAGGGTTTTGTGAAACAGTGAGAATCAGTTTCTCTCTGCCATGTCATTCTTTGCTTCTGCCTATGTCATATAAACAATGTGTTTGGTCAGCGGAAAATGGGGTAAAATTTCACTCAATTAGACAAGCAGTAAAAACTGAGCAGCAAAGCTGTAAACCTGCTCAGGGCAGTGCAGCAGCAAGGTAGGTGGCACTGTCTCCATCCATCGAGTGTGTGAATTTAAAGTGGATATATGCACATGTATAATCTTTTTTCTTTATTACATTGTGTAAGATGATACAACAGTTTCTTAATAACCTATTAAAATAAGCTATTTAAATTTAGACTTTGGTCATGCGTAACAAATTTTATCAGACATTCATTTGCTGTTCCTAGCAAAACACAGTTTGGAGTAAGAGGCACCCGCATACACTTCCTTGCTGTTTCCAACCCCCTCTTCCCCAGTCAAGCCTCTAAAATCGCCAGGTAGGCTATAGCAGACTAAACAAATAATAAAACATCATCATCATTACTGTGATGACTGTAAATACCTCAGACAGGTCTAATAAGTGATTTGCTGGGAGCTGAGAGTGTTTATTGAGTTCAAACACATCTCGTAAAGCAGAGCGACTAATGCAGTTCTCCGCCCTGCTTGATCCCACTACTTTCTGATTGGAGTGGGTGTAGCTCACCTCCTGAAGCCCACCTATAGGGATACAATGAGAACAATTATGGTAAACAGAGGTACAACACAAGTATTTTTTTTTACTCTCTCTAATTAGCATTTTAATGCAGCACTACAGTATTTCCATCCCTACTGGCTGGAACCTCCCCTAGTCAAGCTGGTTGAAATCTCAAAAAGTAAGGGGTGGCACATGCTTCCACTGAGGCATACAGCCATCCACTACATTCTTTTGAACTGGAGATCATGTGACATTTCTTCTAGATTTAATTCAGTCATTTCCAATTCTTAATTCTGAATCCGCTGCTGTTTGCACAAACCCGATTTGATCCAGAATACCCGGATCACCACACACCCGCTTTGACACGTGTCCAACCTGCAGCCGCTTCTTATCACATGCCAGTGTTGGGTTACATACAGATTCGTACATCGCATGTCCAGTCTTTGAACACCCCACAATGGTGTGCTAGCTTGTTAGACCACTGTGCCACCAAAGCGTCCCACAAACAACAATACTCAGCAAAGCAAAATCTTTGAAAAAGCCTCTTTGGAGACTGACTAGTGTTGCTTTGATGAATAGAGAAGACAACAATGACACATATTGACTTTCAAAGCTTTAAATAAACAACTAATAATAATAACGCACCCAACAATGTGTCGATGGTGCCAGTGCTGGTACACTCTCTGAGTTGCACCTCTCTGGAATGATCAGCTGGACTTTTTAAGCCTGTAAAATGAACTTTTCTTGGAGCAGCGTGGTGTTTTTTCATATGGCTCTGGAGAGCTGATGTATTCTGTTGTGTACTTGAGGCATGACGGTTCTTAGACTTCACATCTTTTAATGGCGCTTCATCCTCAGATGATGTAAAACTCTCAATCTCTTTTTCCCACCTCCGCCTTTGTTCGGCAAGTCTTGCCCAATTCTGTCTTTGCTCCTTGTTAGGAACCTTTTTGTCATTCTGTCGGGCTTTATTGTGGTGGTGAAGAACATCTTGCTCTTGGAACTTTATCCCTGAAGTTGTATTTCTCTCATCCTCAGAGTCGCTATAAAGCTCACATTCTGTTTTCCTTTCAGCAGCTTTGATCTCTTCTAGGTTTGATCCTATCGTGTTCTCTTCAGACTGGCTTTCGTCACTGCTCTCAGAACCAATTTGTACCAAATGAGTTAGATTTTTCTGAAGCAGTGCACAAAGATTGACGTTAGCAGCAGAGCTAGTGCTTGCTCCAAACTCTTCTAGTGTTATCGGTGCTGTGGCTTTTGATCTAGAACCACAGGGATCTTCATCCTCACTGGCACTGCTGAAGTCCAGAACTCCAGGATCAGAGAGCCTGGCACTTGTCACTGCTTGGCCACCTGTTTGCCCTGAAGAGCCATGTGCTGATGCAAGGCCTTGATCCTGTGGCACGAAAGAAACATATTGATTTAACAACAATCACATGAATTAGTACAAATTCTGTGCACTAACTGAACCCTTGTAAGACAACCGTGCAAACTGGACATGACAGGTGACATGAATCAGAGCAAAGCTGTGCATAATGTGCAGCAGTGCAATAGAGTTTAAGAATTTGCTTTGATTCTAGTAATTTAGTAAAGGTTTCTATCTGGAGTTTTAAGTATGGCTTTAGAAAGACTAAATAAGACTAAACTACACATTAGCCGGCCATACCCATAGAACAGCCATCCTTACTCTCCAAGACCCTAGTTGGGGCAGCTATAGCCTAGTGGTTAAGGAACTGTTCTAGTGACCAGAAGGTTGTCGGTTTAAGCCCCACCACTGCCAGGTTGTCACTGTTGGGCCCTTGAGCAAGGCCCTTAACCCTTAATTGCTCAGATGGTATACTGTCACGGTACTGTAAGTCGCTTTGGATAAAAGCATCTGCTAAATGCCGAAAATGTAAATGTAGTTGGCCAATGTACAACAGAAGAAAAAAAAAAACCACTAAATGGCCCTAAATCTATTTATTCAAATTTTTTATTGATTAATTAATCATTATAGTGCAAATAAGACCATTATTGGAAATGCAGTTATGATAAGTCATTGATTTGTTCCTTTATTCATCCTTAAGAACAATGTTACCCTGCCTATAGTGTGTACAGAAATACAAAGTGTTAAGGGAAGGAACATACCCTCAAACCCTTATACATACTCACCCTCACTAAGGGAAACACAGAGAAAACAAATCCATCTACTAGAATGTGCCCCAGCACTTGAAGGAAACCAAAATGTACATGGTAAAACATTTAAGTGAATCCCAGGTACCTCTACATACATACACACACACACACACACACACACACACACACACACACACACAGACACACACACAGACACACACACAGACACACAGACAGACACACACACACGTTGGCCCCTACTTTGCGGATGGCTACTCCATTTTTGGAAAACTTTAGGAAATTTTGTCTGTAGGAATTTGTGCCCATAAGTTAAGGGTATCTGTGAGGTCAGCCAATTATGCTGGACAAAAAGGTTCGGCCCACAACTCAAGTAGTTCTGATTTGTTCTTAGAGTGTTCAACAGCGTTGGTCAGGGCTTTATGTATTAGTTCTATCTATCTATCTATCTATCTATCTATCTATCTATCTATCTATCTATCTATCTATCTATCTATCTATCTATCTATCTATCTATCTATCTATCTATATCTATCTGTGTGTGGGAGTACATATACACATGTACACACAGACTGTAGTGAAATTTGCTCCGCGTTTAAATGTTTTTTGTTTCATTACCCTGTTGTTAAATGTTTTAACTACACACCTACGCAAGACAGATTTAGTTTAAAAAGTTGGTATTTTGGTAAACAGATATTATATAATTAATACCTTATACACTTGCATAGTAATTCTCCTTAAATGGCCAGCTCTAATTTGTAACTACCCTAGTTAAACATAAACCTGCTTTTATAACTTGGTCACCAACCCTGTGTTTCTAATCAGCAAATAGTTTAAAATAAGCCACTAAAATGTGAGAAGCTCCTTGTGGAGGCACATTTAGATAAGTTCCTCAGCTGGTTAAATAAACACACTAAAGATAACACATGCTTCCGTGTGGTCTTCACCGCTGAGCTGAGGAGGGACTTAATTGCAAACATGTGTTGGCCGCTATGTCTGTCTTTACCGTGGGAATGGATGAATGAAGAAACATTTGGGAAAGAGAACTGGATGATGAAGAAGAGCGTTCCCGCAACCGATCTTGGATAGGGTGAGACTTACCAGCTCTTGCACCCCGTCATCCATCGCATGTGTTCTGGCCGTCTTGATCCCCACCTCGACGTGGCCCTCCCTCTGCGACACACACACACACATATACATACATACACACACACACACACACACACACACACACGAGAAAGAGTTCATAGTCATGGCTCATTAAGAACATCTGATTTTTTCATTATTCACCTTAAGCTCCAATCCATCATTATTGTTGGTCCTACAGTGGGGGCCAAAAGTCCAAGATGACTAGTAAAAATGCTTCCTCAGATTTAATACAATGTTTTTCAGTACAAATAATTTAATAAGCACAGCTGTATGCATGTGTCTAATTCTAAAACTCCTAAACAGCAGACACAGTAGTAGATAACAGTAAACACAGAAAATGTAAAATTTTTCAGCATACAGCCAAAACCTATAAGGTACTTCACCCCACAGTGTCACTTTTATGCATTTACTGTAATTTTGTACAATTTGTAAGATCTTTAACTTCAATCTAAATTATTTAGGAATGAAGCTATCTTATTGTCGAGATTAAATGGATACAAATTAGTGAGAAGGGTCATTTGAAAATGACCAAACTGGTTCAAGCTGACAGAAAGGCTACAGTAAATGAAATACCCACTGTTTAAAAACCTTAGAATGCACAACACATCGAACCCTGATGTGGATGAGCTAAAAGAGCAGAAGACCACATCAGGTTCCACTCCTGTCAGCAGTGCAAGAACTAAAATGATAGGACATTAATCCATGGACCTAATATGCCTTTCAGGCTGCTGCCGGTGGTGAAATGGTTAGTGGGATATTAGGAACATTTAGTGGTTTAGTGGTTAAGGGAAACATTGTCTCAGTGCCACAGCCTATTTGGGTATTGCTGCAGACCATGTTACAATTCACCCGTTATATTGGTTTTTTCAGCATGAAATTGCACCACGTCACGGAGTATATGTTCCATAAGCAAAATAATAATAATATCAGTGTACACTGAAAGCCCTGCCAGTCATAAGATGTAAATTCAGTAGAGCATAATGTGGTACCAAAGCAAAAAAAATGTTAACATCTTGTGAAATCAGTACCACAAAGACTTCTCATAGTGGCACGTACGTAAATTATATAATTATTAAAAATCAATACTAATCGATACTAATTGGCCATCGTATCTGCAGGGTGGGGACCGGACTATGTGTGGGTGGGTGAGACTTCATACGCTGTGTAAGGACCCTGATTGGTGGAAGAGACGCCTGTGCAGAGTGCAGGGGCTAGAATAGGAGGGCTGTGCACATGTCGGAAGAGGCATGTACAGCGACGTGCTCTCCTCAGATGCAATCTGGTATCTCTCAGCAGCGGAAGACAAAATTGAGTGCACTAAATCGGGAGGAAAATGCATTAAAAAAAAAAGGAATAAAAAAAAAATAAAAATCAACTATTCATCAGTCGATTCTAGTATTTTTTTTTCTGTTTAATCACAGTTTGATGTTTGACCTGCATTTTTTCTTGAACATCGAGAATAATTGGGTAAGTGGTCTTTAAGATAATACCACAAGACCAATGAACTTGACTTACTACTTTATAAATAAAGGAAGCTCATATAGATGGGTTACAGTTCGATTTAAATATGACACCAATTAATGAGAAACTTAAAGATGCCGAGCACTAACCTCCAGGATGCGGTGCGTGAGGCATGTCCCATTAGTCTGAAAGCGGAACAGGTTCCTGATTCCAAACAGTTCACCTGCTTGACCTTCGGTACCCTGTACTGCCTCAAAGTACCGTCTTGCATTCTCCTTTCCAATCACAGACGACTGCAACTGCTACATCACCCATTTAACAAAAAAATTAAGGCCAATTAGGTCCATCAAAACAGCATTTTAACAACTTATATTTACATTTTTTTCATTAACTTTGACTGAATATGAAAACATTACATTCTATAATATATGATAATTGATAATATTGAAGATATGAAAATATTATACACCGATCAGGCATATCATTATGTCCACCTTCCTAATTTTGTGCGGGTCCCCCTTTTGCTGCCAAAACAGCCCTGACCCATCCAGGCATGGAGTCTAAACACCTTTTAATCAGAACCAGCATTACCTTCTTCAACAATTTGAGCTACAGTAGCTCGTCTGTTGGATTCTGTTCTCTCCCCACATGCATCAATGAGCCTTGGCCGCCCATGACCCTGCCACCATCACTAATATATCCCACCCACTAACAGGTGCCGTGATGAAGCGATAATCAGTGTTATTCACTTCACCTGTCATAATGTTATGCCTAGTCGGTGAAAGTACATATGATAGTGGACTTCAGAAGTCAAAAAAAAAAAAAAAAGATAAAATGTTTCAGGTGCTCTAATAACCCAGCAGCTATTATGCTAGGCTATCACCGATGAGATCCAAGTTAGAATCTCACTGTCACTATCAGCCAGCTGGGCATCTACACAGACATTACTGGCTGTGTCTGGGGGGAGATGTATGACCGAAGCCTTTCCTCGTGACGAATTGGTGACCTGTCCAATGTACTGTATTTCTTTCATGTGCCCAATGTTTGCCAATAAAAATGGACCTACTGCAATGATGACCAGAATAAAGTGGTTGATAAAAATGACATTAAAAAAAAGCTTTATTTTATATGTTCATTAACTGATTTTAAAATTGTATAACAACATTTGCAATTTCATTTCAAACTCGAAATAAAAAAATAATAATAAACTCTTACTACAGAAACGTATCAATCTCTGTAGTGTTAACACTATGTAACACATCCTGGGGTCACGTCACCTAACATGGTCAATGAAACCAGGCCAAAGTAAAATAAAATTATTTGTGAACGGGCACTTTTGACTTGCACTGCTGCATTACAAGTGTCTCACTATGCAATTCAGAAAGAAAAACAAGCGCAATCTGGTTAAAAAAAACGTTGTTGAGAAACCAAATTGGGTTACATAAAATCTCTCATTAGCTTAATTCTACTTACTTCATGCACCAACACACAGTAATATATTATTAAATGAAATCCTAGTTGCACAACATGAACTACCTGTTTGTAAATCTGACGCAGATAGATAATTTCCTCCACTGTACCAAGAGAAATGAATCGGAAAACTTTCACATCTCTACACTGCCCAATGCGATATGCCCTGTGGATCAAAACAAAAACAACATAAACAATAGATGCTGTATATGTAAGGATCCACTTCATTAGGTACAAATTTAATTGTACTTACAACTGTAGCAACATGGTCAAAGAGTGGACTGATAATGAAAGAGTTAAATTTTGCTTACAAAATTGAAAAGGTAGTGTGCTTGTTGAGGGTTTAATTTGTAAGTTAATTTTAAACCATTTCTTCCGATTTAGCGCACTCAGTTTTGTCTTCTGCTGCTGAGAGATACCAGATTGCATCCAAGGAGAGCATGTCGCTGTACACGCCTCTTCCAACATGTGTACAGCCCTCCTCTTCTCGCCCCTGCATTCTGCACAGGCGTCTCTTCCTCCAATCAGGGTCTTTACACAGCGTATGAAGACCCACCCACCCACACATAGTCCGGCCCCCACCCTGCAGATACAGTGGCCAGTTAATATCTGCTACAGGCACTGCCAATTATGCCCGCCAGATGGAGCCCAGCCGACCGGAGGCAACACTGAGTTTTGAACCGAGGAGTTCAGAAACTCTGTGCTGGTGTGCTAGCAAAACATCCCGCTGCGCCACCTGTGCGCCTTGTATATTATTTTTAACAGTATTCTTTACGGAAATAATTGGCAAGGTCTGCTATGTTACTAAAAATGATGTGACCAAATGGGAAGGTGGACCAAAATGATCCGCTGTGGCGACTCTGAATATGGGAGCAGCCAGGTCAGACTTCATTAATCTGTTTATGTTGACAAATGCCGTTTTGACAATAAAGCCACCTCATATTTATACCCATATTGAACCAGAATGCCATGGATGACTGATAAAATGTTTTTTTGTTACTTATTGGATACGTGTTACTGAGACCTTGGAAGAATTGCAGCCCTGGGTCTCCTGGGTGAATTTGTCACTGTTCCAAATTTCCTTCACTAGGATATAATGGCTCTCACTGTGGTTTGGTGGAGTCTTCTGAATGACTTTGTAACTCTTTCCAGACTTGTATATTAAAAACTTTTCCAATCTACGCTGCTCTGAAATATTCTGAGATTGTGGCATAGTGTTCCTTCAGAAACTTGAAGGAAACTGACTGCTTGACTTTGATAGCTGTCTGTCTACAATCAGGCCTTTACCGTATTTGGTAAATTGTTTGATTTAGTAACCACATAGGCAATCATTTTTTTAAATAACTTAAACAATGTGTTGGGTATTCATCCAAGTTCTCTTTGTTTCATTTCACATTTCCTTTAATGAGCTGGAATGTGGAACATATATGAAACCAGAAGTATATGATGAATTAAAAAATACTTCCTAATGTAGCTGAGCTGCCTCACCTGTCTATAGCCTGAAGGTCATTTGCTGGATTCCATGTTGGATCAAACAGTACAACAACATTAGCTCCAACAAAGTTCAGTCCAAGACCACCGGCCCTTAAAAAACATTAAGCCAAATAGCAGCAGTTACAATCAAAAACAACAAGCTTACACATCAAAAAGTGAGCACTATATCTACTGTATACTCAGATGTAAAATCCTAATAAAAAACTTGTCCTGTAAATAACAAGCAACACTTACATGGTAGACACCAGACACAGGTTGATATCAGTGGTGCTGTTAAATTCCTTGACAATGTGAATGCGATCTTTAGACTTGGTGGTTCCATCTAGTCTGCGGTACTCCAGCCCCTCAGCCATGCAGTAACTCTCTAAAATATCTAGGAGCTAGAAAGAGGTCACGTTCCATTGTTAAATCAAAAAGGATATAGGCATATATGACGATAGTGCTCAATTCCAATTTTCTGATTGAATTCAATCTTCTTGCAAAATGTAGATTGTCTTCTTAAATGGTTTAATTCGTCAATTAATCATAAACCAGTGCTTTATTGCTTGTATTTTAATTTTAACACTAGTCTACACAGAAATTATTGGCTATGTCTACTATGTTTCCAAGAGTGTTGGGACTGCACAGGAATTCAGACCAGAATTATCCACTGCGGTGACTTCAATATACGTCAGCAACCGAAAGAAAAAAGGGTTTAATAGCCATTGCCCATTTCCTGAAAGTAAACAGGCATGTTCACTCTGTTTATGTTGATAATGCCGTTTTAAAAATAAATCTGTCTTATATTTTTACCTCTAAAAAAACAGATTGTTATAAATGACCTTTTGTACTCAATTCCAAATTTCTGCTTCTTTTATTGTTTACACTAACTTGAACAAGTCACATGTACATGTTGGATTAGTAAATGTTTGTGTGTCAAATTGGAATGGCCTAATCTGTGCGTTTTCCATGGTGTATTTTTGGTTTATTTCTGACGTTGGGGTGAATCTAATGTAGTTTATCATTTGTTTGTGTGTTCCAATGAAGTTGCCATTTATGTGTAATGTATTCATTTATAAGGGGTTTGATGTCCGTTGGTGGAAGTTTGAAGTTAATGACTTTTTGTAGTGTTCTTCTAGCCAGCTGGTCAGACCTTTTATTTCCCAGTATTCCGAAGTGTCCGTATCCAGCATAGTCTAATATCGAACTTTTTGTCTGTAAGTTATTTTATGGTGCTCTGTATTTTGAGTATTGTTGGGTGTGCGGTTGTAGGTGTGTTTAGTGCTTGAAGGCATGATTTGGAGTCTGTACATATCAAGGTGTTCCACTTGTTCATGAGTCTTCGTATTCTAGTGCCATGAGAAGAGCATATGCTTCTGCTGAGAATATAGAGGTGAGAAGAGGTGAGTTGTTTTTCCCTTGTGTGATCTGTGGTCATTGCAGCTGTGACTTGGTCAGTTGTTTTAGATCAGTCGGTATATATGGGCAGATGGGTGGGGTATTTTTCCCTGATTTTAGGAAAACTGTTAAGATATGTGTTTGGATGTATTTTGTAATTTGTAAAGCACATTGAATAATTGCAGCATATGAAAGGTGCTATATAAATAAACTTGCCCTGCCTTGCCTAAATTAACACTGCAGGGCTCTAGACTAACTTTTTGCACTCGTTGCACTGGTGCGCCTAACTTTTTTTCTTAGGTGCACCAGCACAAAAGTTAGGTGCACCCTAATTTTCAACTGCATCGCATTTAACACCTTAGTTTTACAGGTTCACTTGTTTTTTCGCTGTCCATATAGGCAATATTGACTTGTAAATGATTAAATAACAGTCTGGTCAACATGGCCTCGTCTGTTGATGTTTGTTGCTGTCTGCCGCTGAAAGGCAGTGGGGAGAGGGGACACTTGGGCAGTGCATTTACTGCGGCATGTAATGTGTTTTATAGATGCATTGTGCTTTTCATCCTTTCAATTCAAAATGTATTAGAACCAGTCACAAATACAATTTTGACAGCCATGGTTTTCCCATGCTCTTTACAGTTAATTATAGTATTATAATCTCATTATAGTACACTATTATAAAAATTATAATAATAATAGAGTATATCTATTCATGTATGTACAGTGTATCACAAAAGTGAGTACACCCCTCACAATTCTGCAAATATTTCATTATATCTTTTCATGGGACAACACTATAGACATGAAACTTGGATATAACTTAGAGTAGTCAGTGTACAGCTTGTATAGCAGTGTAGATTTACCGTCTTCTGAAAATAACTCAACACACAGCCATTGATGTCTAAATAGCTGGCAACATAAGTGAGTACACCCCACAGTGAACATGTCCAAATTGTGCCCAAATGTGTCGTTGTCCCTCCCTGGTGTCATGTGTCAAGGTCCCAGGTGTAAATGGGGAGCAGGGCTGTTAAATTTGGTGTTTTGGGTACAATTCTCTCATACTGGCCACTGGATATTCAACATGGCACCTCATGGCAAAGAACTCTCTGAGGATGTGAGAAATAGAATTGTTGCTCTCCACAAAGATGGCCTGGGCTATAAGAAGATTGCTAACACCCTGAAACTGAGCTACAGCATGGTGGCCAAGGTCATACAACGGTTTTCCAGGACAGGTTCCACTCGGAACAGGCTTCGCCAGGGTCGACCAAAGAAGTTGAGTCCACGTGTTCGGCGTCATATCCAGAGGTTGGCTTTAAAAAATAGACACATGAGTGCTGCCAGCATTGCTGCAGAGGTTGAAGATGTGGGAGGTCAGCCTGTCAGTGCTCAGACCATACGCCGCACACTGCATCAACTCGGTCTGCATGGTCGTCATCCCAGAAGAAAGCTGACGCACAAGAAAGCCCGCAAACAGTTTGCTGAAGACAAGCAGTCCAAGAACATGGATTACTGGAATGCCCTGTGGTCTGACGAGACCAAGATAAACTTGTTTGGCTCAGATGGTGTCCAGCATGTGTGGCGGCGCCCTGGTGAGAAGTACCAAGACAACTGTATGTTGCCTACAGTCAAGCATGGTGGTGGTAGCATCATGGTCTTGGGCTGCATGAGTGTTGCTGGCACTGGGGAGCTGCAGTTCATTGAGGGAAACATGAATTCCAACATGTACTGTGACATTCTGAAACAGAGCATGATCCCCTCCCTTCAAAAACTGGGCCTCATGGCAGTTTTCCAACAGGATAACGACCCCAAACACAACCTCCAAGATGACAACTGCCTTGCTGAGGAAGCTGAAGGTAAAGGTGATGGACTAAACCCAATTGAGCACCTGTGGCGCATCCTCAAGTGGAAGGTGGAGGAGTTCAAGGTGTCTAACATCCACCAGCTCCATGATGTCATCATGGAGGAGTGGAAGAGGATTCCAGTAGCAACCTGTGCAGCTCTGGTGAATTCCATGCCCAGGAGGGTTAAGGCAGTGCTGGATAATAATGGTGGTCACACAAAATATTGACACTTTGGGCACAATTTGGACATGTTCACTGTGGGGTGTACTCACTTATGTTGCCAGCCATTTAGACATTAATGGCTGTGTGTTGAGTTATTTTCAGAAGACAGTAAATCTACACTGCTATACAAGTTGTACACTGACTACTCTAACTTATATCCAAGTTTTATTTCTATAGTGTTGTCCCATGAAAAGATATAATGAAATATTTGCAGAAATGTGAGGGGTGTACTCACTTTTGTGATACACTGTATGTATGTATGTATGTATGTATATATATATATATATATATATATTTTTTTTTTTGTGTGTGTGTGTGTGTGTGTGTATGGGGCTCTAGTGTTAGAGTGTAATCTTAAATAAAGTGCATTATATTATCGGCTTTACTGGATCTTTTACACAGATTCCCAAAATCGATTGCGGTGCACTCACTGTGTATTTTGATTACATGTATTCTAACACTTCACTGTCTTTTAGTTATTTTTATATTTTACTTAACGAGAATATTATTGTGTTTTTACTTTCGCTATCGTCGCACTTAACCGCTAGCATTAGCCTATTGCTACTAGAGGGTCGGCTCACCACTGTTACGGGTCTCTTGCTGTGTGGTGATGAATGTGTGGGAATAAAAGCACACGACAAGGTAGACTTCACTGTAACGGTTTAGTCAGGACTTCAGTAAGCGTTACAACACTTTAAACTGCCTAGCTCCAGAAACCGAACTTTTATACTTTGGCCGTCCGGCGAGTCTCATATACAAAACTAAACTAACTGAACGTCCGGTGCTGCATTCTGATTGGTTGAGCTGAATGTCGCTCACATATCACCGATACAATATTGTCCCGCCCTTCACTGTCTCTGATTGGTTTAGACCATGATATGGGCCTGATGTGTGTCTGTTGTTGAACCACGGGAAGACTTTCAGAGTAGCGGAGACTTTTTTCCCCTTGAACTGCTGGTCGCACCGGTGCGACCTGAGATTTTTTTTAGTCGCACCATTGAGAAATTAGGTCGCATGTGCGACCAAATTGGTCGCACTCTAGAGCCCTGCACTGATTGGGGTGTGGCCTGTGTTAACTGAAAGTTCTTGTAAAAAGCAGACAGACCAAGTTTTTTTTATGGTGCAGAGCACCTCGACAAGCTACACATACAGGTGCTGGTCATAAAATTAGAATATCATGAAAAAGTTTATTTATTTCAGTAATTCCATTCAAAAAGTGAAACTTGTATATTATATTCATTCATTACACACAGACTGATATATTTCAAATGTTTATTTCTTTTAATGTTGATGTTTATAACTGACAACTAATGAAAACCCCAAATTCAGTATCTCAGAAAATTAGAATATTGTGACTAGGTACAATATTGAAGACACCTGGTGCCACACTCTAATCAGCTAATTAACTCAAAACACCTGCAAAGGCCTTTAAATGGTCTCTCAGTCTAGTTCTGTAGGCTACACAATCATGGGGAAGACTGCTGACTTGACAGTTGTCCAAAAGACGACCATTGACACCTTGCACAAGGAGGGCAAGACACAAAAGGTCATTGCTAAAGAGGCTGGCTGTTCACAGAGCTCTGTGTCCAAGCACATTAATAGAGAGGTGAAGGGAAGGAAAAGATGTGGTAGAAAAAAAGTGTACAAGCAATAGGGATAACCGCACCCTGGAGAGGATTGTGAAACAAAACCCATTCAAAAATGTGGGGGAGATTCACAAAGAGTGGACTGCAGCTGGAGTCAGTGCTTCAAGAACCACCACGCACAGACATATGCAAGACATGGGTTTCAACTGTCGCATTCCTTGTGCCAAGCCACTCTTGAACAAGAGACAGCGTCAGAAGCGTCTTGCCTGGGCTAAAGACAAAAAGGACTGCTGAGTGGTCCAAAGTTATGTTCTCTGATGAAAGTAAATTTTGCATTACCTTTGGAAATCAAGGTCCCAGAGTCTGGAGGAAGAGAGGAGAGGCACAGAATCCATGTTGTTTGAGGTCCAGTGTAAAGTTTCCACAGTCAGTGATGGTTCGGAGTGCCATGTCATCTGCTGGTGTTGGTCCACTGTGTTTTCTGAGGTCCAAGGTCAACGCAGCCGTCTACTAGGAAGTTTTAGAGCACTTCATGCTTCCTGCTGCTGACCAACTTTATGGAGATGCAGATTTCATTTTCCAACAGGACTTGGCACCTGTACACAGTGCCAAAGCTACCAGTACCTGGTTTAAGGACCATGGTATCCCTGTTCTTAATTGGCCAGCAAACTCACCTGACCTTAACCCCATAGAAAATCTATGGGGTATTGTGAAGAGGAAGATGTGATACGCCAGACCCAACAATTCAGAAGAGCTGAAGGCCACTATCAGAGCAACCTGGGCTCTCATAACACCTGAGCAGTGCCACAGACTGATGGACTCCATGCCACGCCACATTGCTGCAGTAATCCAGGCAAAAGGAGCCCCAACTAAGTATTGGGTTCTGTACATGCTCATACTTTTCATCTTCATACTTTTCAGTTGGCCAACATTTCTAAAAATCCTTTTTTTGTATTGGTCTTAAGTAATATTCTAATTTTCTGAGATACTGAATTTGGGGTTTTCATTAGTTGTCAGTTATAATCATCAACATTAAAACATTTGTAATGAATGAATATAATATACAAGTTTCACTTTTTGAATGGAATTACTGAAATAAATCAACTTTTTCATGATATTCTAATTTTATGACCAGCACCTGTATAATCTCACCCCTTTAACTATAGCATCTGACTGACTAAGTTAAGTCCAGGTGCATAAAGCTCACATTTCTATTTTAGTCTAGACTGTGACTGACTATCATCATGACTTTAATAAATATTAAGCCACATTTCATGAGAAATGCAGATCATTTCCAGGTAAAGCTTTATAAACTTTAGCCTAAGTATCTTTTACATGGTAACTGTCAACCCATCCAAAAGCAGCAGCAGTGAAAGCAGGCCCACTTTATAAAGGAATGCACATAAGTCTGTACGGTGGCAGAAACCTCACCTTGGTGGAAAGTGAAAAAAGAAGAACCTTGTCTTTTCTCGTGATGAAGTGATTAATCAACCTTTGCAGAACCTGAAACACAAACAATGAATTACTGTACAAAATGACAGTTTTAAAACAACATAACAAGGGTCTCTAATAAACAAGTATAAAAGAATGAAATGATTAAATGATTCGCATTAGCACAACTGTCTCTCGGCTGTCTTCCTCCGTTCCGTATTCAACACCAAAGAATGTTCAGAGTGTTTACTCTACTGGCGCCAGAACTGGAACACCTGCCAATAACAGCACCCTCAAGGTTCTGCTGATGAGGGGGAACAGGCACTTTGGAGGCAGATGTAGAACGCTAAATACTGCTCTTGTTGTTTCCCAAAGAAGTGTATCCACAGCTAGCGAGGCAAAGCTATTTCAGGCCAGAGTTAGCCACAGGATGGATTGTTCCTCCCATCAATACCAGAACAAAATCTGGAGTACATGAAGACTTGGATTTAAAGTTCTGGGTTTCAGTCGACCAGTGGAATGTAATGAAATCGAGTCTTTATTTTTTCATATATACATATACAATGCAATGATTTTCTTTTTCTGTGTATCCCAGCTTGTTAAGAATCTGGGGCCAGTTTCCAAGTGCAGGGTCAGCCAGTGTGGGGCACCTCTGGACATAGGTTAAGGGCCTTGCTCAAGGGCCCAACCACCTTCTGACTGATCCCCAAACCCACAACCTTCTCATTGATAGC
This sequence comes from Trichomycterus rosablanca, assembly GCF_030014385.1. Taxonomy (NCBI): domain Eukaryota; kingdom Metazoa; phylum Chordata; class Actinopteri; order Siluriformes; family Trichomycteridae; genus Trichomycterus; species Trichomycterus rosablanca. The sequence goes on from NC_085994.1 coordinate 8,259,483, forward strand.
TCAAATCTCTACCCACTAGGTTACCTTTATACCAAGTGGTAAAGGCTTTCAATCACACAAAGCTCCGAACTGGAATATGGTGCAAGTTTAATTCTCTAGCCTTGCTATATGAGATGATGAAACCTAAATGTTTAACCTTCATTTTGCCGCTGTAGATGGGGTCTGACAGGGCCTCAAACGCAGCCTGCTTGCATCTTTCTGAAAACTCTGGAAACTTCTTGAAGACTTGCTCACAGATAGCCGTCACATATTTCTTCTGTGAGAAAGAGGATATAAAGTAAGAAATCTGTAGGACAAAACTCATGGTGACTGCTAAAAAAGTCAGAATAACAAGGAGGTAATTTCTATAGAGCATATTGAAGAGGATATGCATGAAAAACACATTTACTGTATGTTATGTTACTGTACTATATAAACATATTGTCATTACTGCTTCAATATACTAAATCAGGATATGTGAGGAAATGCAAATATTATGGCTAATACACTGATAAGCCATAACATTAAAACCACCTCCTTGTTTCTACACACATTGTCACTTATCAGCTCCACTTACCATATAGAAGCACTTTGTAGTTTTACAATTACTGACTGTAGTCCATCTGTTACTCTGCATGCTTTGTTAGCCCCCTTTCATGCTGTTCTTCAATGGTCAGGACCCCCACAGGACCACTACAGAGCAGGTATTATTTAGGTGGTGAATCATTCTCATTACTGCAGTGACACTGACATGGTGGTGGTGTGTTAGTGTGTGTTGTGCTGGTATGAGTGAATAAGACACAGCAGCTCTGATGGAGTTTTTAAACACCTCACTGTCACTGCTGGACTGAGAATAGTCCACCTACCAAAAACATCCACAGCGCCCCATGGGCAGCGTCCTGTGTTCACTGATGAAGGTCTAGAAGATGACCAACTCAAACAGCAGCAATAGATGAGCGATCGTCTCTGACTTTACATCTACAAGGTGGACCAACTAGGTAGGAGAACCTAATAGAGTGGACACGGCATTTAAAAACTCCAGCAGTGCTGCTGTGTCTGATCCACTCATACCAGCACAACACACAATAACACACCACCACCATGTCAGTGTCACTGCAGTGCTGAGAATGATCCACCAGCTAAATAATACCTGCTCTGTAGTGGTCCTGTGGGGGTCCTGACCATTGAAGAACAGGGTGAAAGCAGGCCAATAAAGTATGTAGAGAAATAGATGGACTACAGTCAGTAATTGTAGAACTTCAAAGTGCGTCTATATGGTAAGTGGAGCTGATCAAATGGACAGTGAGTGTAGAAACAAGGAGGTGGTTTTAATGTTAAGGCTGATCAGTGTATGCATCATTGATGATGTACTGAAGGCCATTTATTAACGCTTAATTGTTCCAGGTGTTCGTAAGTTGGCACTTCGTTTTCATACTTATGTAGTTTCATTACATTCCTTCATCACCAGTAGCCACTTTAATCAAAGTCATGGTGGGTCCAGGATAGGAATCCTCCAAACATATCGCCAGTCTATGACCCATTTACTCACTCACCCAGTGATTTACCTTATTCGCTCACTTAATCCCTTCCTTCATACTAAGAAACTAGATCAGACACCGGCTTGTTTTTGGAAGAACCCCAGTAAGACATAAAAAAATAACCAGGGGTGAAGATTGAACCCACATTGCTGAACTGCCATTATCTGCTATACACCACAGTGCTAACTTAAATTTACTGGACAGGGCATAACTGGTCATTACGTTTATGAAGTTCTAATGAAAATGCATAAATATTGTTTGGTTTGTTTTACAGCTTTCACTCACTAAAGCTCTTAATTTCATGCAATTCCATTGGTATTGCATTTTTCATTTAAATTAATGGTTTATAGGAAGCTTTTGATGCAAAATCACAGTATTTTGTGTAATACATGCAACTGATTACTGGCAGATGGCACCAGACGGGCTAAGAAACCGTTTTAGCTCCAGATCAAAGCACAGTTTATATGTTCGGGCTTACATAAAACCAAACAAAAACCTACTGCGTAAAGGACCTGATCGATCACTGAGCTACGGTGCAGAACACATGGTTTGGCAAATTTGGAGACAAAGAATCTTCAAAGGCCTGGACGAAGACCTTACTTTAACCTCTAAACACCTTTGGGTTAAATTGGATAGTTGATATGCCGAAATAACTAACATATGATTTTTGACTGGGATGTCTGACATGTCCAACACGTTCTTGGTTGTTTCACGTTTGGTATATAGTGTAGCTACGTAACAAATAAAACCACCATTTACACACCAGCACTCACAAAACCTGCCTGTTTTTCACTGGTTCCTTCTCTGGACTGCAGCAGAGCTACATGATTGGCAACCTTCCTCAGTATAGCCAGATAGCTGAAGTACAGGTTTCTATCAGAATTAAGCCCGAAGCAGCACTTTCTTCTGGAGCGTCCACTCCTGCAGGGACATTTCTCCGAGCTCTGCAGTAACAACTTTACATCGTCTGTGTCCAGCACCGCTTGATACACTGTTTGCTGAAAATCTGTCAGAGCGCAGTACACCACCTATGTGAGGGACAAGTCAGGGACAAGAGTTAGAATTCAATTACTATATTCATGTATTATCCTTTGTCTTCAAATAAAAATAATGATCATGGGTAACAAGCTAGAACAAACTTTTTAGACCCATGTATTACCGACGCCTAATTCGTTATACTGTCCGTACCAGATGCCACAGCCTTCATATCCTTTGGAATCCACCACCATATTACCTTCGAGGCCTGTCCCTTCTTGGACGACTGTCAGTGAATACCTCACCATGGCTGACTGAGCACCCCATGCTGTTTCATAAATACTTAATACCAGTTTTCTGGTCATAATGATTTGGCTTTTATTCAAGTCACTCAGGTCTTTATACTGATCTGCTGCATTTAACATGAGTAGTACTAGTAACCACCATCAGCCCATGATTTAATACATTCCTGACCGTGACATGCACTTTTTGGGGGCTTATTTATTTATTTTATATATTTTGTTTATGCTTTTTTTTCCTTTTAGCACGTCCAATTGCCCAATTGCGTCATGCTTCCTCTCCACCACTGCCGATCCCCGCTCCGATTGAGGAAAAAGAAGCTAACCTACGTCCCCTCCGGCGTGTGGGCAGCAGCTGTATGCATCTTATCACGTACACTTTGACGAGTTCAGTGCAGCTCAGCACTGTGTACAGAGAGACACACCCTGAGAGCACTCTTTTCTCATCTCTGTACAGGCGCCATCTATCAGCCAGCAGAGGTCGTAATTGCATTAGTTATGAGAGAGAGACCCCTTCCGGCTTAATCCCACCCCTATCTGAACAACAGGCCAATCGCTGTTCATGTGGCTGCTCAGCCTGGCCGGCAGGCAGAGCTGAGATTCGATACGATGTATTCAAGATCCCAGCTCTGGTTCCAGCGAGTGTTTTTACCGCTGAGCCACCTGAGCGGCCATTTGGGGGGTTATTTAACCAATAACTTAACAATAGGTTATTGGTTAAATAAATTTGTCTACACATGATTTTCAAGATTGTCAAGTGCATTATTTTACCACAACTTTATCCTGGTCAGGGTCGTAACGAGTCAAGCCTCTCAGGAATCACTGGGTGCATTGCAGCAACACACCTCGGACAGGACAGCAATATGTCGCTGCCACACGCCCCAGACACAACCAATCAGCCTCTATGTAGACACCCGACTGGCAGTAGCACAGCTGAGGATTTGAATCCTGGACCCCAGCAGTAGTGAGCTGGCATAATTTACAGCTGTGCCACCTGAGTGCTCTGTTTTTATTTATTTTTTTACACCAAGCAGGGGATTTGTTTTCATACTTGGTTTAAATACGTGGGTCTGCAATCAGGCTTATTTGTGCAAGAATGGTTGAGGTAAAGCCTCAGTCAAAGCACTGAGTTACATGTGCTTAATTTCTTTGAGTTGTTGTTTGACATTTTTGTCAAGTATAGTTGCCTAATTTGGAGCTGATTAGGCTTGAATTAAGGTTCTTATGTGTTTTAGGACATATAAAAGAAAATGTAAATTTCGAGGAGGAATTGGAGTTGAACAAACAGACTTACCCGATCATCTTTTTTAGGTAGCTGGTCCCTGATAAGAGCTTTGGTTCTCCTGAGGAACCGTCGGCACAGTCTTTTAGCCAGAGACTGAACCGCCTTGCGTCCTTGAGCCAAGGTTCTCTTCGTTGCGCTGTGTTTCTGTCCTTGTTCGATGGGATCTGAGAACCTGTTCTTAAAACTTCCCAGTAAACCCAGACATCCAGGGACAGCCCTGAACAAGGTGAAGAACCACAAAACAAGCTGATCAGGATTATTGGTACATGATAAAACTGAGAGTTAAACAATTAACAGGACAGGAGCACTCATGACTCACCAATCCATGACGCACCACAGTTCCTCAAGGTTGTTTTGTAAAATAGTACCGGTTAAACCCACACGCACGCTGCATCTCAACTCTTTCATTGCCTGTGTGATCTGTGACTTATTGTTTTTCAGCTTGTGAACCTCATCCACAATGACAGCAGTCCAGTCAATACTGTGGTGAAATTAGGGAAAGAAAAAAGGAAAAAGCAATTATTGTCCTAGTGAGAAAGCTCAACAAGCTATGTTATTTTGCACAGTGTGGGGGTGATGTTTAATTTTTTCCACAGTGCTAGATCTAATCACCTTTCAATATGGAATATTGTCTTCATATTATCTAAATCTGAATAGGTGGTTGGCTGTACACATCAGAGAACATGCAAACTCCACACAGAAAGGACCCAGACCACCCCACCTGGGAATCAAACCCAGGACTCTCTTGCTGTGAGGAGACAGTGCTACCCACTTAGCCACCTTGCCGCCCTATTTTAATCACCTAATTTAAGCCTATGGAAACATGTTCTGTAAATAATAACACAAACGTCCTTTTATTTTGCAGAACAGATTAATGTAGGTAATTTATTACATACTTACCTGTGTGTATTTACTTATAATTTACTCATTCTAATTATTTTCAATCTACTCAATCAATTTCTTAATCAAATATCAAAACAACACAGAAAGTATGAATCCTAAACATGTTATGGCACCAATTGTCTACTGCTACTGAGTCTTTTTCTGTGGCTAAATGTTAAGTGATTAAGCATCTATGCTCTTAGTGAGGAGAACACTTGGGACAGAAGCTTATGTCACTAGTAAGTAGTTGAAGAAAAATAGACTAATGCCTTTCCAAATTATGTCCAATCAGTTGGTGGATATAATTAGGTTCTTGGCACGTCTTAAGAATAATTAAAGCAAACATGATGGATCTGACCTCAGTTTGGAGTGCCAGACCACTGGCCAGTTTGTTTGTTTGTTTATTAGGATTTTAACGTCATGTTTTACACACTTCGGTTAGTGTCCACAAGGTTATATCAAACACAGTCATGGACAGTTTAGTGTCTCCAATTCACCTCAATTGCTTGTCTTTGGACTGTGGGAGGAAACCGGAGCACCCAGATGAAACCCAGGTAGACACAGCAAGAACATGCAAACTCCACACAGAAAGGACCCAGACCACCCACCTGGGGATCGAACCCAGGACCTTCTTGCTGTGAGGAGACAGTGCTACCCACTGAGAAAAGAATGGACTCGTGCCTTTCCAAATTATGTCCAATCAACTGGTGGACTCTAATTAAGTTCTTGGTACAACTCAAACATAATTAAAGCAAACATGATGGATCTGACCTCAATTTGGAGTGCCAGACTACTGGCCAGTCTACACAGAGAAAAGGGTCTGAGTATATTTGTGAATAAGAGATTTCAGGTTTTTTTATTTTAAATCATGTTAAAAAAAAACCTACAATTATGATTTCACTTTTCACAAGTTATAAATGGCAGTTATATCCATTTAATATCAAACACAAAGCGCACAAAAAAAGGGGTCTAAATATTTTTAAAACCCCCATATAATAATAATATTTCAATGCAGTTTACAGTCATAATAAGACACATTTAAGTTGCATATAAGGCAAAAAACACCTGCCGTGTGAACATAAACGTTAAAACACTATGAAAAAGCGAAAGGTTTTGTAGCAGTTTACCTGTTGAATTGGTCTAGACAAAGTCTGAGGGTCTCATATGTAGTCAGAGCGATTTCACATCTTCCTCTATTCACACGGGCCAATTCCTCCTCCTTTCGAACACCATGTACAACAACGGTCTTAAAATGGCCCCAAGTGTCCAACTCGTCTTTCCAGTTGTACAGCACAGACAGAGGAGAAACAATGAGAAAAACCTATTTAAAAAAGCATTTTGTCAGTGAGGACATCAATCAAATAAATAGATGTAAAATGACCAGAAGCTTTATTATTGTACCTTCTTAACTTTGGACTGCTTTGAGGGGACCTGTGTCTGCAAAAACTCTGGCCTGTTATTCTTAACATCCTCCCATGTCCCTGTCTTCTGCAGAACAGCAGCCAAAAAGCTGATAACCTGCCAAAAATGTAGTAGTTACACCTACTTTGTGGCTAGTCTTTGGTCATATATGCTACCTGTATAAAACAATCACTGACTGCAGCACAAATGTACAATGTCAGCTTTCCAGAAATTGACCCTTTTAAGAATATACAGTATTTATACAATATACTGTACAGTATATTACAGTATATACACAGTACTGTATATATTAATTTTTATAACTACAAACCAAAAGTTGGGCCATTTTGTAAAATGTGATACAAACCAGAATGTGTGTTTGTAAATTTTCTTGGACCTATATTTAACTGACAAAAGTACCAAGCAAATGTTAAACGTAAACACATTTAGAATTTGTTGCCTGTTACACACTCAAAAAAGTAAGGACAGAGGTATGTTTACCACTTTGTTTCATCTCCTTTCCAACTAATGAAACTTTTAATGGTTTGTGAACTAAGGAAAGTAATTGTTGCAGCTTTGCCATTAAAATCAATCACAACTGTGCATTAATATATATATTAGCAATAATAATAATAATATGTAGAATGTAATAATGTGTAGAATGTACTTGTTAAAGGTAAAATGAATGCGCTTAATAATCATGGTGGTATCATGGTCAGTGAGTCCATTTGAACTTGCATTCATATAATTACTTATATTATACACCGATCAGCCATAACATTAAAACCACCTCCTTGTTTCTACACTCACTGTCCATTTGATCAGATCCACTTACCATATAGAAGCACTTTGTAGTTCTACAATTACTGACTGTAGTCCATCTGTTTCTCTGCATGTTTGCTAGCCCCCTTTCATTCTGTTCTTCAATGGTCAGGACTCTCACAGGACCACTACAGAGCAGGTATTATTTGGGTGGTGGGTCATTTTCAGCACTGCAGTGACACTGACATGGTGGTGGTGTGTAAGTGTGTGTTGTGCTGGTATGAGTGGATCAGACACAGCAGCGCTGATCTCACTGTCACTGCTGGACTGAGAATAGTCCACCAACCAAAAATATTCAGCCAACAGCTCCCCATGTGCATCTTTCTGTGACCACTGATGAAGGTCTAGAAGATGACCAACTCAAACAGCAGCAATAGATGAGCGATCGTCTCTGACTTTACATCTACAAGGTGGACCAGCTAGGTAGGAGTGTCTAATAGAGTGGACAGTGAGTGGACACGGTATTTGAAAACTCCAGCAGCGCTGCTGTGTCTGATCCACTCATACCAGCACAACACACACTAACACACCACCACCATGTCAGTGTCACTGCAGGGCTGAGAATTATTCAACACCCAAATAATACCTGCTCTGTGATGGTCGTGTGGGGGTCCTGACCATTGACGAACAGGGTGATTAATTGTAGAACTACAAAGTGCTTCTATAAGGTAAGTGGAGCTGATAAAATGGACAGTGAGTGTAGAAACAAGGAGGTGGTTTTAATGTTATGGCTGATCAGTGTATAATTATATAATTATTATATTATGAGACCAGTGTGTCGCTGATAATGATGATGCATGCAAATAATACTTAATTGGCTCTATTTTGCAAAGCAGAATACAGGCTGGAGTAAAAAAAAAACAAAATAAAAAAGGTAAGCGTACATTTAAATTGCTCTTCAAGAATATAAAAAGTACCTGAACAGTTTTCCCAAGGCCCATGTCATCTCCCAGGATGCAACCTCTAGACTTCACATAGTTGTCATAGATGAATTTAACACCCTCACGTTGGTAGTCTCGTAGGTATCTGTTTATTGTGTATGGCACTTGAATACTTCCCGACAATTGGAATGGTTCAGAGTTCCCAGGAGGTTTCTGGTTAGTATGGAAGGTGGGTTTTTCATCTTCAAACGTAGCATTGGGCATTTTGCGAGTCTGCAACGCTGGAATTGATCCAGTATCTTCTTCATCCATTTTCGTTCAAGCAGACATGGATTAATGCATATGCTGGACAGGTACTAACCATTATTCTGTCATGAATACAGGCTTCTCTTATAAATCCACAAGCTACATGTGGCCATGCTGATGGTGCAAGCTGGGCGACCATGAGATATTCTGTAACAAACATTAGAAATAGATGGAAGTCATTAAATATCTGTTAGATCCAAAACAAGATACAAAAACAAGTAAGCACACACCTGAGCATTGTATTCACTGGCAACAATATACAACCCCAAATCAGGAAAAGTTGGGACAGTATGGAAAATGCAAATAATATAAAAATGCAGTGTTTTTTTACATTTACTTTGAACCCAAGATTTGAACCCAGTTTGAACCCAAGATATTTCATGTTTTACCTGCTCAGCTTCATTTCATTTATTAATAAACCTTTATTCCTGCATTTCAGGCCTGCAACACATTCCAAAAAAAGTTGGGACCTTCGATCCCTCAGACAGCTGATATAGCTGATATAACCACATGGGTGAGGGATTACTTTGGCAAACCTTTGTCAAGCACTACAATACAGAGTTACATGCACAAATGCCACTTAAAACTTTACTGTGCAAAAAATAAGCCTTATGTTAACAATGTCCAGAAGTGGCATCGACTTTTCTGTGGTTGGAGGCATCTAGGATGGACCATCATGCAGTGGAAACGTGTATTTTGGTCAGATGAATCAGCACTCCAGGTCTTTTTTGGAAAAAATGGATGCTGTGTGCTCCGGAGCAAAGACGAAAAGAACCATCCAGACTGTTATCAGCAACAAGTCCAAAAGTCAGGGTCTGTCATGGTATGGGGCTGTGTCAGTGCCCTTGGCAAAGGTCATTTACACTTCTGTGATGGCAGCATTAATGCAGAAAAGTACACTGAGATCTTAGAGCAACATGTGCTGCCTTCAAGACGTCATCTTTTCCAACAAGACGATGCAAAACCACATGCTGCACACATTACAAAATCATGGCTGTGGAAGAAGAGGGTACGGGTACTGGACTGGCCTGCCTGCAGTCCTGATCTGTCCCCAATAGAGAATGTGTGAAGAATTTTGAAACGAAAAATGTGACGACGACGACCCCGTACTGTTGCACAATTTAAGACGTGTTTGCAGGAAGAATGAGATAAAATAAAAGCTAAAACACTAAATCACTTGGTCTCCTCGGTGCCAAAACGTCTTTTAAGTGTGGTGAAAAGGAACGACAACATTACAAAGTGGTAAATGCTTTACTGTCCCAACTTTTTTTGGAATGTGTTGCAGGCCTGAAATGCAGGAATGGATGTTTATTAATGAATGAATTGAAGTTGAGCAGATAAAACATGAAATATCTCAGGTTCATCCTGTCTGCAGTGAAATAAAAGTCAAAGTTAATGTAAGAAACTCTGTGTTTTTTATTATTTGCTTTTTCAATGCCGTCCCAACTTTTTCTGATTTGTGGCTGAAGTTATTACCAGCTTAATTAACAGGATCATGACGCCTATGTCTACGTTTCTGCAAGTCTGGGCATGTTTAACGCTGCATTAAACGACAAGCTACAAGTGCATAACAGGATAGAACAGCAATAGCGTTAGTTAGATACACAACAAAAGCAACTTACAACAGATACTTACCTGTTTAATATCAAACACATCGCATCTAGTTAGCTAGTTATTTAACAGCAATGAACCTGACGAGCTACATTGCTAACGTTAGCTTTGTACCAGCCTCCCTTCCTTATATTCACTACCACACATTTTAACACACAGCTTCTAATATTCATCTGCTAATGTATATAATTAAAGTCTTTTTACTGCAGCACATTCACAATTCAGTTAGCATTTAGCAAAGAATACATCCTTCTGTCACACTCGATCTGTACCTGGCAGACATAGGGGAATGCTGCGTCCCAAACCGCACAGTACCCTACTCAGTAGTATGTAGAAATTGTAAAGACGCTAGGGGTAGAATAGTGATCCTATGTAGGAAGGTAGTACGCGAGTTGGAACACAGCCGAACGAGCCGTCTGTTTATGTATCTGTGAAACGGGAGGCAGCACTTTCACCACAGTACTTTCTTTAAAAACAAACAGATCAATAGTTACCTCAGCATATCATGAAATTAAATTTAAATTAAAATGATTAATTATTTATATTGTATTTTTTAAAATTAGAGTTTGCATTTTAATTCAGTGCATTTTAAGAAATATGATTTAAGAATGAAGAAGAAACACGTTTTTTTTACCCTTTCTACCAATACATTTGTAAATATGACTTTATTACTATTAAAATAACATAATAATTATATAAAATATCAATAAAATTTAACCTAGGATTTAAGTTTATACCAGCTACACAACAGGAACTATGCTATATTAAATATTATTCATTTATTTATTTAATTTCATTTATATTCTAGAAGACAGTCAAACCAGTCACAAGACAGAATGTTTGTTTGTTTGTTTGTGTATTAGTATTTAAATGTCATGTTTTCCACTTTTGGTTACATTCATGACTGTAACGTATTACACAGCATGGTGGCTAAATGGGTAGCTAGCACTGCCGCCTCACAGCAGGAAGATCCTGGGTTCGATCCCCAGGTGGGGCGGTCCAGGTCCTTTCTGTGTGGAGTTTGTATGTTCTCCCCGTGCCTGCGTGGGTTTACTCCAGGTGCTCCGACAGGGTTTTCTCCCACAGTCCAAAGACGTGCAGGTGAGGTGAATTGGAGATACTAAATTGTCCATGACTGTGTTCGATATAACCTTGTGACTTGATGAACCTTGTGTAATGAGTAACTATCGTTCCTGTCATGAATGTAACCAAAGAGTGTCAAACTCATTACACAGGTTCATCACCTCTCAAGATTATATCAAACACAGTCGTGGACAATTTAGTGTCTCCAATTCACCTCACTTGCACGTCTTTGGACTATGGGAGGAAATCAGAGCACCCGGAGAAAACCCACGCAGACATGGGGAGAACATGCAAACTCCACACAGAAAGGACCCGGACCGCCCCACCTGGGGATCAAAACCAGGACCTTCTTGCTGTGTGCCGCCCATTAAAGAATGTAATTCTTTGTGTTTTTGTGTGTGTGTGTGTTATATAGCTTTAGCCAAGATCAGTGTTGATGATTCAACAATGCAAAAAAGACTAGGCGAAAATGTATTCCATAGATATTAGCAAAAATCAACTGCTAGGAGAACCTCTTGATGCATGCTCAATAATCCAGGTACACAAGTCCACAAAGTTGAATTAGTTCATCTGGACACAAGTTTGTTGTAGAGATACGGCAAATCGGCTGCATATAAGGTTGGGGTATTCACCACCAGCTCAGACTGAAGAAGTCACTTGGATTGAGTGGCGAAATGTATCTCTACAACAAACTTGTGTCCAGATGAACTGATTCAACTTTGTGAATGCTAGGAGAACCGTATGGCACAGGTTTGCTAGCCACAGTATGGTTACTGTTTGCTAGCCATTCGTGCAATCTGTTTTGTCCATTGTATGCTCATTTCACTGCTTTTATCAGGAGCAATCTTTGTGTGTTCAGAGGTGTCAGACTTTAATCCTGAAGTTCCACATGACTATAGGATGTACAATACTACTTTTTTTTAACACACATGAATCATCTACTAACTACTGGTTGAGTGGGGAAAAAACATAATGTCTGTGAATCTACAGTGTGACATACCAAAATAATAGTGAAACAAAAAGGGAGAAGCAGGAAAAGAACTGAATGTAATTATCTTATGTCGATTATCTTGTCCGTTTCCGCTTGCAGCAGGAAGCATAGATTAATCTGCTGTAGTCCCAGGGGGACTGCAAATCCAAGACGCTGTAGCACTCATCAGCACTAATTTGTCGCCACTGACTTATGACCTTATTTAAGGAAAACACATTATTTGTCATCTGACAATGATTCATTGAGCCCTTATAACCCAGATGCTAAGGCTGGTGTTGTGTACAAAAATGGGAGAGTTCTCCAGATTTATTATGACACTTTTTGCCACCGAGTTCAACCAGATCTGCAATCCAAGTCATTCAACTCCTTACTATTATTGATATAGCCAAAAGTCTCTGCCGAATCCCATTTTTCTGAAGTGACAGCTACCGAACCAAAATGTTGCTACCATTCACTCATTGAGTTTCTGGAAACAAAAGTTCGAAATCATCAGCAAAAGCCCCAAGGAAAAGTCAAAAAGTGAGTCAGGAAGTCAGAGGACTCAGGTACACTTTTAAATGGTACATAGCTTCAGGTGTAGCTAGTAACATTTAATGGGGCACAAGAAGTGTATTTAAAAAGAGAACCACTCTATCAATCCAACTGTGCCTCATCCACCTGCCAGACCAAACTGACTGGAAATCTAAACTAATAAACCTGCTCCCAGGCCGCTCAGGTGGCACAGTGGTAAAAACACATGCTGGAACCAGAGCTGGATCTCGAATACATTGTATCGAATCTCAGCTCTGCCTGCCGGCTAAGGCTGAGCGGCCACATGAACAACGATTGGCCTGTTGTTTCGATGGGAGGGACTAAGCCGGATGGGGTCTCTCTCTCTCATAACTGGTGCAATTATGACCTCTGCTGGCTGATTGATGGTGCCTGCACAGAGACGGGAAAAGAGTGCTGAAAAGAGTGCTTGTACTGCACTCGTTGAAGTGTAGGTGATAAGATGCATACGGCATGCTGCCGACGTGTCGGAGGTGGTCCCATTTTCTTTCTTTGAATTTTAAGGTGTTCATTTTGGAGTAGGATCTCTTTCCAGCATGGTAGCCTCTAAGCTGATCTAAAGTTTGCTTGACAGCGTCAACGTGGCAACTTATAATCAAGCCTCTCAGTCAAGCTAGCCCTATTAATATTGAGTCAGAAACATCAACAGCTGTACTCAATTATAATCACTAACAAGGTATTAGGAGTATTGTACAGGACACAGTATTATAGAACTTTCTATACCACCACATTACTTAGTTGCTGCATGACCCAGTACATTTTCAGAAAAATTTAAATAAGTGAATAATAGAACTAAAATTTCTGAAAGCATATTTTGGACAAAGTAATCTGTGTTTTAATTATTTAGTCAAAGAAACAGAACAGTTGAAAATATTGTTGAAATCCCTAGATGGACATGACATAAATGTTCCTTAGAAATACACACTGATCAGCCATAACAGTAAAACCACCTCCTTGTTTCTACACACATTGTCCATGTTATCGGCTTCACTTACCATATAGGAGTACTTTGTAGTTCTACAATTACTGACTGTAGTCTATCTGTTTCTCTGCATGCTTTGTTAACCCCCTTTCATGCTATTCTTCAATGGTCAGGACCCCCACAGGACCACTACAGAGCAGGTATTATTTGGGTGGTGGGTCATTCTCAGCACTGCAGTGACACTGACATGGTGGTGGTGTGTTAGTGTGTGTTGTGCTGGTATGAGTGGACAAGACACAGCAGCGCTGATGGAGTTTTTAAACACCTCACTGTCACTGCTGGACTGAGAATAGTCCACCAACCAAAAATATTCAGCCAACAGCGCCCCATGGGCAGCGTCCTTTGACCACTGATGAAGGTCTAGCAGATGACCAACTCAAATGGCAGCAATAGATGAGCGATCTATTCATCTACAGGGTGGACCAACTGGGTAGGAGTGTCTAATAGAGTGGACAGTGAGAGGACACAGTGTTTAAAAATTCCATCAGCTCGGCTGTGACTGATCCACTCATACCAGCACAACACACACTAACACACCACCACCATGTCAGTGTCACTGCAGTGCTGAGATTGATCCACCACCCAAATAATACCATTGAAGAACAGGGTGAAAGCAGCTAAAAAAAGTATGCAGAGAAACAGATGGACTACAGTCAGTAATTGTAGAACTACAAAGTGCTTCTATATGGTAAGTGAAGCTGATAAAATGGACAGTGAGTGTAGAAACAAGGAGGTGGTTTTAATGTTATGGCTGATCAGTGTATGTACTGTATATCTTTGATTTAATTCATTACTATAACAGGCCTCTGCATTTCATCACCTAAATCTCTGCCTGTGCAATGATTGGTGCAAAACAGTTGGTGCAGCACTGTGTCCTCACAAAGAGCTTTCTTTCAGTCACTGCAAACAGGTTTTTACTCAACCCTGGAATTGTCCCTGGTGCTGATTTCCTTGTGAGTTCCATGAGGACTCTTTCTGTTACAGAAATGTGGCATTAACTTTTGCTTTAAGTCTGCCAAACAACAAGTATTCAAAGTATCTAGTCTGTGACAAATAACAAAATACTCTAGCTGACCAACTTACGAGTGCAACAGTCTATTATCCACTATGTTAGCAAACATGTAATGAACTAGTCAGACCAGCATTGTACATCTGGATTTTAACATGTTATCCATTGTCCATTAAAGATCGCAAGTGCACTTTTCAGATCAAATAACAACACTGTGGTGGAACAGTCCATCTAGTGTCTGGAAAAAAGAGGGCAGTTCCAGATCCTCTGAAGCCAACCATACCTGCCAATCAGTGGCGATTTCTCTAAGACTGCAAGGGAAGCTCAGCTTCCCCTAAAATGTCAAAAATTAAATGGTCAAATATGTACAGTTGTGTTAACATTTCATTGACTACAAATGCGTTAGAACATGTTCATCTTGAAGACGAGTTCGTTCAGAATCAGCTACTTATCACAAATCGACTGACTCGATTTTGTTAACTCCCGTAGCGTCAATGCATTTGCCCGTAGAAGCTGAGCGTCTGTTCACTTCAATGGGACTGCATGGAAAAGTTTTTTTCATTGCTTCGAAACTCGCCGGTCATTGGATAAATGCCACAATTTTGTCCCGCCCCCGGACGCTGAGCGTCTCTGGGGGTGAATGGGGCTGTGGGCGGGTCTGGACGCAAAGCTTCTGCAAGATGATTGGAGGATCAGTCGAAAGGCTGAATCCCGTTTTGATTGACAGCTATTTTGAGATCTACACGTCACTTAATCACTGGGAGCTTTAGTCCCATCGCGGATTTTGCGAGTGAAGTCGAAAGACAAACTGCAACCCATTTCTTGGTATTTGCTTGGTGAAATTACTTGACCATTTCCATTGTTCATTGTGTAAATAAAACACACTCATAGTATTTGTTTCAGGACACTGGTCAAGTCCCTGGAAAAGACGCCTACTTGGTACGATAGGATCACGGGCCATTTTCTTGAAAAGGAATGGAGGGCAGAATTTATGCATAAATAAATATAAATTTTAAATATAAAGCATAAAACAAATTTTATGATGTAAGCCGACAATGAGCTTCCCCTGTTTGAAAAACCAGCAGCCGCCACTGCCGCCAATATTGTTTGGCTTGGTTGACTTTTTAAATCAATTTTCTTTTGCCCAGATGTACAATCATGTCATGTGTTCTCAGCATAGAGTGTAAGTCTACATTTGTCACTGCATTTACAATCTAAAGTATACAAAATGCATGGACCTAATATATATGTTTTAATTGGGCTAGTGTGGCTTGCTTCTTTTCAGTTTTTGCATTTGTCTGTAAGTAAAAGGCCTCTAATACTGATATACTGATACATGATACTGCAGTCTGTGTTACCCCACTACTAGCAAGTAAAAATAAGTGATTCGTTGCAGTAAACATGTTGAAGGGGTAGTGGGGCAGTAATTGTTTAGATTTACTTGTTCCAGCCATTACAGTTGCTAACAGGTGTATACATTCAAAAATATAATTCATTTATACAGTATGTGTCCAAGTTTGTGGCAGCAGATTGGGGAAGGTCATATCTTGGAACAGCAGGACTGTGCTATTGTGAACGAAGTTAGGTCCATAAAGACATAGTTAGATGTGTTTGGTTCACCTCTGGAAAAAATTGGAATGGAAATTGTGAGAAAGGCCAATCTGGTGGTCTGATGTCCATATACACTGATCAGCCATAACATTAAAACCACCTTCTTGTTTCTACACTTACTGTCCATTTTATCAGCTCCACTTACCATAAAGAAGCACTTTGTAGTTCTACAATTACTGACTGTAGTCCATCTGTTTCTCTACATACTGTTTTAGCCTGCTTTTACTCTGTTCTTCAATGCTCAGGACCACCACAGAGCAGGTATTATTTAGGTGGTGGCTCATTCTCAGCACTGCAGTGACTATGACATGGTGGTGGTGTGTTAGTGTGTGTTGTGCTGGTATGAGTGGATCAGACACAGCAGCGCTGCTGGAGTTTTTAAATACCGTGTCCACTCACTGTCCAAGCTATTAGACACTCCTACCAAGTTGGTCCACCTTGTAGATGTAAAGTCAGAAATGGTCGCTCATCTTTTGCTGCTGTTTGAGTTGGTCACCTTCTAGACCTTTATCAGCGGTCACAGGATGCTGCCCACGAGGTGCTGTTGGCTGGATATTTTTGGTTGGTGGACTATTCTCAGTCCAGCAGTGACAGTGAGGTGTTTAAAAACTCCATCAGAGCTGCTGTGTCTTATCTGCTCATACCAGCACAACACACACTAACACACCACCACCATGTCAGTGTCACTGCAGTGCTGAGAATGATCCACCACCTAAATAATACCTGCTCTGTGGTGGTCCTGTGAGGGTCCTGACCATTGAAGAACAGCATGAAAGGGAAAACAGATGGACTACAGTCAGTAATTGTAGAACTACAAAGTGCTTCTATATGGTAAGTGGAGCTGATTAAATGGACAGTGAGTGTAGTGGTTTTAATGTAATGCCCGACTGGTGTATATTTGGTCAAATTGTCTATTTTGGTATTTTTCCCAACAAAGTAAAAACAGTTGAATTTAGAATTTAGCATTTGGGTCTTTTGGAAAAACAAAAATGATAGATAAAAAATTTATCTTTCTTTTTAATGATGGATCAACATTCACGCAGCTCTTATTTCAAATATAATGATTTTTTTAAGCTTGAATAATTTTGTAACATAACATCTGGAACTTCTGGGGTTCACACCCTTAATTGCTTCACAGTTGTAGACACAGTTGTAGACAGTTGTGTTTTTGGTTAAGTTTAATAGACTATTGAGATCTTTCTTTTTTTTCTGGTATCACAGACAGTTTATTTGTTGGATAATTAGGGAGTTACTGGGAACTTTCTAACAAAAATGCAAACCTGTCAGACAGAAACATTCTCATAGCGTAATAACAGAAAGAATGTCTTTCTTGCTGTTAAAAGCATGGGTGGTCCGTGTAGCCGTGCATTTTTCAGACTGACCTCACCTTAACCACCCATCTTGGGTCATTTTTTTCTCTTCAGGGTCCAGTGCTGACCCTTGCGGTTCAGTGGAGGAGCAAGTGTTGTGTGTAACCTAGCGCGCTGTGTAAATCTGACACAAATGTTTGGGCTGTTTTAAAGGAACATCTTCAGCAGCTGCCCTATAAATTCCCAGTGTTGAGAGAGCAAGGACAAAAAGTTCCATTTTTGTATTGCAGTGTACCATGGCCGAGCAGACATTGCAGACAACCACCAGACTCTGAGAGAGGAAAGGATGTGAGGAGAAGAGTGAGAGTGGAACAAGAGAAAAAAAATCTAGTGTAGCAGCTTTGTATTAATGCAAAAAGTTAAAATAAAGAAGAAACAGCGTACAATGTTCTTGTATTTTCTCATCCACAAGCTTTCTAGTTTTTTCTAATAAACAGTGTGTTTATGAAGAATATTTAAACTATACAGGGAACAACCTGAAATATGACTTCAGTTTAGTTATCAACTGTAAACCCTAAGCATTTTTGCAGTTATTACAGGTAATAAAGTCTAAAAAACTACAGAAAAGCCTAAATTAACTGCAATAAACTTAGGATTCTATGTTAGTATGTTATTTTGTGTTTAATTTAGGCTTTTCTGTAGTTTTTAGACTTTATTACCTGTAATAACTACAATAAACTTAGGGTTCTATGTTGATATGTTATTTTGTGTTTAATTTAGGCTTTTCTGTAGTTTTTAGACTTTTTAAACTGTAATAACTACAATAAACTTAGGATTCTATGTTAGTATGGTATTTTTTGTTTAATTTAGGCTTTTCTGTAGTTTTTAGACTGTATTAACTGTAATAACTGCAATAAACTTAGGGTTCTATGTTAGTATGTTATTTTGTGTTTAATTTAGGTAGGCTTTTCTGTGGGTTCTGTACTAACATAGAACCCTAAGTTTATTGTAGTTATTACAGTTACAAAAAAGTCTAAAAACCTACATAAAAGCCTAAATTAAACAACAAATAACATACTAACATAGAATCCTAAGTTCATTGCAGTTATTACAGTTAATAAAGTTTTAAAACTACAGAAAAGCCTAAATTAAACAAAAACAATAACATACTAACATACAACCCTAAGTTTATTGCAGTTATTACAGTTAAAAATGGACCAGGGTGCAACACAAAACACCAGTGCACAAAATACACAGTTCAAATAAAAACAGTGTAATAAATACAAGGACTTAAAATAAATACAAGGGAAATTTTTGAACTTAACAAATAAAGGGATGGGACCAAGGATATCAAAATTATAAAGGATCATATAAATTATAAAGATTATAAAATATGAATCTATGCATTAAATTTACAGATTATAAAACTAACAAACAAACAACGTCATACTAGAACAAAACCTAATTTTGTAAAACAAATCAAACTCTTCTTTCTTCTTCTTTCGGCTTTTCCCTTTTCAGGGGTTGCCACAGCGAGTCATCCTCCTCCATCTCACTCTGTCCACTGCGTCCTCTTTCCTCACCCCAACTACTTCCATGTCCTCTCTAACTGCATCCATATACCTCCTCTTTGGTCTTCCTCTTTGTCTTTTTCCTGGCAGCTGCATATCTAACATCCTTTGTAAAACAAATCAAACTAATTTTCAAAAACCAGAAATATAGTAACATAATTTTGTTCTGTGACATTTGAACCCACATTCTGTACTGATGTACTGACCTCAAAGCATTTGAAAAAAAAACTAAAATTTAACACAAACTCACCCAGTTACATGCATACTAGCACCACTGATGCTGGGGAACAAATCATGGTCCTAGAATAAAAGATACAGCAGTTAATTAAACTGGTAGTCCTGGTAGATCTTACATCCTTCTGGTTATTAGCACAAAGCCAAACTGATGAACCTAGGACTTACCACAGTGACCTCATACATTTGTGTAAATGTAGAATGAGTGGTCCTGCAGTTAATTAAACTGGTGGTCCTGGTAGATCTTACATCTTTCTGTTATAAGCACAAAGCCAAACTGATGAACCCAGGACGTACCACAGTGACCTCATACATTTGTGTACATGTATTATAGAACGAGTGGTCCTGCAGTTAATTAAACTGGTGATCCTGGTAGATCTTACATCCTTCTGGTTATTAGCACAAAGCCAAACTAGTGAACCCAGGACTTACCAGGATTACCTCATATATTTGTGTAAATGTATTATAGAATGCACAGAGTATTTCTCATGAAGCGATCCCAGGCAGTGATGAATGGAATCTTTGTCCTCACCTCTCCAAGCCTAGGAAATGCTCCATCTGTAGTTCACTGACTTTCTGCTATGATTCACCCATCACTAGAAGCCAAAACCAAAGACAACCATGCCAGAATGACAGCTTTAGTTTCATAAGCATTGATCGCTGAAGATGGAAAATGAAATGATATTTTTAGTGCTTCTCCTCATTCTTTTATTAGTTGACACTGTTGGTAGGATGTCATGTTGAACCTTAAAAACAAGCTGCACCAACATTGTTCATATCTTCTACAGATTATTTGAACTTTAGTAACATGTTGTAGGGGCAAATTGAGGGGTCGGGGGTGAGGGCCAACTTCATATTGGAATGGAGTGTCCAACAGACTCCAGGGACAAAGTGCCCACCACCTCGCCCCCCCCCAATTTGCAGCTGCAATATGTTATTATGTTATTCAATTGTCCCAAGTAAAATATGTGATATTTGATATTGTGACATTGTCACCAAATAACTAGAGCTGGACGGTTTCTGAATCACTGGGTTAATGATTCCAATCTTTGTACTGAATCAGGAATCACGAGTCCGAAATCTCAATTAACCCGGATCCTATGAGTCCTGCTGCTGAGTACACAAGGCGGGTGAGCAGGCTCACCGAAACACCGCGGACTCAGATGATTTGGCTGAACCTACTTTTTCCCAGTCCGTGAATAATAAAGTATATAAAGTAATAAGTTAAATATTCCAATAAACAAGCAGATAAACTCACTGGTGTTTGTTATGTGGCTGATTTTATGCACATGCTATTATTATTATTATCAGTAGTAGTGGTATAGATTAGTAATGCAGCATATTTTCTTGTAAGCAAAACAACAACAAAATATAGTTATATTATTATTAAAATGCAAATGCTTACAGGCTACTTTAGTACTGTACCACTTAAGGAGTATCATAGCCCCCATGGTAATTTTAAACCCTTGACCCATTAATATACCCATCTGATTGGTAGGTGAGTCCACCCCCCTCTTCCCCCATGATCAAGATTCCACTTAGAAAAAAGTGTCAAGTTGTCACTGACAAGAGAGGTGTGTGGTGCCAAGAGAATTAAGAGACAAGGATTTATTTACAGAAGATGAGTGCACAGAAGACCAGTGATATTTGGATGCATTTTCATGCAGTAAATCAAACGCAATCAAAATGTCAGTACAAGTGATTTAACTGACCCAAGTAAACCGGATCAAATTACTGAGTGACTCAGATGAACCCGAGTCCATAAAATAACCCGAATTTACCACCACTACAAATGACGCACTGATGGCCACTAGAACAAATTTCTTACAATTGTGAAACGACAATGTTATTCTTACAGTCTGACATTCCAAAAATGTTCCCTCCCATGTTTGTTAATGTTATGATAACATTTATGTGTCCGGTTTTCATGTGTCTATATTTATGGGGGAAAAAATTTATGTAATGTTTTTGTAATGTATCAGTTTCTTATCATATAAACATTCCTTTAATGTTTTCATTAGATTACAGGAGCATTAAAATGTTTTACAAGTGTTCATTAGCAAATTCCTCCCATAATATTTTATCTGCAGTGATCGGTTTGTGCTTGTGTTATGATTACCATGTTGTTAACAATCATTTTTCCTGACAAGCTAATTTATGCTGTCATAATAACTGGCAAGAGCTACTGGTAACCGGTGGAATAATTTTTGTAGTTGTTTTAAATAATATATACAGTATACATATACCTGTATATATTTATTTAGTATATAGAAATGAATCATTATTTTATTTAAAGTGAATTATGTTTTTTAAAGGAAAATAATGTAAGTATATTTATGTGTATATATACAGTATATGGAGCTCCATGCAAGATCTCACCTGGTGGGGTAAGAATGATTTTGAGAAAGGTGAGGTCAGTCCAGAATTACACGGGAGGAGCTTGTGTCAATGATCTCAAGGGAGCTGGGAGCAGAGAAATGCTGGATATGACCCCAAGAACACCATCCCCACCGGGCATTTCTTTGCCTCCAAACACGGCGAGTGGAGTTGATGCCAAAGAGCTCAATTTTGGTCTCATCTGACCATATCACATTCTCCCAAGCTTTCTCGGAATCATTCAGGTGTTCATTGGCAAACTTCAGACGGGCCTGTACATGAGCCTTCTTGATCAAAGGGACTTTGCGGGCACTGCAGGATCTCAATCCATTACGGCGAAGTGTGTTACTAATGGTTTTCTTGGTGACTGTGCTCCCAGCTCCCTTGAGATCATTGACAAGCTCCTCCCGTGTAATTCTGGACTGACCTCACCTTTCTCAAAATCATTCTTACCCCACCAGGTGAGATCTTGCATGGAGCTCCAGAGCGAGGGCGATTGACTGTGATCTTGTATTTCTTCCATTTTTGAATTATCGCGCCAACAGTGGTCTCTTTCTCACCAAGCTTCTTGCTGATGGTCTTGTAGCCCTTGTGCAGGTCTACAATCTTGTCCCTGACGTCCTTTGATAGCTCTTTGGTCTTGCCCATGGTGGTCGAGAGATTTGAACGGAAGAAACTGATTCTGTGACAGGAGTCTTTTATACAGGGACAGGACTAATTTGTGTGCCTCATGGGCACATAACCGGTCTGTGGGGGTCAGAATTCTTGCTGGTTGGTAGGGGATCAAATACTTATTTCCCTTAATTAAATACAAATTAATTTATAACTTTTATTTAATGTTTTTTTTCTGGATTTTTTGTTGATATTCTGTCTCTCTCTGTTAAAATAAACCTTCCATAAAAATTATAGACTGTTCAAGTCTTTGTGAGGGGGTAAACTTAAAAAATCAGTAGGGGATCAAATACTTATTTCCCCCACTATATATATATATATAGTATATATATATATATATATATATATATATATATATATATATATATATATATATATATATATATATATATATATACTATATATACAGTGTATCACAAAAGTGAGTACACCCCTCACATTTCTGCAAATATTTCATTATATCTTTTCATGGGACAACACTATAGACATGAAACTTGGATATAAGTTAGAGTAGTCAGTGTACAACTTGTATAGCAGTGTAGATTTACTGTCTTCTGAAAATAACTCAACACACAGCCATTAATGTCTAAATGGCTGGCAACATAAGTGAGTACACCCCACAGTGAACATGTCCAAATTGTGCCCAAAGTGTCAATATTTTGTGTGACCACCATTATTATCCAGCACTGCCTTAACCCTCCTGGGCATGGAATTCACCAGAGCTGCACAGGTTGCTACTGGAATCCTCTTCCACTCCTCCATGATGACATCACGGAGCTGGTGGATGTTAGACACCTTGAACTCCTCCACCTTCCACTTGAGGATGCGCCACAGGTGCTCAATTGGGTTTAGTCCATCACCTTTACCTTCAGCTTCCTCAGCAAGGCAGTTGTCATCTTGGAGGTTGTGTTTGGGGTCGTTATCCTGTTGGAAAACTGCCATGAGGCCCAGTTTTCGAAGGGAGGGGATCATGCTCTGTTTCAGAATGTCATAGTACATGTTGGAATTCATGTTTCCCTCAATGAACTGCAGCTCCCCAGTGCCAGCAACACTCATGCAGCCCAAGACCATGATGCTACCACCACCATGCTTGACTGTAGGCAAGATACAGTTGTCTTGGTACTTCTCACCAGGGCGCCGCCACACATGCTGGACACCATCTAAGCCAAACAAGTTTATCTTGGTCTCGTCAGACCACAGGGCATTCCGGTAATCCATGTTCTTGGACTGCTTGTCTTCAGCAAACTGTTTGCGGGCTTTCTTGTGCGTCAGCTTCCTTCTGGGATGACGACCATGCAGACCGAGTTGATGCAGTGTGCGGCGTATGGTCTGAGCACTGACAGGCTGACCTCCCACGTCTTCAACCTCTGCAGCAATGCTGGCAGCACTCATGTGTCTATTTTTTAAAGCCAACCTCTGGATATGACGCCGAACACGTGGACTCAATTTCTTTGGTCGACCCTGGCGAAGCCTGTTCCGAGTGGAACCTGTCCTGTATGACCTTGGCCACCATGCTATAGCTCAGTTTCAGGGTGTTAGCAATCTTCTTATAGCCCAGGCCATCTTTGTGGAGAGCAACAATTCTATTTCTCACATCCTCAGAGAGTTCTTTGCCATGAGGTGCCATGTTGAATATCCAGTGGCCAGTATGAGAGAATTGTACCCAAAACACCAGATTTAACAGCCCTGCTCCCCATTTACACCTGGGACCTTGACACATGACACCAGGGAGGGACAACGACACATTTGGGCACAATTTGGACATGTTCACTGTGGGGTGTACTCACTTATGTTGCCAGCTATTTAGACATTAATGGCTGTGTGTTGAGTTATTTTCAGAAGACAGTAAATCTACACTGCTATACAAGCTGTACACTGACTACTCTAAGTTATATCCAAGTTTCATGTCTATAGTGTTGTCCCATGAAAAGATATAATGAAATATTTGCAGAAATGTGAGGGGTGTACTCACTTTTGTGATACACTGTATATATATATACAGTATATATATACAGTATATATATATATATACATATATATATATACAGTATATATATACATACACTGATCAACCATAACATTAAAACCACCTCCTTGTTTCAACACTCACTGTCCATTTTATCAGCTCCACTTATCATATAGACGCACTTTGTAGTTCTACAATTACTGACTGTAGTCCATCTGTTTCCCTGCATGCTTTGTCATGCCCCTTTCATGCTGTTTTTCAATGGTCAGGACTCTCCCAGGACAACTACAGAGCAGGTATTATTTGGGTGGTAGATCATTCCTAGCACTGCAGTGATACTGACATGGTGGTGGTGTGTTAGTGTGTGTTATGCTGGTATGAGTGGATAAGACACAGCAGCGCTGCTGGAGTTTTTACCAACCAAAAATATTCAGCCAACAGCGCCCCGTGGGCAGCGTCCTGTGACCACTGATGAAGGTCTAGAAGATGACCAACTCAAACAGCAGCAATAGATGAGCGATCGTCTCTGACTTTACATCTACAAGGTGAACCAACTAAGTAGGAGTGTCTAATAGAGTGGACAGTGAGTGGACACAGTATTTAAAAACTCCAGCAGCGCTGCTGTGTCTGATCCACTCATACCAGCACAACACACACTAACACACCACCACCATGTCAGTGTCACTGCAGTGCTAAGAATCATCCACCACCTAAATAATACCTGCTCTGTAGTGGTCCTGTGAGGTTTCTGACCATTAAAGAACAGGGTGAAAGCGGGCTATAAAAGTATGTAGAGAAACAGATGGACTACTGTCAGTAATTAAAGAACCACAAAGTGGACAGTGAGTGTAGAAACAAGCAGGTGGTTTTAATGTTATGGCTGATCAGCGTAATTTATTAAATACATCTATTAACAATGGGTGTGACTAAACCTAAACTTAATAACACTGTCCACATAATATTAATTAATTAATATTAATATATGAATATTAATAATAATAAATGGTTTAGGCATCATTAGATTTAACTAAAACTGGCTATGGCATAATCACATATTAATATTCTTTTTTTATATATATTTTTTAATGCATTTTCTCATCCTTTTTAGCATGTCCAATTGCCCGATTGCATCAAGCTTCCTCTTCACCAATGCCGATCTCTGCTCTGATTGAGGAGAACGAAGCTAACCCACACCCCCTCCGACACGTGGGCAGAATGCCGTATGCATTTTATCACCTGCACTTTGACGAGTGTAGTGCAGCTTAGCTGCGTGTACGGAGAGACACACCCTAAGAGCACTCTTTTCTCATCTCTGTGCAGGAGACATGAATCAGCCAGCAGAGGTCGTAATTGCACCAGTCATGAGAGAGAGACCCCATCTGGCTTAGTCCCACCCATACGAACAACAGGCCAATCGTTGTTCATGTGGCTGCTCAGCCTCAGCCGGCAAGGCAGAGCTGAGATTCGATACGTATTCGAGATCCCAGCTCTGGTTCCAGCGTGTGTTTTTACCGCTGCGCCACCTGAGCAGCCAATCATGTTTTACTTTCAATTTAGAAAATTATTGTTACTGTTTAACGTTGCACAAAACAGAACTCTTGATGACCCCATCTTTAACTTAGTATTTTGTATTTTCTGTTCTAGCCTCATAGATGCGTGAATGAATGTGGCAAACAAACTTCACACCAAAGTTCACACACGTCTGAGAGCTTCATCTTAAAGCCTGATCTATATTAACAAGGCAAAAGTAAAAATTGAGGCTTTACAAACACAAAAACCTCTTATCTATACAGCTGCAACAAAAAATTAGACTGCCCTGAAATAGTGATTAGCATTAGAATTTCTCACACACAAACATTTACAAGCATGTCCATGGCCCGTGTACAAGCAATTTTCCAGTGGGTGGTCACAAGAAAACAAATATTCTACTTTGTATCTGACTCACAAAGGTTCACTGCAGTGACTTCAAACATTTTTAAACTGTGATATGGGAATGCTAGCTGGCCGTCCCAGTGCTCCTTATTGGCATGGTGTAAACTAAACACTTCATTGTGTGTGGTCTTCTACCTCCCAGGCTTGTTCAGGGAAGCATGCTCTCTTTCACTAGAACTGAATGTGTCTATTATTTTAACAACCAAGCCAGCACTGAAATATCTACTGCTTAGCACAGGATCACGCTTTTCTACACCCGTACTGATTTATTGCAGTACTGACAGAAATCATGATACTGTATCTGTCCAGTTTCAGGTTCTTATTACAGTATATAATTAATTTTAGACAGAACAGTCCAAGGTATACTTTCATGGAGGCTCAGTTAACATATCATCTGAATTTTTCCATTAGCTGATCTTTATTCACGTGTTCAGTTATTGTATTTTTATTTTAATTATAATTTTATTTTATCATACTCAAGAATGTTGTGCTGTGATTGGTGGTCCAGCTATATGTTTTTAGATGGCAGAACAATAGAAATTTATGATGGACCAATTGAAATGACAGTAAACTTGACCAATCATATCTTACCTCAAATGAGTGGGCTTTGTTCACTTCATGGCAAGTTCCTCCCACTGTGATATCTGCAATAATATCGGTCTGCAGGACCGCATAACTCTCATGTGTTTTAAACACATTCATCTGAAGTGCCAACGTGCACGGTTCCATTCCAAATGCAGAGCTTTGTTTCTTTATACGCCTAATGAAACAACCCACGAATGTAAAGTTGGAATCTGTGATTTGTTAAAATGGCTTTGTATATCTTTGCAAACTGACATATGTTACTCATTTTCCAAAAACTATTATGGAATAATTTTTGATCATGCTAGTATGCTTCACATTGGTAAAAAAGTTTTATTTAAGCGATGTTTAGGATCAACATCAGTTGTAGCCTAGTGGTTAAGGTACTGGACTAGTAATCATAAGGTTGCTGGTTCAAGCCCCACCACTGCCAGGTTGCCACTGTTGGGCCATTGAGCAAGGTTCTTAACCCTCAATTGCTTAGACAATATACTGTCACAGTATGTAAGTCGCTTTGGATAAAAGCATCCGCTAAATGCCGAAAATGTAAACAGGACTGGCAGTAATCAAGCCTGGGTTAGTCTAGTATAATTAAAACAAAATATGAATGAAACTGTAGGTCTGATGCCACCTACAACATCTAGACGGGGCACCAGTTCATTGCCGGGCACAACACTTAATCATTTACTTTCTCACTCACATTTTTTGGAAGGTGGGAGATAACTAAATACCCAAAGGAAACCCAAAGAATATATATATATATATATATATATATATCATGCTGTTCTTTCAATGGTCAGGACCCCCACAGAGCAGGTATTATTTAGGTGGTGGATCATTCTCAGCACTGCAGTGACTATGACATGGTGGTGGTGTGTTAGTGTGTGTTGTGCTGGTGTGAGTGGATCAGACACAGCAACGCTGCTGGAGTTTTTAAATATCGTGTCCACTCACTGTCCACTCTATTAGACACTCCTACCTAGTTGGTCTACCTTGTAGATGTAAAGTCAAAGACGATCGCTCATCTACTGCTGCTGATTCAGTTGGTCATCTTCTAGACCTTCATCAGTGGTCACAGGACGCTGCCCACGGAGCGCTGTTGGCTGGATATATTTGGTTGGTGGACTATTCTCAGTCCAGCAGTGACAGTGAGGTGTTTAAAAACTCCATCAGCGCTGCTGTGTCTGATCCACTCATACCAGCACAACACACACTAACACACCACCACCATGTCAGTGTCACTGCAGTGCTGAGAATCATCTACCACCTAAATAATACCTAAACTGTAGTGGTCCTGTGGGGGTCCTGACCATTGAAGAACAGGGTGAAAGCAGGCTAACAAAGCATGCAGAGAAACAGATGGACTACAGTCAGTAATTGTAGAACTACAAAGTGCTTCTATATAGTAAGTGGAGCTGATAAAATGGACAGTGAGTGTAGAAACAAGGAGGTGGTTTTAATGTTATGGCTTATCGGTTTATATATATATATATATATAATATATAAATATCTTATTATTTTAACTTATCCCTAAGTTAACTACTACTGGGTAGCACTGCACACAGATCCAAAGTCAAAGTAAATCCTGGTTCATCATTTCTGCTCTGGATGATCTTTATCTGCTTTAACTTAATTGATTGTATAAGTTGTGTTTGGATTCAATTTAAATGAAAAACAACACGAGACATGGAAAACATGTGAGTTGTGCACAGTTACCAGAAGCGAAGATCAAACCCAGGACCCCAGGACCATGTTGCTGAGCTCTACTTTGTTAGAGATGACATCATGTGTAATGTTAAATCTTTATTTTACTTTACAACACATCATAAATTAGTTTGCATTTGTTAGCCATTCTATGCTTTTGGTTCTGCATACATGGAGGATTTCAGATCATATTCAGATTTATTTGTTTGTTTATTTTTTAGGATTTTAATGTCATGTTTTACACTTTTGGTTACATTCATGACAGGAACGGTATTTACTCATTACACAAGATTCATCAGTTCACAAGGTTATATCGAACACAGTCATGGACAATTTAATGTCTCCAATTCATCTCACTTGCATGTCTTTGGACTGTGGGAGGAAACCAGAGCTCCTGCAGAAAACCCATGCAGACATGGGAAGAACAGGGCAAGTCGTAGCCTAGTGGTTAGGGTACTGGACTAGTAATCAAAAGGTCACTGGTTCAAGCCTCACCACTGGCAGGTTGCTGCTGTTGGGCTCTTGAGCAAGGCCCTTAACCCTCAATTGCTCAGATTGTATACTGTACTGTAAGTCGCTTTGGATAAAGGAGTCTGCTAATTGCTGAAAATGTAAATGTAAACATGCTCCACACAGAAGGAAACCCATGCAGACACGGGGAGAACATGCAAACTCCACACAGAGAGGACCCGGTCCGCCCCACCTGGGGGTCGAACCCAGGATCTTCTTGCTGTGAGGCGACAGTGCTACGCACTTAGCCACCGTGCCGCCCCATATTCAGATTTAAATGCATCACATTTTAACAAACTTGGTATGAGAAATGTATACAGTTATTCAATTTTAATAATTGGTGTTTGACAAAGTCATCAAGGAAAGATGATGTGTATGAAAAAATTTAAAATATAATATGAGAGTTTATCATTTGGAAGCTTATGCAATACAAAAAAGGACTTGGTATACCAGCTCCGTCACTGTGCTTACAGAATGAAAAACGACAGGCATCTGCTTAACAAATACAAATGTAAGAAGTGTTTATTTTCCCAAGATTCTTTTCTCTGTTGCTGCACATGTGCACATGTCGCCAGACCACATGTGGCTGTAAGTCTTTTTGAAACGCAGAGTTTGACATGTAGAAATAATCACTTATATAACACAAACACATTCTGGCACCAGCTTGTTCTGTGTGTAACAGTTCTGACTAAGAGACAAAGTATACCTTCTGCTGTGAGACTGTCCAGGTTTTCCACTCATTTGTGAGCAGAGCAGAATCTGTGTTAGATTTACCATAATTTAAATAGAGACGATGAAAGAATTTAAACTGAGCTTCATAAGTCTTTTTTAGACATTTTATTCTGCACTCTGGGGTTTAGTTAAACTTTGAGGTGGACTGCCTACAATCTGAAATGAATGAGATCTACCCCACTTCAGTCTCAGAGGAATCTGAATAAAAGTTGCTGTATTAAAATAAATATATTTTTTTGCTTTCCTGCTATAGCTTGAAACAAGTGCATATACACCGATCAGCCATAACATTAAAACCACCTCCTTGTTTCTACAATCACTGTCCATATTATTAGCTCCACTTACCATATAGAAGCACTTTGTAGTATTACAATTACTGACTGTAGTCCATCTGTTTCTCTGCATGCTTTGTTAGCCCCCTTTCATGCTGTTCTTTAATGGTCAGGACCCCCCCCCCCCCCCCCCCTGGAGTTTTTAAACACCTCACTGTCACTGCTGGACTGAGAATAGTCCACCAACCAAAAATATCCAGCCAACAGCACCCCGTCCTGTGACCACTGATTAAGGGCAACAAGATGACCAACTCAAACAGCAGCAGTAGATGAGCGATCGTCTCTGACTTTACATCTACAAGGTGAACCAACTAGGTAGGAGTGTCTAGGAGTGGACAGTGAGTGGACACGGTATTTAAAAACTCCAGCAGCACTGCTGTGTCTGATCCACTCATACCAGCATAACACACACTAACACACCAACACCATGTCAGTGTAACTGCAGTGCTGAGAATGATCCACCACCTAAATAATACCTGCTCTGTGGTGGTCCTGGGAGAGTCCTGACCATTGAAGAACAGGGTGAAAGGGGGCTAACCAAGCATGCAAGGCAAGGCAAGTTTATTTGTATAGCACCTTTCATACACAGTGGCAATTCAAAGTGCTTTACATAAGGAAAAAAAAAATTAAATGCAGAGAAACAGATGGGCTATAGTCAATAATTGTAGAGCTACAAAGTGCTTCTATATGGTAAGTGGAGCTGATAAAATGGACAGTGAGTGTAGAAACAAGGAGGTGGTTTTAATGTTATGGCTGTATATATATATATATATATACAGTATATATATATAATTAGTTAAAACATGCTGTTTAAGTTGAATCAAGGTCAACAATCGTTGTCTGTTTACTTTCCATTTGTACTACTGTCCAGATGTCACATTGGTCACTATTCTAACAAAAAGCACAAGCTAGTTGAATGTATGGTCTATGTTATTTTCAAGGAGATTGTTAAGATAGTGAACAGGAAGTCATTTGATTTGGGACTCTGTACCTATGTGTTACGTCCTTATGTATTAAGTCCTGCATCAATTTTCAAAGCTCAATTTAATCCACTGTTGTGGAACAGCTATAAATTATCAAGGATTTCATTTAATACATTTGTTTTGTTTTAACTTTGAAATATCATTTTTTTTACAGTAAAATAAAAATATATTTGTGTAAAATATATTTTTATATATTATTTTGTGTTTTTTACATTTTGAACATGCACAATTCACAATGTATCATTTTTAAACCTTGGAATGCAAAAATAATGTAAGTATTTAACCTTTTTTTTTTTTTTCCAAATGAACTATTTTTTATATCTACACAACTTTGGCATTTTTAGAGGTGGCACAGACATATTCCCATACATTTATCTTAAACAGATTTTTTGCCCTTTAGCAATCACATTACACTTTTTAATGAATACTTTTTTGTATTATTTAATACACGTTTTAAAAGACTGGTTATAATTTATAACTGTGGTGTATGAAGTAACTTTTTGGCTGTGTGCAGCTATGAAAAAGAACCTTGTATTTTTAATCATACATTTCCACGATTGAACATTTCCAGTTTCAGAACCAAAGTAAATAAGGTTTTTAACAGCCGATCTCTCAACTTTCTCCAGTGTCGCTCTGATTATACAAGAGCTGCACGATCGCAGAGGAAATCGGAGAGTGTAAACACTGGCAGGGCAGTGCTCATGACTGTCAAACATCCACATGATTGAACACAACCTTGTGCAGCAAAGTAAACAAAAAAGAAGGCATGGGTGCGACGCCATGATGGACTTGAGGAGCGCCTGGAGTAACGGGGCAAGAAGGAGGGTTTATAAGAGATTGTATAACCTTCAGGAATAAGCTTTCAGTTTTAATAGATGAGATTTTATATTTTTAATACACTCTAAAAAGTAATTCATATGGCCTTTAGCCAATACTTAAATATATGCATGCACTGTTGTATGATAAAAAATTAAGTTACATAATATTACCAGATTTTTTACTTGCAGTTGTTATTTTATTGACTTCTGATAACGCACAAATTCTAAGTGTTGTTTCAACACACTATAATGACTAACCTGAACATATTTTAATAAATAATAAAGAACAAAATTTAGCTTCTAGCAACTTAAATACATACATTGTACAACTTAATTTTCTCAATAGTTTGAATTCGTCCTGCCCACACGGAAAAATTGGAATTCCCCTGCATATGCCTGGTTTAAGTTCTCAAGGCACAAACCTTCTTGATTTTGGAGAATTCATGAAAAACGGAGCATGTTTTTCATAAGTGTTCTAGTGTTCTTACTGTTGCAAGCATTTTTATAACCCACACAGTCAGGTATTTTGCTTTTGTGATGGATTAACTCTGCCCGCTTTGCTGCTATGTTGAAGAAAGGTCGTAGGCACACAGTAATTAGCTAGCTAGCTAGGCTGATTTTCATAGTTCTGCCGTAGACTGTGTTATAACTGCTACAAACATTTTACAAAAGTGATGTTTTTTCATAGTTGTTATTGTTGCCCACTTGAAATGTTAAAGTAGATGCGTTCTGAGACTGTCACTAATCATCCAGTGTTGGTAATAATTCATGTTCCCATGTTCTTGTATCATTGTTTAAATTGTTAACATTCAGCAGAATCAAACAGAGGCTCGTAAGTGTTTTGTAATGGTGTACAGTAGGCCAGATATTTAAGTTTCTTTCTTTTTTATGCTTTGAGTACAATTTGATGTGAAATCACAGTGCAGAATAAAGGTAGCCATATTGTCTAATGCCATATTGTGTTTGCTTTGTTGACTTTAATCAGAAAGACTGATATTACTAAAAAGGATTCAGTGCAATGCTAGGAGCTAGTCAACAAACATTTAAATTAATGTTTAGAGATATTAGGCTACAGGATGTTGGATCAACGTAATTCTATGAGCAGTTGGCATAGCTCAAAAAGACTAATGCAAAACATTGCCTTCATTTTTTTGTTGACCCAATGTTTTATTTTTTAAGAGTGCTTTCATATTGATTAAACTTAAAAATATCTGTTCA
Source organism: Trichomycterus rosablanca (assembly GCF_030014385.1). Lineage (NCBI taxonomy): Eukaryota > Metazoa > Chordata > Actinopteri > Siluriformes > Trichomycteridae > Trichomycterus > Trichomycterus rosablanca. The sequence goes on from NC_085994.1 coordinate 8,292,627, forward strand.
TGCTGACAGTTAAGTTCATGTTTTTTAAATATGCTTTTTACTAAATTATGAAAAGCTAATCCACCAAACATAAAATATTGTGTTGGATCAACGTAATTCTACGAGCAGTTGGCATAACTTAAAAAGACTAATGCAAAACGTTGCCTTAATTTTTTTTGTTGACCCAGTGAGTGTAGATCTTTGTGAAGTGCTGCTAAACTTATTGAGTATTAACTCATTGTTTAATTTATGTTTGTTTTATAACTGAAACACAGGTATAAGGATAGAATTAAAGAGTAACGTGACAGTCTTTTGCATGAGTTGGACACCCGGTCAAATCCATGTTTTGTTTATCTTCTTTCTGAGCATAACTTTGTACATTCTCTACAGAAAACACATTTCAATATGATATTTGTATGCAATTTTATTTATTACTTAAATGTACTGTAACTTACTTAACATAACATAAACTGTTAAATGTCTAATGACTTGAGCTTTAGTAGATCAGCAGTTGAAGCCTATTTAAAGTTCATTTTCACTAACTTCTTTATCCTGGTCAAGGTCGTGGCAGGTCCAGTGGCATTGACCACAAGCTGTGAACATCAGGACTCCCTGACAGTGGACAAATGTATATTTACTTACTCACCTAGAGGCAACTTAGAGTAGCCAATCCACCTTCTACATGCATAGGAGATGGGAGAAAAACAGAAACCCATAAACACTTACATGGAAACAGGATGAACATAAGAAACCGCTCACAGTGGATAAAAAGGTATAAAGAACAAACTGGTGTGGTACCCATTCACCAGCTGTGCCACTGTACTGGGTGAAGGGAAGGTTACACTTAAAAATTCATATCTGTACTTGAGTACAGGTTATATTATTAGCTGTTAGATGACAGTTACCAGCCTATTATCACCACTATTAAATAGTTCATAGTTAAATAGTTTAATGTTAGAGATCATAATAAAAATAATAATAACATTAAAAGAGTGTGCAACTCTTTTAATGTTGAATTTGTGACATGTGACTATAGATGAACAGGCAAAACAGCCCTTACCCATCAAGGCATGGAGTCTGACACCTTTCTATCAGAACCAGCATTAACTTCTCCAGCAATTTGAGCTACAGTAGCTCGTCTGTTGGATCGGACCACACGGGCCAGCCTTCGCTCCCCACGTGCATCAATGAGCCTTGGCCGCCCATGACGCTGTCGCCACCATTACCATTGTTCCTTTTGGTAGATATTGACCACTGCAGACCGGGAACACCCCACAAGAGCTGCAGTTTTGGAGATGCTTTGACCCAGTCATCTAGCCATCACAATTTGGCCCTTGTCATACTCAAATCCTTACGCTCGCCCATTTTTCCTGCTTCTAACACATCAACAAATAAAATGGAAAAAAAATGTTTACTTGTTGCTTAATGTATCACACCCACTAACAGGTGTTCACTATATTCACTTCACCTGTCAGTGGTCATAATGTTATGCCTGGTCGGTGTATATGTAGACTGTAGTGTATATGTGGAAAAAGTGAAGATGTTTCTTGCCATTTATAGTACTAACTAGGGCATTAGTAAAAATTAATAAATAAATAAAACACACAAAAATGGTACAATAAATATTAAACTTTGTAAGTGTTTACAGTCACAAAGGTTGTGAGTTTACATCCCAGCACGACAAAACAGAGGCTGTTGGGCCCTTGTTTCAAAACAAATATACAGTACATTGTGCTTATATGAATTTATCTATTTTTAAAATTATAATCAGAGAATACAGAAACATGTTTACCATAAATGCAGTAAAGCTTTAGCTGTGGATAAAAAATAAGCACACCACATTAGAACTATGTGTTTTTAATGAAAAGTACATTTCAGAATTGGCATTTTAGATATTAGGGCTAGATTGTTTTTGACAAATTCTTCTTTCATTAAACTTACTGCATTATTCGATTTCAGTTTTGCTTTTTGTCTGTAGGTTCCAAATTCTAGCATGAATATTGATACTGTGAGATTTGTTTCAGATTTTTTTGTTGTATTAAACATAATTAATAATAGTTTTTAAAGCATTTAAAGATTATTATATTTTATTGCTTTATTTAAGGATATTATTTGATAATACTCTAATGTATGTTTTTAAGTTTTCTTTCCCAAAGCATGTTTTAAGAAAGTGGTCATATAGTCACGACTTTCAGTATATTCAGGCTGTTACAGATATTACTCCATTCTTATTTAATTCACCCTGTCTAAACTTCATACATATTTTAATAATTTATTCAGAGCTGTAAAAGGAAAAACAGTCCCAAAACATCCCCACATACTTAAAGTGGTGTTTTTGACCAGTACTGGCACTGCATAATAAAAGGTTCAATTGAATGAGAGAACATCTCAAATACAAAAATGATTTAGAGGCACCCAGGTGGCACAGTGGGATATTCCGCTAGCACACCAGCACCGAGATTCTGAACTCCTCGGTCTGAAACTTGGCGTTCCCACCGGTCGGCTGGGTGCCATCTAGCGAGCATAATTGGCAGTGCCTGCAGCAGACACTAATTGGCCACCGTGTTTGCTAGGGCGGGGTGACCGGACTATGTGGGTGGGGTCTTCAAATGCTGTGCAAGGACCCTGGTTAGCAGATAGAGGTGCCTGTGCAGAGTGCATGGGCGAAAAGAAGGGGTCTGCGCATGGGTCGGAGGAGGAATGAGCAGCAACATACCCCCCTCGCAATGCAATCAGGGATCCCCCGGCAGCGGATGACAAATTGACTACACTAAATCGGGAGAAATATTTTAGAAAATGCATAAATAAATAGAAAAAAAATTTATGAGAAGAGAAAATAGCTTTCTTTATTTTTAGAATGTATTTCAGAAATCTGTTTGACATTAGGATAACATGGTGTAAAAGTATGAAATAATAATTTGTTTAAATGTTTAGGAATACAGTTAGCTTCAGGCATATCTAATAAAAGTGGGCAAAAATAGTTGTGGCTTTTAGTTTTGGTATTTTTACTCATACAAAAAATATAAAATAAAATATAACCTTTACATAAAACTACTTAACCCCACTTAAATCTATTTTTCTTTTCTAACATAACAGCACTGAGTCTTATTCTATTTTTGCACCCACCACCCCCAACCCCAATCCAGTCGTATTCAGTTCTCCAAAATGTAACTTTCTCCGCTGTTGTACACACTGACCAATAACACCTACAGTCTATCACGTGCCCCCTCTGACACACATGCAGTAATCTACCACCTTTTTCACCTGCTAGAGAGGGGACCTCACAGCAAGCAGTATCCTGTATAAAAAAAATCATGAACTAATATCCCTAAATCAGTTATCCCTCATGTTTTTGACTTGAGCAGCCAGCAATAAAAACTATTTCCTGCCTCAGACACAGCTTTGAGCACTCGAGATCAACATTGTTAAGTTACATTTTACTAATAAGAATATTCAGGGGTTCAAATAATTACGGATTAGATTTTCTCTAACCTAGTGAGCAGCAATGACATTTTAAAATAAGATGCATTTGAGAGGTAAGAGGAGACCAGAGTACCCAGAGGAAACCCCCACACACAGGGAGAATATCTAAACTCCTCACAGTTACTAGGCAAGAACCTGGTACCCAGAAATCATATAAAGCAATCACTGTAAATCAGTGTGTTATTAACATGCAGCCTTTTTCATATTAACAACAATAATAATTATAGTAATGATCATACATCTAGATGTGGTAGTGAATGTAATAGGATGGTGTGGAGTAGATGTGGTAGTGGATGTAATAGGATGGTGTGCTGGTAATGGATGTAATGGGATGGTGTGGAGTAGATGTGGTAGTGGATGTAATAGGATGGTGTGCTGGTAATGGATGTAATGGGATGGTGTGGAGTAGATGTGGTAGTGGATGTAATAGGATGGTGTGCTGGTAATGGATGTAATGGGATGGTGTGGAGTAGATGTGGTAGTGGATGTAATAGGATGGTGTGCTGGTAATGGATGTAATGGGATGGTGTGGAGTAGATGTGGTAGTGGATGTAATAGGATGGTGTGCTGGTAATGGATGTAATGGGATGGTGTGGAGTAGATGTGGTAGTGGATGTAATAGGATGGTGTGGTGGTAGATCTGGTAGTGGATGTAATGGGATGGTGTTGTCATAGATGTGATAATGGATGTAATGGGATGGTGTGGCTTAGATGTGGTAATGGATGTAATGGGATGGTGTGGTGGTAGATTTGTTAATGGATGTAATGTGATGGTGCAGTGGTAGATGTGGCAATGGATGTAATGGGATGATGTGGAGTAAATGTGGTAATGGATTTATTAGGATGGTGTGGTGGTGTAATTGTGGTAGTGGATGTAATGGGATGGTGTGGTGGTGTAATTGTGATAGTGGATGTAATGGGATAGTGTGGTGGTAGATGTGGTAATGGACATAAGTGGATGGTGTGCTGGTAGTGGATGTAATGGGATGGTCTGGTGGTAGATGTGGTAATGTAATCATATGGAGTGGTGGTAGTGGGTGTAATGGTATGGTGTGGTGGTAGTGGATGTAATGGGATAGTGTGGTGGTAGTGGATGTAATGGGATGGTGTCCAGTAGATGTGGTAATGGATGTAATGGGATGCTGTGGTGGTAGTGGGTGTAATGAGATATATGTAATGGGATGCAGTGGTGGTAGTGGGTGTAATGAGATGGATGTAATGGGATGCTGTGGTGGTAATGGATGTAATGAGATGGATGTATTAGGACGGTGTGGTGGTAATGGATGTAATGAGATGGATGTAATGGGATGCTGTGGTGGTAATGGATGTAATGAGATGGATGTATTAGGACGGTGTGGTGGTAATGGATGTAATGAGATGGATGTATTGGGATGGTGTGGAGTAGATATGGTAGTGGATGTATTATGATGGTGTGGTGGTAGTGGATGTATTATGATGGTGTGGTGGTGTAGTTGTAATGGGACGGTGCGGTGGTAGTGGATGTATTATGATGGTGTGGTGGTGTAGTTGTAATGGGATGGTGTGGTGGTAGTGGATGTATTATGATGGTGTGGTGGTGTAGTTGTAATGGGACGGTGTGGTGGTAGTGGATGTATTATGATGGTGTGGTGGTGTAGTTATAATGGGACAGTGGGGTGGTAGTGGATGTATTATGATGGTGTGGTGGTGTAGTTGTAATGGGACGGTGTGGTGGTAGTGGATGTATTATGATGGTGTGGTGGTGTAGTTGTAATGGGACGGTGTGGTGGTAGTGGATGTATTATGATGGTGTGGTGGTGTAGTTATAATGGGACAGTGTGGTGGTAGTGGATGTATTATGATGGTGTGGTGGTAGTGGATGTATTATGATGGTGTGGTGGTGTAGTTGTAATGGGACAGTGTGGTGGTAGTGGATGTATTATGATGGTGTGGTGGTAGTGGATGTATTATGATGGTGTGGTGGTGTAGTTGTAATGGGACAGTGTGGTGGTAGTGGATGTATTATGATGGTGTGGTGGTAGTGGATGTATTATGATGGTGTGGTGGTGTAGTTATAATGGGACAGTGTGGTGGTAGTGGATGTATTATGATGGTGTGGTGGTAGTGGATGTATTATGATGGTGTGGTGGTAGTGGATGTATTATGATGGTGTGGTGGTGTAGTTATAATGGGACAGTGTGGTGGTAGTGGATGTATTATGATGGTGTGGTGGTAGTGGATGTATTATGATGGTGTGGTGGTGTAGTTATAATGGGACAGTGTGGTGGTAGTGGATGTATTATGATGGTGTGGTGGTAGTGGATGTATTATGATGGTGTGGTGGTGTAGTTGTAATGGGATGGTGTGGTGGTAGTGGATGTATTATGATGGTGTGGTGGTGTAGTTGTAATGGGACAGTGTGGTGGTAGTGGATGTATTATGATGGTGTGGTGGTGGTAGTGGATGTATTATGATGGTGTAGTTATATTGGGACAGTGGGGTGGAAGTGGATGTATTGGGACGGTGCGGTGGTTGTAGTTGTAATGGGACGGTGCGGTGGTAGGTGTAGATGGGTGGTGATGTAGTTGTACTGCATGTAGTAGCCCATGAGAGAGGAGGAGCAGAAAAGTTGGAGTGTGGGCGGGGCACGTTCTTTCTGAACGTTTGAGGCGCGCACGCGGGACCGCGCGGTCTGGGTGGTCTCTCTACTTTGGTGAGCTGTTGCTAAGCAGCTAATAATAGCCGTGTTTGCTGAGTAATTTTTGCCCTTCTGGAACCAATCAGAGCGAGAAACTGCGGCCACCTGACAGCTGGAGGCGGGATTTGGGGGGGGGGGCCCGTAGTGTGTGTGTGTGTGTGTGTGTGTGTGTGTGTGTGTGTGTGTGTGTTACCCCTCCTCCTCCTCCTCGTCCTGCTCCGAATGGAGAGTAGTGCTCTGCCTCTGCTCCCCTCCTCATCTTATAGGAGCTCAGTACTGAGTTAGGAGAGCCGTGTTTCGCGGCCCTGAACACTGAGGAATCAACAGAAACACAATGTTCCGGCCACTGCGCTGTAGCTACGAGAGGCTCTGGGGGTTTTGATTTTTTCTCACTTCTTGCTGTTATTTGGAAGTAAACGGTGCATGAGAGAATCGTCGGGGACCTCCGGATTCGCGAAATGTTGCAATGAGGCGCCGACTCTGACTCGCCGTGCCAAACAGGAGTATGAAGCGCTTTGTGGCTCAGCGAGCAGCGAGAGAGAAACGCCGTTTGCTTCGGATATTCAGCGACGCTTGCGGGCCGATCGACTAGTGCCTGGAGCTAGGACTGGGCAACATGGCCTCGGCTGCTAACGTCTCCTTCGAGCAGGAAAACGGGGAGCCCGATCGGCCGAGGTTACCGCGGAGAAGGACTAGGAGGAACGGTCGCGCAGCCCCGCCGGATTTGGAGTATTTACAACGTCCGAGCTACTGCGATGCAGCGTTCGCGCTTGAGCAGATATCCGAGGTGCTTTTTGTGCTTTTAAACTTGCGTCCGATTTTGAAATAGCGGGTGCTCGTGAATGCACCATCCTTTACACACCGGGTAACGGGACCGAGTCTCGCATTTTATTTATTCGTTGCGTTCTCGCATCTGCTTATTCATATTTACTGCGGGATAACTGTCACACTCGAGCCACACCTAAGGCTTCAAAATAACGCCTAGATTTTATTAAAACTAACTGCACAAACTAAAAGTTTCGCTCTAGTCCCGCTGAGGTGAAATCCATGTGGCTGCCCTCTTCCGTTCACAAACATTGCTCCGTAGCGTCAAGCGGCTCTATGGCTACATCCCAACCCGCATTAGTGCGCTAGTTAGTATGACAAAATAGTACGCAAGTGAACGGCGTGCATACTGTTTAGTATGGTAGATTAAGTTTCTTACAGTACAAACTGCAGCGCGGCTCCCACATGCACTTAGAATTCACATCACTTGATTGATTATTTATTGTCAAACACAGTAAATGTTTTACAACTGAGGAAGATGCAACATGTTCTATTTTAGTCCAGCAAAATAAAGTATAAGAACCAGCACTATTAGTCGTACATTATTAGTATAACACTTACATTCACGGTATTCCGTACACTACACTAGCTGGAATAGAATACGTTTATTTACAGACGGTACAATGAAATTCCTTCTTCGCATATCCCAGTTTGTTTTGAAGTTGGGGTCAGAGATTGTATGGCACCCCTGGAGCAGACAGCATTAAGGGCCTTGCTCAAGGGCCCAACAGTGGTATGTCAGAGCCCAAAGCTCTACCCACTAGACTACCACTGTCCCACCTGGTATTCCAAGGTGGTCTCCCATCCAAGTACTACCCAGGCCCGACCCTGCTTAGCTTGTCTGGGGTTCTCAGGGTGGTATGGCCAGACGGTGTTAAGGGTCTTGCTTAAGGGTCCAACAGTGGCTGCATGTCAGAGCTGGGATTCAAACTCTCAACCTTTCAGTTGACAGCCCAAACTCTACCCACTAGACTACCACTGTCCCAGTATAGCTTACACTCGGTATTCCCAGGCGGTCTCCCATCCAAGTACTACCCAGGCCCGACCCTGCTTAGCTTCCGAGATCGGGGGTGCTCAGGGTGGTATGGCGTGCCTACTGTTTAGTATGTAAGATTACGTTTGTTATATACGACTCACACATGCACACAGAAATCCAGATCACTTGATTATTTTTTGTCAAACACAGTAAAGGTTTTAAAGCCGAGGAAGATGTACAGTAAAATAAGAGTACTAGAGTACTATAAGAACCAGTACTATTAGTCGTACATTATTAGTATTCACTGTATTCCGTACACTACCCCATTCACCTAAGAGGGGCTGTAAGGTGGCTCGGTGGGTAGCACTGTTCCCTTACAGCAAGAAGGTCCTGGGTTCGATCCCCCAGGTGCAAGTGAGGTGAATTGGAGATACGAAATTGTCCTTGACTGTGTTTGACATTAAACTTGTGAACTGATGAATCTTGTAATCTAGTAACTAACTGTTCTGTCATGAATGTAACCAAAGTGTGTAAAAGGTGTTATTAAATAGCAAACAAACAAAATCAACAACACATTATATAACAAACCATGCCTTGTTGGTTTACCATTCAAAAGGAATCAATTCTTGTATGCTGTGTAATTAATTAATGTTAACACTACCAACATCAGTCATTGGATATCGACTTTTATTTTTAAACAGACTGTCCGAAATAAAAGAAAATAAATAAAACAGGTCTTGAAATGCAGACAAAATCTCTAAATGGTGACATAGACCATTAATCCAACTTTTGCATCATTACACTAGTGGTGAATCAGTTAAAACATTCAGAAATACACTGACGTTTAAACCATTAAGTCTGTCTTTATATTAGTAGGTTTGGTCAGGTTGGTCATGCCAGCGTTTAACCTATGGCCATTCATTTTTTTTACCTGATTCCACACACTACTCATCAGAGTGACGGCACACAGCTGGGCCTATTATTTTAATCATTCAGGGTCATACCTGCAATTTCAACTCCCCTTTTGTTCCATCATGACCAACATAATTGAAAATAAATGTGCTTAATAACTTTCTGCTATGCTTTATAGAAAACACTAAAAGTCACGTTTGCTTGTTTTTACTGTCAGAGAAAGTGAAATGCCAGGGAGTTAAGAGTTTTGTATCCTTTAAACCATTTAGGAGGAATGAGGCCAAAAACTGGATCAATTACATCAATGTCTGTATCATACAGCTATGAATTACTGTGACAGTGTAAACTGGTAGATGCATTTGGGAGAATATAGTGGAGTTTAACAGGTTTGACCCCCAGTGATGCCATTGGCCTATTTTAGACTTTGGTATTACTTAAGCCTTTCAGAAATCATAGATTACCCAGGGTGACTCCGCTTCAAGTTTCCTACCACATGAGTTATATGTTGAAGAGAAATCTTAACATTGGCTATGTAACCGCATATAATACTTTATAATACAAGTGCTTTCAAAGAATTGCATTATTTTACTCAAACCCATTGAAAATAAAAAAGCCAAACAATACTGTACCACCTACAGACTGTAATGTTTGTATCAAATTAAGGATGAGCTAATCTGTTATTCTCGGATTGCTTTTTGTTTTAATAAACCATGCAGACTTAGTTCATGCTGCCATAAAGACTCCACAAAGACTCTTGGGAGTCAAGTTCTCTCTCAGCATATTATAGACACAATGATGTCACTGGTACATTTTCTTAGTTTATTTACTCAGATGATTTTGAGAGGAGAACGCTCTAGCCGAAGGTCCTTTTAATAGTCTTCTGCTTTAAACTGCTAACAGATATACCTTATTGCATTTGATTACATTAAACAAGTGAAATTGTTTGTATTTTCTTGGAACTATATTTTATATGGCATGTATTCATTTTTTTGACCCACATATAATCTAAAATTCCAGCTGTATGGACCTCAGGCGATGTACGGAATACCGTGATTTGAAGTTAACGGTTCAAACATTTCGAAGTTCCCAGTGAGAAGACACTGATATCTGGTTTATCTTTCGTTCTAGGGTAAGGCGACTGGAAGAAAAGCATCGCTCTGGCTCAGAGCAAAGTTTCAGAGACTTCTGTTCAGACTCGGCTGTTACATACACAAGAACTGTGGAAAGTTTTTAGTTGTGGGCCTTTTAATATTTGGAGCTTTCGCTGTTGGATTGAGGGCAGCTAATCTGGAAACGAACGTGGAGAACCTCTGGGTAGAAGGTAAGGTTTGATTCATTTTTTCTGCTTTTTAATTGTAGTGTTGTGTTTGAAATTAATATTACATACATGAAGTGTCTGTGGGATGCAGGAGCGATTGATTATTGAATGGGGAAAATCAGCAAAACAGAAAAAATGAAACTTATTTAAAAGCTTTGTGTAGCGCAGCTAACGCTGCCTCATTGTGTGTGCGCCACGCAATTTTTCGTTTCTTGTGCCGCTGGTTTAATATTTTTGACGGGTGTAAAAAGTTGTTGAGAAAAGTTTGACAAAGCCGCCATTTTGTGAGGGGTGCTCGTGTGTGTGTGTGTGTTGCGAGTGAACGTGAGCCGAGAAGCTGTGTGTGGTCCTGTTTTGGACGACTTTCAACTTTCCAAAAAGATTTGTCTGAGGGTTCAAAGATGAAGCAAGAGAAGCTCAGACTGAAACAGTGAACGCTTAGAGGAGCGCAAATAACCCTCACCAGCACTCGGACAAGGATTTTAGAGCTGTTTAGTTATTTAGTGTGAATAATGCTGCATGTGGGGTTAAGTGCGGGTGGGGTGTTTTTGACTTTGATATGCATTGAAGCATAATAGAGCAGTTTTTGATATGACGTGAGGTTAAAACTCACAGTATGTTATAATATGCTGGAAACAGCATTAGTGGGTAGTGTTGTATAGTGTACTTAGCTGTAGTGTAAATAGCACAACTGTAGGTCAGTGTGTGTGTGTGTGTGTGTGTGTGAGAGAGAGAGTGTGTTAACGTTATACATTCACATCAGACAATATCAAGATGCATAAGCCCCAGCAGTAACGTTCCACTTGGCTCAGGTACTTGCACTTCTTTTAAGTGTTTTAATAAGTTTAAGGACACATATAAAGCCACTGTGTGATGTTTTGTCACTGCTTGGTGGAAATTATACATACAGGAATTTACAGTGATTTATTTAGTGCTTCAGAATGGGCTATTACAGAATTTAGGTTTGTGGTTTTAGGTTTTCCGGTTGCGTTTGTTTATGATTGACTGCTGCTGGTTACTATGTGTGACCATACAAATAAGAATAGCCTGTTTGCACCCACTAAAAATGACATGAACGTGATTCTTGCCAAGAAATGGATGAGAACCCAAACTGTCACTTTCTGTTATGAATTCTGTTATTAAGCGGCTGAATAATGGATGACCTTGACACTTTTACCCAAACAGCTTATAATTGTGACTGAATACAATGCAAGCATTTGAAATTTAAGAACCTCAGTCATGGACTGACGGTGACAATTGGTGATGGTGGTGGGGCTTGAATCAGTGACCTTTGGATCATTATTTCAGTACCATAACTACAGTGGTACCTTGAAACTCAATGTCAATTTGTTCTGAGAGTTTAAAGGTTTCGTGGAACTGTATATATTTAATATATGAATATTATATTATATATATTAATATTATAATATTATATTCCACAACCAACAATTTATTCCTGTGGAAAATGTTGTTTACAATCACCATTCCATACCAATTTTTAGCTTCTAACTCATTCTGATCTGGAGTTATTAAAGTAAAAAGAGTCTATGTTGGTCTCCAAAGGTCTCCAAAGCTTTCCAACACAAAAAAAATCTCCTTTTTTTTATACATTTGTGCCTTTTTGGCTCTAAAGCTGTAGCTTTGGTCTCGGTTTAAAGAAGAGAAGCTCAGGTAAGCAGCAGTTATGATTTATATTGCTGTGTGGTTGATCTGGGTCGCGGTGCTGCTGTTTACTGTGCACTTTTATTTTGCAATAATAGCAAAACATGATCAAATATTGAACTTTTTCGGGATTTTTATGCTCATTTATTTGAAGTAAAACGGACAGCATAAATGTGAACAAGCGACAGTCGCACACATTTCGAGTTTAAAGGTACAAATTTCTTGACTAATGGTGTCTAGTTTTAAAGATTTCGAGTTTAGAGGACGTGGAGTTACAAGGTACCACTGTACTAATCTACTACTGGCCTGAGTCAATGTAAACTTTTTCCTTTAACTGTTATTATCAGAGTATTCACCAGAGTTTGTTAAATTAATGCAAACGGGTAAATACTTTTTAGTAACAATTATTATTATTAAAAATATAAAGAAATTTAAGCTATATGTGATAATCATACTGTATGTGAATCTATTCATTTTAGAGCATTGGGGTAGTAGGACAAAAACTTTTAAATATGGCAGAAGTTTTAAGACTTTTAACAGTGTCCAGATATATTGTACATCGTTTCCATATTTAAGAAATATTCTAGAAAGCTCATTTTAAGTACAAAGTGGTCAATCAAGGTAAAATTTGCAACTGAAAATACAATATAAAGCTTTTTCAACTACACTTACATAATCTGCTTATGTATTTTTAAGATTTCATGTGCTGAAGTTTGAGGATGGAGTTTTATTAGTGTGTTTGCAGCTGAGTGAACTAATTAAACAGTTATAAATAAATTATAACTACTGATGTAATATTGCACTTTCTACCCTATTTCTGCTCATTGGCTTAATGGTTTTTATTATTTTACCTTTTTTTTTTGTCTCCCGACTGCTCCCGTATTTAGACGTCTCCTCTGCAGATCATTCTGGTCCGTATACCTGATTTGGCACAGTTTTTACTCCTAGATGAATTTCCTCACACAATACTCCATAATTTTTATCCAGGCCTGGGACGGGCACTGAAAGTGCACTGACAATTGCACCTCCCAATGGCTAGGCTGTTCGGCCATCCATCCCCTCAGACATAGCCATAGTCATGTTTGTGTAGATGCCTAACCAGACAGTAGTGTACTAGTCTGCTTTACCACTGCTAATTGTTTAATAATTGTTTAGCTATTGGTACAGTCATTAAATGCACACATGCATTACCATATTATAAAAAAAATGTAATTCCATGTGTGAATCAGCCCCTGGACCACAGAAACATGTTGCATATATATTCAAAGGTATATTCAAGACAACATTTTACCTACGCATATCAGGGCGGCACAGTGGCTAAGTGGGTAGCACTGTCACCTCACAGCAAGAAGGTCCTGGGTTCGATCCCCAGGTGGGGCGGTCCGGGTCCTTTCTGTGTGGAATTTGCATGTTCTCCCCGTGTCCGTGTGGGTTTCCTCCCACAGTCCAAAGACATGCAAGTGAGGTGAATTGGAGATATAAAATTGTCCATGACTGTGTTTGACATTAAACTGATGAACCTTGTGTAATGAGTGACTACTGTTCCTGTCATGAATGTAACCAAAGTGTAAAACATGATGTTAAAATTAGAGATGGGACGATCGATCGGCTACGAATCGGTATCGGCCGATTTTTAATCAAAATATGCTATCGGCGATATTTCCTAAAAGTAGCCGATCCGATCGTGTGATATATAAAGACCATGTTAAGTTAACAGCTCAGTGGATTGATCCAGACTTTGAGCTACGAAGCACCAACCATCACATCACCATTCATCAACCATCACACAGAAACCACAGTGAAAGCTCTTCATGACCTAAAATAACATCATTAACGTTGTGCATCATACATACGATGTAATTTTGCTGATTGTAATATTTACTTTAAAAAGATAATTCAACCCGGTCACATCTGAGTCGATTCTATCAGCACGTTATATAAACTCCTGGTTCACTTTGGTAAATCGTAAGCGGTTCTTACTTGTGATGTAGATGAGAACAGAAAACGTTACAGAGCCAATCAGAGGCAAAAGTTTATTCATTACCAAATTTGTTAGTTCAGGATCATCTGCTGAACTTTTAGAAAACTTTTAGCTCCTTAGACGGAACGAGTCTGACGGTCGGTTACAGATCTGTGGTAATAGCAGTTTAATTAAGCTTTTTAATGAAGCTTTTTAATGTAAGAGAGTCACACAAAATGTTCTGTAGTAGTTGGTGTTTATTTAAAACCACAACATTTAATTAATAACAGTAAACACGGAGAGATAACTGAGAAGAGAAACTTACGCTTCACATAAAAACGAATCAACTCATGAATCAATGAATCACTTATAGCGATACTGTGAACAAAGCGTATCTTCTAAAGGCACAAACACACACACACGCGCGCTGCTATTGGCTATTGGCCGATGTCCCTGAAAGGAGATCGGAATCGGTGCCAAAAACCCCGATCGGTCCATCTCTAGTTAAAATCCTAATATACAAACAACCAGTTACCTTAAACACCTGTGACCTGGTGCTGCCTTTTTCTGCTGCTATACTTTGAATCATGCACTTTAGATCCACATAAAGCTGCTGTAGTTCCTGTGCAATAATACTTGTGCAATACTTGAATGTATATGTAAATATTTAAATTCCTATCTTAGTTATTTCTTCTAGTTTTTAGTCTTAAGTTTTATTTTTACTTAACATAGTTCTTTTTGCTATTTATATCTTATATTTTACTATGTTTACACACATCGAGACCTAAGTATCTGCATTTCGTTAAATCATGCTAATCATGTACATGGTTTTGAATGACAATAAAGCTGAGTCTGAGTCTGAAACAAACCTACACATATCAAATACATTTCATGTGTATATGCAAAGGCTTTTGTGGCATTAAGGTCTGAGCTATACACAAAACATAACCTTAGTGTTACATAAAAAATACATTAGTTTCCCCTTAAAACTTTAGGTTTAGATTTTAATGCCGTCAGGAATGAATTCAAAAGCATTATCCTTCTCTCCAGACTTCAAGTCACAAAGAACCAGCTTCAGAGAGATGACCGCTGCCAGACGAACGTTAAAATCTGTTTGTTTGGTTTAAACTGTAGCTGATGGATTGATTAGTTCTGCCTGGTCAAGGTTTTTTTTAAATTGGGTGATGTCGGCTTAGTGTCCATTAAGATGCCTGTTTATGTTTCATTTGGAACGGTCTTTCCCCAGCGACCCTCAAACGACCTCACGATGGCGCTTTGTCTTGTACCTTCTGGTTAAGTTCAGTTCGAATGGGATTTGGCATGATCTCGTCCCGTCTTTCATCACTCTCCGTTTAGGACTGCACACGTCCAAGGAATATAATTTGTTTGGTTTCAGTACAAACGTTACAGTAAGGTTGTGGGATCTGCTTTTATAGGACGATCCGTTCAGAAGGGAATCACTTGCACTGTCTTAATTTTTTGTGAGAAGCCTGTCAGTGTTTGAGTTTTATTTTGCATGTCTATTGTAAAAGGAAAAGTGAACCAATTGGTCCCATACTTTGAAGTTTTTCCCACTAAATATATCAAATGCATTATATAGAACGATTGGTTCACCAAAGAGGGTTACAGACAAGCGATCTGACCTGAGTGCAGGTTTCATTTGGATTTCTGTAGCGATTTGGTTTGAAGTTTATAAACTCATGTATTAATTCAGCATAATACATGTACACCGATCAGCCATAACATTAAAACCACCTCCTTGTTTCTACACTCACTGTCCATTTTATCAGCTCCACTTACCATATAGAAGCACTTTGTAGTTCTACAATTACTGACTGTAGTCCATCTGTTTCTCTACATACTTTTTTAGCCTGCTTTCACCACAGAGCAGGTATTATTTAGGTGGTGGATCATTCTCAGCACTGCAGTGACACTGACATGATGGTGGTGTGTTAGTGTGTGTTGTGCTGGTATGAGTGGATCAGACACAGCAGCGCTGCTGGAGTTTTTAAATACCGTGTCCACTCACTGTCCACTCTATTAGACACTCCTAACTAGTTGGTCCACCTTGTAGATGTAAAGTCAGAGACGATCGCTCATCTATTGCTGCTGTTTGAGTTGGTCATCTTGTAGACCTTCATCAGTGGTCACAGGACGCTGCCCACGGAGCGCTGTTGGCTGGATATTTCTGGTTGGTGGACTATTCTCAGTCCAGCAGTGACAGTGAGGTGTTTAAAAACTCCAGCAGTGCTGCTGTGTCTGATCCACTCATACCAGCACAACACACACTAACACACCACCACCATGTCAGTGTCACTGCAGTGCTGAGAATGATCCACCACCCAAATAATACCTGCTCTGTAGTGGTATTATATATATACAGTGTATCACAAAAGTGAGTACACCCCTCACATTTCTGCAGATATTTAAGTATATCTTTTCATGGGACAACACTGACAAAATGACACTTTGACACAATGAAAAGTAGTCTGTGTGCAGCTTATATAACAGTGTAAATTTATTCTTCCCTCAAAATAACTCAATATACAGCCATTAATGTCTAAACCACCGGCAACAAAAGTGAGTACACCCCTTAGTGAAAGTTCCTGAAGTGTCAATATTTTGTGTGGCCACCATTATTTCCCAGAACTGCCTTAACTCTCCTGGGCATGGAGTTTACCAGAGCTTCACAGGTTGCCACTGGAATGCTTTTCCACTCGTCCATGACGACATCACGGAGCTGGCGGATATTCGAGACTTTGCGCTCCTCCACCTTCCGCTTGAGGATGCCCCAAAGATGTTCTATTGGGTTTAGGTCTGGAGACATGCTTGGCCAGTCCATCACCTTTACCCTCAGCCTCTTCAATAAAGCAGTGGTCGTCTTAGAGGTGTGTTTGGGGTCATTATCATGCTGGAACACTGCCCTGCGACCCAGTTTCCGGAGGGAGGGGATCATGCTCTGCCTCAGTATTTCACAGTACATATTGGAGTTCATGTGTCCCTCAATGAAATGTAACTCCCCAACACCTGCTGCACTCATGCAGCCCCAGACCATGGCATTCCCACCACCATGCTTGACTGTAGGCATGACACACTTATCTTTGTACTCCTCACCTGATTGCCGCCACACATGCTTGAGACCATCTGAACCAAACAAATTAATCTTGGTCTCATCAGACCATAGGACATGGTTCCAGTAATCCATGTCCTTTGTAGACATGTCTTCAGCAAACTGTTTGAGGGCTTTCTTGTGTAGAGACTTCAGAAGAAGCTTCCTTCTGGGGTGACAGCCATGCAGACCAATTTGATGTAGTGTGCGGCGTATGGTCTGAGCACTGACAGGCTGACCCCCCACCTTTTCAATCTCTGCAGCAATGCTGACAGCACTCCTGCGCCTATCTTTCAAAGACAGCAGTTGGATGTGACGCTGAGCACGAGCACTCAGCTTCTTTGGACGACCAACGCGAGGTCTGTTCTGAGTGGACCCTGCTCTTTTAAAACGCTGGATGATCTTGGCCACTGTGCTGCAGCTCAGTTTCAGGGTGTTGGCAATCTTCTTGTAGCCTTGGCCATCTTCATGTAGCGCAACAATTCATCTTTTAAGATCCACAGAGAGTTCTTTGCCATGAGGTGCCATGTTGGAACTTTCAGTGACCAGTATGAGAGAGTGTGAGAGCTGTACTACTAAATTGAACACACCTGCTCCCTATGCACACCTGGGACCTAGTAACACTAACAAGTCACATGACATTTTGGAGGGAAAATGACAAGCAGTGCTCAATTTGGACATTTAGGGGTGTAGTCTCTTAGGGGTGTACTCACTTTTGTTGCCGGTGGTTTAGACATTAATGGCTGTATATTGAGTTATTTTGAGGGAAGAATAAATTTGCACTGTTATATAAGCTGCACACAGACTACTTTTTATTGTGTCAAAGTGTCATTTTGTCAGTGTTGTCCCATGAAAAGATATACTTAAATATCTGCAGAAATGTGAGGGGTGTACTCACTTTTGTGATACACTGTATATATACTGTATATATATACAGTGGGGGAAATAAGTATTTGATCCCCTGCTGATTTTGTAAGTTTACCCCCTTACAAAGACTTGAACAGTCTATAATTTTTATGGAAGGTTTATTTTAACAGAGAGAGACAGAATATCAACAACAAATACAGAAAAAAAACATTAAATAAAGGTTATAAATTAATTTGTATTTAATTAAGGGAAATAAGTATTTGATCCCCTACCAACCAGCAAGAATTCTGACCCCCACAGACCGGTTATGTGCCCATGAGGCACACAAATTAGTCCTGTCCCTGTATAAAAGACTCCTGTCACGGAATCAGTTTCTTCCGTTCAAATCTCTCGACCACCATGGGCAAGACCAAATAATATATATATATGTGTGTATACAGAGGAGCGTCTGTGTCTTATCCAACGTTCACACTGCCAGCTGACTGAGTGGCATTTTACATCACTGGTTATGTGTGAGCTCGTATGAGTTTATTCTCCTTTAGTCTTTTACAATAGTGAATCCTTCAAAGTTCATTTTGAGGTAGAGACAAAATGCTGCAGCTCACTATTATACACTAAGAAAGTGTTGCATTTCTACATAAAGACAAAGTAATGCATTAATGCATCTATTACCAAAAGGTAACTGTAATGAGTTCTGTTGCATGTATTTCATTTGCATCAATTACATTTACAGCAGCCCTTTTCAGAGTCCATATTTTTGGCATTTCACTTTTTTTTTTTGAAAGAAAACACCAGTACAGCCTGAATTTAATGAAACCAGTTTCACATAAACATTCGGCTGCCTACACACAGGCCGTCCCACTCGGTCGGCTGGTGAAAAAGGCACCGCCCCTGTAGTGAAATCATTAAGATATTGAGGTTTAGGCTGTGCCATACTTTCGGAAAAGGGGGAGGAAAGGGTCAGGGAATGGGAGGCCAACAATGCCGTGTCCCTCTGGACCTGAGGTCATCAAGTGGAGCCTCCAGTATTTAAAAGCTCATCTGATACTGGCTAAATGAGCCTGGTGCAGAGTGAGGGCTTCCAGCTTGTGCCAGAAATGGAGAGGATATGAGGATTAAAAATCAGGCACCGGTAATGTTTGTTTTATTGCTTAAAGGAACAACAAGTGAATTATTAAATGCACCCAGCAGAGGGCAGTATGATTTTATCAGTAATTGTGATCAAAATAGTCGGTTATCAACAGCATGCAATAATGTGATTCAGTGAAGCTTAAGGTCCTAAACTTGCTCATTTTATGTTTATCTGTTTGTTTTCCTGGTGATGGCTGCTTTGTGTTTTCCTGCTGTTCTTTTCTCTGTCAGTGTTGGATGTGATGCAGTTGATAAAAATGTATTGTCCAAATTTTTTTCAGACGTTATATCACATACATCAAGGTAATCTAACCCGGGGGTGCACAACTTCTTTTTACCAAGGGCCGATTTCACATAAACACCTACACCAGAGGGCCACAAATTTCATTTTTACAGACCTGTCCACATGAATTTGTAATACAGTTACAAAAGATCAGGTATTTACTAGGGCTGGGCGATTTTGCAAAAAATAAAAATCTCGATTATTTTGAAATTATTACCGATTGTCGATTTCGATTTTTTTGTTCTGGTATAATGCAATTGAAAAAAGACTCAAATTTCTTTTTTTTTTTTGTATTTTAATTTAAAAGACTGCAGAAGTGAAAAATAGTAACAGCACCACCTATAATGACCATTTCATGAGACTCAAACTTTATAACGATATAACAATAATTAAAACTAAATAGAAATCTTAATTAGCTATATCCTTTATAAGAATAGCTCACAAACAACCTTTACTTTAAATATTGTGCAGCAGACCCTCCTTACATTAGGAAAAGTGCAAAACTACAAAAAGTTCTTTACAGGTTTCTTAAAAGGAACACGAGCCTGTGAAGTGAGTCTGTATCAGTATCTAGGCTGGGGGGGGGGGTTTATCAAGTAGTCACTCTGCTCAGCTTTGATTTTGTCCTCTTGTGACTGGGGGGTGGATGGAGGGGGCAAGTTCTGCTTCTAACAATATAGACTACAATTCCCATGCTCCCACGGACTGTCACGTGACTAGCACATGTCCCCGGTCAGTCAATCCTGATCGCGCTCATCGGCTCCGGAGTTGTGATTCATTTCGGCTGTGTTTGATTCAGTGAATCTTATTTGAACTCTGTTTGTGTGTCTCGTTTTGCCGATCGTGTTTGCGCTCCTTATTTCTGAATCTAACCGTTACCGTCTTCCGTTTACTGTTTTAGTTTTCGCTGGTTTTGGACTCTACCTGGTTTTGTACACTGTTTTTGCCCTTTTGATAATAAACTTTCCCTGATATATATTCCGCGAGCGTCTGGTCAGTTTCTGCCTCGTGGCATGTTGGTATTTTAATTATTATAATAAAGTGTGTAAACAATCGCGATTGTCACATTTCTAACATCGGGTAAAAACATTCATGCGAATTAACCGAATTAATCGTGAAAATCGCCCAGCCCTATTACTTACAAGAAATGTCTTGGTCAGTGGGAGAGATTGCAGCGTCTTTCTGACACCAACTGATTAATGTGGTGGTCGCAAGTCTTTAGTGCTTCAATCTTTTGTTTTCTGTCCTCACCTCAGAGATCACCGAGTTTTGGGTGTTTTGTTTCAAGCACACCAGACATGAGAAAACGCCATGGCCCGTTTCATAAAAAAAATACTTGTATGTCCATTTAGGGTTAAATTTCCTATGCTCGAGATCCACTTTCCTTTTCTTCACTCGTACTTGGTTTGGACAAAGACATGGTACCGCTGAAGTTACTCGTATTTACTTAATTTAGTAATTTCAGTCGCAATTTCATGGAATAACCCGGTGAATTTAAAGTGACCGCATCATTTATTTAAAAATGCATCAGCACTTCATTTGGCGGTCCGGATTGAGAGTTTTGCCAGGCCGGGTCTGGCCCGCGGGCCGTATGTTGTGCACCCCTGATCTAAACTAATGTTCAAGGTGTTCCATTTCTTTTAAATTTAAACTCATGTAACTTCTGTTTAGTCTAAGTTTTCAGGTCTTGTATTTAGCTGGTCTAAAGCTATATAGACTTTGTATAGAACAATCTGTTCTTCAACTTAGCCTACACTACTCACACTGACCACTTATTTAGTTGGGACAAAATTCTTTTAATCAAAATGTGTGTTTATGCACAATATTTTATTAGCGCGTCCAGTTGCGTCACGCTTCCTCTCCTCCAATGCCGATCCCTGCTCTGATTGAGGAGAACGAAACTAACCCACGCCCCCTCCGACACATGGGGAGAATGCCGTATGCATCTTGTCACCTACACTTTGACGAGTGCAGTGCAGCTCAGCACTGTGTACGGAGAGACACACCCTGAAAGCACTCTTTTCTCATCTCCGTGCAGGCGCCATCAATCAGCCAGCAGAGGTCGTAATTGCATTAGTTATGAGAGAGAGACCCCATCCGGCTTAGTCCCAAACATATCTGAACAACAGGCCAAACGTCGTTCATGTGGCTGCTCGGCCCAGCCGGCAGGCAGAGATGAGATTCGATACGATGTATTCGAGATCCCAGCTCTGCTTCCAGCGTGTGTTTTTACCACCCATTTATGCACAATATAATCACCAGACCTCGATATGAGTGCCAAAGTGGATTTAACCAAGGCTGGTTTTGTATTTATTTTAAGAGATTAGTTGAGACAGCAAGAAAGAAAGTATTGTTTTCTCTGCCAATAAATAAATAATAATTAATAAAATAAAATAAATTTATTTATTAATATTCTGCATTACTATAAATCCTGTGTGTGTGTGTTCCCATTTGTGGTTTTTGAAACAATAATTTGGATATGACGTAGAAATACTTTTATTCATATAGAAACTGCATTAGTCTTTCACTACACAAAACAAAGGGATGCATGAATGAAACAGGTTTAGGAAACCGATTTCCTTGCCAATTCGCTCCTTTATCCTCTTTGCTCTTGCTGTAAATGTTCTAGGTAAATAGAATACACTTAACAAAGGGTAATGATAGGCATGCTGGGTAATGAGTACTTGATATGAGCAGATTTGTAGTTAAAACTCTTGTGAATGGTGATTAATTGAGACACACCAACCAGACATAACATTATGACCACTGACAGGCGATTATCTCCATCACAGCACCTGTTCGTGGGTGGGATATATTAGGCAGCAAGTGAACATTTTATCCTCAAAGTCGGTGTGTTGGCGCAGGAAAAATGGACGAGCGTAAGTATTTGAGCAAGTTTGACAAGGGCCAAATCGTGATGGCTAGACGACTGGGTCAGAGCATCTCCAAAACTGCAGCTCTTGTGGGGTGTTCCCGGTCTGCAGTGGTCAGTATCTATCAAAAGTGGTCCAAGGAAAGACCAGTGGTAATCCGGAGACAGGGTCATGGGCGGCCAGGGTTCATTGATGCACGTGGGGAGCGAAGGCTGGCCCGTGTGGTCCAATCCAACAGACGAGCTACTGTAGCTCAAATTGCTGAAGGAGTTAATGCTGGTTCTGATAGAAAGGTGTCAGAATACACAGTGCATCACAGTTGCAGGGCTGTTTTGGCAGCAAAAGGGGGACCAACACAACACACTGTGTATAACACAGTTTACATTTTCCTTTAGACAATGTTGTGTAGCTTCACTTGGCTTCGTTTATAATATGATTCATTTACATTTCATATATTTCATTAACCGCTTTAGCCTGGTCAGGGTCACGGCAAGTTCCGTTTTTTTGGAAAACACTGGACTCAAGACAGAAATTGTCTAGACAAAGTGCAAGTCCATTGCAGAAATTTGGCCATTGAGATTTAAACCAATTTAACATAATAGACCACTGCACGACGGAGCACCTTGAGAAATATGTATATCAATGTATTATTTATTGTATTTCATTTATTTTATTTTTATCAACTGCGTCATCCTGGTCAGGGCCACGGCGGGTGAATCTTGGATGCATTTACTCATGCATTTTATGTACATGATCCCTGTTCAAAACAATCCTTATGCTCATTATAAATGAAGTAATAGATAGTAAATAAAAGCTTGACTTGCAGCTCTTTTACTAACAATGTGGCCACTCACCAGTAAGACTGACTTGGTTTCCAGTAGGGCAGCACGGTGGCTCAGTGGGTAGCACTGTCGCCTCACAGCAAGAAGATCCTGGGTTCAATCCCCAGGTCGGGCTGTCTGGGTCCTTTCTGTGTGGAGTTTGCGTGGGTTTCCTCCGGGAGCTCCGTTTTCCTCCCACAGTCCAAAGACATGCAAGTGTTTGTTTGCTTGTTTATTAGGATTTTAACGTCGTGTTTTACACTTTGGTTACATTAATGACAGGAACGGTAGTTACTCATTACACAAGGTTCATCAGTTCACAAGGTTATATCGAACACAGTCATGGACAATTTAGTATCTTCAATTCATCTCATTTGGACTGTGGGAGGAAACCCACGCAGACACGGGGAGAACATTCAAACTCTAGACAGAAAGGACTGAGACCACCCCACCTGGGGATCGAACCCAGGATCTTCCTGCTGTGAGCCACCGTGTCGCCCCAACATGCAAGTGAGGTGAACTGGAGATACAAAATTGTCCATGACTGTGTTTGACGTTAAACTTGTGAACTGATGAATCTTGTGTAACAGCTAACTACTAAGTGTGTAAAACATGACGTTACAATCCTAATAAATAAATAAATAAATGATTTCCAGTATAATGTTAATCGATAATACTGGTTGGGATTTGTAAATGTGTAAATGTTCCTATCAGGATGTTCCACATTAAATTGCTATAAACTTGCAGAAACAGTCCGAAAAAGCCAGCCGTGTGTAGAAGACAAGGACAAACGCAGAACTTCCCATTCACAAACGGCGTCTTGACAGGCCTCCAAGTTCTGTGTTTATGTTCTGCATACCTCCACCTGATGTTATTCAAAAACCAGAGACACCAGAACGTTTCTCTCTCTCTCTCTCTCTTTCCCACTCATTCACTCTTACCCCGTCTTAACCCCCACCACCCCCAGCTGCTGCTCGCTTTTCTTTCAAAACTTTCCCCACACTAAATGCCCCCCCACTCCCCCTCTGCTCCCCTCCCCTCCCCTCACATCCCTCCTCCCCTCCTCTCATGGGAGTCCAGCCCTGGGATGCCAGATGTATTACAGAGTGAAGCACAGTTATGTAAACACAGTGTCTTGCCACACATGCCGGGTGGTCCGACCCTCCCCTTCGGCTTTCAGTGAGTGAGTCAGAGAGAGGGAGAGAGAGGGAAAAAAGAGAAAGAAGAAACACACACACACACACACACACACACACACACACACACACACACAAAGAAATATGAACGAAAGTAAGAAGGTAGTGGACCAAGCATACTAGCCATAGAGGTATTTGAGTTTACTCTGTAGTCTAGTGCTTGATTAAATACTCTTGAGTAAAGAGGCGTTGCCATGCTGGACAAGCTAAACAGTATCCCCCAAAAGATTTCCGAATAAAACAGTCCATTGAGTAGCTTTACATGTATAAAATGTAACAAAATTAAAATAAGACATGAAGAATTACAGGCATTGTTTGTTTGTTTATTAGGATTTTAACGTTATGTTTTATGACTGGAACGGTAGTTACTCATTACACAAGGTTCATCACTTCACAAAGTTATATCAAACACAGTCATGGACAATTTAGTGTCTCCAATTCACCTCACTTGCATGTCTTTGGACTGTGGGAGGAAACCTGGTGTAGGGCTGCAACAACTAATCTGAATATAGTGTTTTGTATCATTTATTCATAATTTTCTGTGTTAAATATGTAATACGTACATTTAGGGGCGTAAAAATGTGTGCAGTGCGAAAAATGTAAATAAATAATCAAAGTTTATATGAATAATCTTTTCTGCACATACATGAAATGCTTGGGTTCTTTTACTCTTTCAGTGCACTTCTTGTAGCTGTATTACATTTGGCAAATATGCAAATATAGAGATCAATAAAAAGACTTTGTCATCGCTATATACTGTACATCGATCAGCCATAACATTTAAACCACCTCCTTGTTTCTACACTCACTGTCCATTTTATCAGCTCCACTTATCATATAGAAGCACTTTGTAGTTCTGCAATTACTAACTGTAGCCTATCTATTTCTGTACATGCTTTGTTTCATGCTGTTCTTCAATGATCAGAACCCCCACAGGACCACTACAGAGCAGGTATTATTTGGGTGGTGGGTCATTCTCAGCACTGCAGTGACACTGACATGGTGGTGGTGTGTTAGTGTGTGTTGTGCTGGTATGAGTGGATCATGAGTGGACTTTATACCTGAATACTTTAATACTTGAACAACCAAGCGGTTCAGCCCCCAAGTTTCATACACACTGTATACAATACAAAATACTTGCACATCCTGACATTAATTGCACAACACCGTATACAGTATTACAACAAATTATACAATAATACACATCCTGACATTATTGCAGAACAATGAATACAATATTATTTGCAAAACATGACATTCAGGACATTGTGTATTTTATCCTCTACATTCTCCTCCACATTTATGGTCCACACACCGTGCCATTTATTAGCTGCCTTGCACTGTATTTTGTGTGTAATCAGTTAATTATTATGATTGATTTATTCAAATTATTTTCAGTTGCAGCCGTGTTTGAATGACTTGTGTATCAAAACTAGCTCGTTTTTCATTTTCATCAACCACTTTATCCTGGTCAGGGTTGCGAGCAGGTCTGGTTCAACCAGGTAACATTGGGTGAAAGACAGGAAAACCCTGAACAGGACACCAATCCATCCCATCTCAAAATTTAGCTAATCATGTCTGTGCCTGACCAGCCGATGACGGGTTAGTGCAGTAGACTGCTGTGCAACCCAAGCGCCCGTGCTATATTTTTGTTGGGTGTTAAAGTTTGTAAATTTAGTGGATTAGATGGCAAATACTTGATTACACCGATTACACCGAATAGAATTTTTTAGATTAGGTTACACTGATTAGATACAACTCTATGTGCAAAGTAGCAAGCATTTAGAAATGAAGCAATAGTGCAAATAATGATGAGGTACATGTATAATGTGCAAATATGGAACAGATAATGTGCCTGAACGAACAGTGCAAAAGGAAGAGCAATTATTTTAATAAACAGTAATATAGATGGAGTAGATAGATAGAGTATGATGGTGGTTGACAGAAGTTGTTGATGAACTGTTGATGAGGTTGACCGTAAAGTGAAAGAAGCTATTCCTCTGTCTGTCATTGGCTGCCGAGGTTCCTTTAAAGCGCCTCCCTGATGGTAGGAGCGCTAACAGTCTATGATTCAGATTGGAATTACCTTTAATGATGTTCCTTATCATCCTCAGATTACTTACCCTATTTTGATTGATCGTAGTATGATGTTTTTATGGGTACTTAAAATGATCAGATTGTTAATAACATGAGCACATATAAAAATACTCCGCATGCATAAGACTGGTCACAGTTTAGATTTTCTTATAATCATAATAAGTAAGAAAAATGTCTGTGGTATTATTTTATTTGGGTTTTTTAACATGAATGGTATGAGCTGTTGTTTTCATCATTCCATGAATTGAATCATATTCCCACAGATACGGTTACTGGGCCATAATGGGCTAGTGGTTATATAAAAAAATATTAAAAGCATATCACTATTACTGGGCTTGTATTTGGACAGAACTCTTTCTAATGGATATTTAGTCTCAAAACACTGGATAATTAGGCACAAAACCAGGATGTCAAGCTGAAAACGTGTTTCTCATTCAGTTGTAGTTCATTGTGTTTTACTTGATGCTATAATGACATGCCTCGAGCTGATTGGAATAAACAGCATGATATGTGCATGTGCTGAACTGTTTGCAGAATGAGGGAACTATAATGTTTGTGTTTTAGTAAATTAAGTGTAAATAATACAGTATTATGGAAGTAAAGTTACAGATAGCTACTCTAGAGAATATTACTGTGTTACGTTCCAAGGCATGTGAATTCCTGCAGCTCCAACTGATATCTTATTCAGGAGGAACTCAGTAAGTGTTTGGATCAGTGCACACTCAGAATCCTTAGTATTTGAAGTACACACACACACACACGCGCACACACACACACACATTTCTTACGGTTTTGTTGCGGTGTGATCTAGTTAATCTGAATAGCTTTTTTTCTTCAGGGTTAAGGAACCTGAATGAAGCCAGCAACGTGGAAGAATCTGGCCATTCAGGCCGCTCTGAATGTACAACTCTGGATTGCAGTAAGCTGCATTTGTACGCACTGGACTGCTAAATACACCCATTTTTTAAAGGCGCAGCTCTGGACATGTGATTAGCATAATTAGGGAAGAGCAGGCCATACATATGGTAATGCGGTGCGGAGTAAATGGCAGCTGCAGTGTAAAATTTGTGTCAGGGGTTGGCAGGCTGCTTGGGGGCATTGTGTCACAGCTGTGGGTCAGGAACTCACTCTTTCACTCATCTCTTACTTTCTCCTACTTTTTTTACTCCCACCATCACTGACATCACATCCCTCCACGCTCGAAAAGGCTCATGAGTCGGTGTTGTGTGGCTGAATAAGGGTCCAAAATTGTTTTAGCGTTACTTTGGATTAACAGTTCCTAATGACCTAGCATGCTGTTCATAGGACTTTTATCATGGTATATAATATGGTATATGGTATATAATACATGAATAATATAATGTATTATAGTTATAGTATAGTACTAATATCATATACACTGTGTTCCAAATTATTATGCAAATAATATTTTCTCAGATTTTCCAAAATTACCTATATGAATTGCAGTCATTGTAATTTTCCAGTCATCAACTATTAGAGTACAATTGAAAGGTTTTTGAACAAACTGCCAATGATAACAGTATATTTTTTAAAAAATAAAACACTCA
This sequence comes from Trichomycterus rosablanca, assembly GCF_030014385.1. Lineage (NCBI taxonomy): Eukaryota > Metazoa > Chordata > Actinopteri > Siluriformes > Trichomycteridae > Trichomycterus > Trichomycterus rosablanca. The sequence continues at coordinate 8,320,364 of NC_085994.1, forward strand.
AAATGCACTCAAAATGCATGTTCCAAATTATTATGCACAGCAGAGTTTTCAACCTTTTCATTTTTATAAAGAACAAAAAAATGGTCATTTGTGAAATTATAAGCATTAGCAGGTTATTACAAACTGAAATCAAACAGTTTTCAAGTCAAAACTTTATTCTAGGTGATGTTACATTTGCACATAGGACCCCTTGTTCGAAAGGAGCTTCTGAACTCTCTCGTCCATTGAATTTGTCAGGTTTTGGATGGTATCTGCTTCAATTGTTTTGCATGAGGACAGAATACCCTCCCAGAGCTGTTGCTTAGATGTGAACTGCCTCCCGCCATCATAGACACTCCTTTTGATGATGCTCCAGAGGTTCTCAATGGGGTTGAGGTCAGGGGAGCATGGGGGCCACACCATAAGTTTGTCCCCTTTTATGCCCATAGCAGCCAGAGATGCATATGTGTTCTTTGCAGCATGAGACGGTGCATTATCATGCATGAAAATGATCTTGCTGCGGAATGCACGGTTCTTCTTCTTGAACCATGGCAGGAAGTGCTGTTTGAGAAACTCCACATACATTATGGAGGTCATCTTTACCCCTTCAGGGATCCTAAAGGGGCCGACAATCTCTCTCCCCATGATTCCAGCCCAAAACATTACTCCACCTCCTCCTTGTTGGCGCCGTAGCCTTGTTTGCATGGGGTGTCCATCAACCAGCCATCCTCCACTCCATCCATCTGGACCATCGAGCGTTGCACGGCACTCATCGGTGAACAAAACAGTTTTGAAGTCAGTCTTCATGTATTGTTTGGCCCACTGGAGCCGTTTCTGCTTGTGTGCAGTGGATTGAGGAGGTCAACAGGATGGCTTACGCACAGCTGCAAACCTCTGAAGGACCCTGCATCTTGTTGTTCGGGGGACGTTGGAGGCACCAGCAGTTTCAAAAACTTGTCTGCTGCTATGACAAGGCATTTTTGCAGCTGCTCTTTTAACCTGACGTAATTGCCTGTTGGAAAGAGTCCTCAATTTTCCCTTATCAGCACGCACACGTGTGTGCTCTGAATCAGCTACATACTTCTTGATTGTGCGATGATCACGATGAAGTGTCTTGGCAATGTTGATTGTAGTCATGCCTTGACCTAAACACTCCACAATTTGTTGCTTCTCAGCAGCCGACACATCCTTTTTCTTTCCCATTTTGGCTGAAAATGTAGGCTGCTTAATAATGTGGGACAGCCTTCTTAAGTAGTCTTGCCTTTAATTGGACACACCTGCCAAACTAATTAGCACAGGTGTCTGCAATTGCTTTCAGTGATATAAAGAGCCCTGACACACATCACCATCAATGAGTTTTACTGACAAACAAAAAAATTCTTACCTTATCACTCCTAAACACTTTTTGCATAATAATTTGGAACACAGTGTAATGTAATAGTGTATCGTAGTATTATAGTGTATTGTAGTTTTTGTATAGTATAGTGTAATATCGTATAGTAATAGTATAACAGTGTAATGTAATATAGTATAATATAGTAATAGTATAGCCATAGTGTAATATAGTATAGTATTAGTGTAGCATAGTATAGTATTAGTATAGCATTATTATAGCATAGTGTAATATTGTATAGTATAATATAGTATTAGTATAGCATGATGTAATATAGTATAATATAGTGTAGTAAATAATATTGTTTAGCGTAATATCATATAGTATAGCATTAGTATAACATAGTGTAATATTGTATAGTATAATATACAGTAGTATTAGTATAGCATGATGTAATATAGTATAATATAGTGTAGTAATAATATTGTATAGTGTAATATCATATAGTATAGCATTAGTATAGCATAGTGGATGGAGTGCCTTTGCTATATATACACATATAGACGTGTACATTAAATGTTTCCTCCATATATCCCACTTCTTTGGAAGCCGGGGTCAGAGCGCAGGGTCAGTCATTGTACGGCAGCCCTGGAGCTTAGAGGATTAAGGGCCTTGCTTTAGGGCTCAGCAGTGGCTGCATGGCCAAGCTGGTATTGGAACCCACGACCTTCTGATTAATGGCCCAAAGCTCTACCCACTAGGCTACCTCTGTCCTTAACACTTAAATTGGCATCGGTGAGATTTGAACCCATGCCCCTGAAGAAACTGGAGACTTAATCCAGCATTATTGACGTTAATAGTCTAAAGTGGATATTAGTCCAGTTCTGGCATTCTTAAAGTAATGAGCCAACTCTCTTTTAGCCAAGGAGGATGGAGGTCCCTACCGAGTCTGGTTCCTCTCAACGTTTCTTCCTGTCATTTTAAGGGAGTTTTTTCTTGCCACTGTCACCCTTGTCTTGCTCAACAAGGGTTTTGGTCTGTCAGTCCTGGATTCTGACTTAAATTTGACTTTTAGCCAGCTATGCAAAATGTCAAGAACATGATAGGGTTAAATTTAATCCATTTTGGAAAATATTTTTTGGGTTGGTAAGTGTGTTGCATGGGGAAAATATATATCCAGGGTCAAATGTCAGGACCGATACAGCATTTTAAGCCAGCATAGGCACCACTAACTATTATCAAATCAGGACATTAAGTAAAATTTGACACTATGATGTCTAACAATTTCTTCATAATAAATTTATAATGACATGTTGTAGTGTGGAGTGGGATTTTTTAAAATACATTGAATTTAAATAACGTAATCAAAACTTTCCAGTTATTAAAGGAACCAAAGCAGCAGTATTACATTCCCAGTGCATTATATCACTACACCAATATCAGAGGAATAAACAAAGACACAGGTAAGGTCCATAGAGACCTTGAGAGATTTGAGGAGTTCGAGTAGTCTGCACTAGGTTTGGGCGGTATGATGGTATTGTGGTATACCGCGGTATTTACAAATGTTGACGGTATTTTAAAATGGTGACAGTATTTTAAAAATGTGAAGCGGCAAATTTCTGCTTCAGGTCTACCTTGAAAACTGAGACTTTAAGACATTTGCGCATCCACAGTAAGGGAGGGGTGGGAGTGGTAGGCGGTTGGAGCTCACTGAGACAAGCCCCCCCCGGGCGGTTATACCGTATACCGCGGTATTTTCTGAAGACGGTATGACCAACCCTAGTCTGCACAGTACCCTGGGATGAATTGCAAGGTCGGGCGGCACGGTGGCATGGTGGGTAGCACTGTTGCCTCACAGCAACAAGGTCCTGGATTCGATTCCCAGGTGGAGCACCCATGTTCTCCCCGTGTCTGCGTGGGTTTCCTCCCGGAGCTCCGGTTTCCTCCCACAGTACAAAGACATGCAAGTGAGGTGAACTGGAGATATTAAATTGTCCATGACTGTGTTTGACATTAAACTGATGAATCTTGTGTAACCAGTTATTACCCGTCCTGTCATGAATGTAACCAAAGTGTAAAACATGACGTTAAAATCCTAACAAATGAATACATTGGAAGGTTGATTGAGAGCCAGGCCTTCTCGTCCAATATAAGTACCTGACTGTACAAATGCTCTTTGGAGCAGCGTGGAAAAGCTCAGTAGAGTGGACGCACATGGTTTTGGAATGTGATGTACAACAAGCTCTTGGTCAGGTATCTCACATGCCTATGGAAATGTAGTGTTTTCTACAGTACTTCACATAATGGGCAAACATAAAGTGAAAAAGGAAATTAAGTTCAAACTTGCTACACTGATAAACTACGGTAAAAAGTGCTGGAGACGACATGCACTGCCTGAAGAAACATTTAGGGTGCGACCAAAGCATGGTTTGTGTAGTAAAATGGGAATTTGCTGAGCTTCGAACCCACTCCATAACTTCGTCGTGCTGTAATCCAGCTAATCCTGCCCACAAACACACTCATGAAAAAACCGCCTGCATGCGTCACCACACGCAACACTCCCTCCCTGGATCTTCAGCTCCCAGCAACAGGCAGCACCGAGAACCTGCAGCAGAGCTGGTCAGAGCCGGTGTCACCGACAGGGTCAGGTCCAGAGCGCTCGAGCAGTTGTGTGGATCTGGTGCCTCCTTTGTTCTGAGGAACCCCATACTCCTCCTGAGCCGGGCCAATAAAATCCACTCCAGAGCTGAATGGTGAGAATGGAGCGGCAAAGCTTGAAACCAGGAGGCGATGGTGGGCCCCTTCCAATCTACACTCCCCCAGCAGTGAAAAGGGAGGGTCAGGGGTTAATGTTATGCAACAAAATGAATGGGCCTGGTTCAGGCTCAAACGCACACTGACATACACACCCAGTTCACTCACATCTCTCTCTCTCTTTCTCTCTCGCTCGCTCTCTCATACAGACGTTACTACAGTTAAGAGACCAAGTAGGAACAAAAAGTACAAAGTATAAATTTGATTGCTATCAAAATAATACATGTATTAAAATCTCAAATTACAATCTAAAAACAAAACAAAACAGTAAGTCGTGATTTGTACATTTTATTCGATCCACATCTGTTTTTTTTTTCTGTGCATATACTGGGCAGCACAGCCACGGCACATTGTGTGCGCTGTCACCTCACAGCAAGAAGGGCCTGGGTTCGATCCCCCAGCCTCCCGGCCAGGGTCAAGTCAAGTAAAATTGTCCGCTCAGGTGGCGCAGCGGTAAAAACACACACTAGCCCACCAGAGCTAGGATCTTGAAAACATCGCATCGAGTCTCAGCTCTGCCTGCCGGCTGGGCTGAGCAGCCGCGTGAACAACGATTGGCCCGTTGTTCATATAGGGGTGGGTTAAGCCGGATAGGGACTCTCTTATGACTGATGCAACTACGACCTCTGCTGGCTGGTTGACGCCACCTGCACAGAGACTGGGAGAGAGTGCGAATCAGGGTGTGTCTCTCCGTACACAGTACTGATCCGCAGCTGATCTCGTCTGGTGTAGGTGACGAAATGCATAGGGCAGCAGTCGGAGCTGCCCACGTGTCGGAGGAGGCGTGAGTTAGCTTCATTCTCCTCGATCAAAGCCGGGGCCGGCATTAGTGGAGAGGAAGCGTGACGCAATCTGGCAATTGGACGTGCTAAAAAATCTGGAGGTAAAGGGGGAGAAAATATAACAAAATATAACAAAATGTATAGCGTTTTCTACAATGGATGTTGTCTCTAGGCACCTTTACAGAATCCAGGACCGACAGACCAAAAACCCCTGTTGAGCAAGCCAAGGGTGACAGTGGCAAGGAAAAACTCCCTTAAAATTACATGAGGAAAACTTGAGAGGAACCAGACTCAGCAGGGACCTTTATCCACCTTGGGTGGCCTGGAGGATAATTTGAATAAATAATAAATAGGATTTATATAAATCATACAAGCACAGAATTGAAGTGAACTGAAAGGTATAATAATAATAATGTAAACGTTTGGAGTTCTTCATTAAGTCCGTAGTGAGTTCTGGCCTTTTCTGGTGCAAACACACCAGGTTTCCGTCATATCTAGCAGGAGCAGCATTGTGGTTAGGGTCCTTTCTATATAGAGTATGCATGTTCTCTCTGGGTCCGTTTGGTCCATAGTCCAATGACATACAGTCTGGTCAACTGGACCTACTAAAACTGCCCTAAGTGTATGTATAGGATTGTGTTGTGTGTGTGCTTTGGGATGCCCTGTGATGGACTGGCACTCTGTCCAGTATGTGGTCCCATGTCGTCCCCAGTGGTTCTAGAATGGATTCCAGAGTCACTGTGTCCCCTTGATTAGGATGAATTTGATAAACCTATGTATACATTTTGCAAGGCATCATAATCATAGAATGTCAAGGGCAGCAGAGAAAAATGGACAAATTTTATTAAAGGGGGTTTCCTTCCTAGTACCATGTCTGTTGTAAAATTAGAACTGTTCCTGTCTTACGTCTCATTATGGGATCTATTAGATTAATCAATTAAGATTGTACTGTTATTAGATCAATATAATGTATATTTAGCCACGTTACATAATAATAAGTATCAATTAATAAGTAAAAAAATGGAATAGAGGCTCACGGAAACTTACACTAGTCCACTACCACTGGGATCCAGGTTCAAGGTGCTATCAGCTGGTCAGGAGTCTACATGCAGACACGATTGGCTATGTCCGTGTTGATGGCAGATGAATGGTCATCCTGTTCAGTGTGTGTCAGTGCATTCCAAGTGATTTCTGGGGAAACCGGACCCACCTAGACCTTGACCAGGATGAAGCTGTGGTTAAACATTACAATGAAATAAATAAATGTTGCTTTAATAGTCATTTTTATCGACACATGAAGACGCTCTGACCTGTTTCACGTTTGGATTCCGTGTTGCTTTTTAAACCTCATTCATTTAGCCCCCTTTATTTCCTCTGAAAGTAGGTGCAGTCAGAACCAGTATAAGGTTATTGCAGTATCACATGACGGTAACCAGTACAGGAGAACAAAGGCACCATCTAGGTGGCCAGCAGGTTTGTTTTTTAAGAGACTGGTGGCATTATCATGTGCCTCACTTGACTCTCAGCACTTAAATGTGCCAAGTGACTCTGAAACCTCTGGACCGTCGGACTGTAAGTGAGATCAGGACCTCGCTTATCTCCAGCAGAGTTTTATCCTCAAATGCCCTGGAACAACTGCTCGCTGCTCAAGTGTGACTCTCGACTAGGAGATAATAGTGGGGTTTTGCAATACGCACCATTAAATGATTATAGACTTTGTTTTGTTGTAAATTGTGTAATTAATACTAATATTTTTCACCTAGCATATTTATGTTTACGCCTTTTAGCAGATGCTTTTATCCAAAGCGACTTACAGTACTGTGACAGTATACACAGATCAGCCATAACATTAAAACCACCTCCTGGTTTCTACACACACTGTCCATCTTATCAGCTCCATTTACCATATAGAAGCACTTTGTAGTTCTACAATTACTGACTGTAGTCCATCTGTTTCTCTACATACTGTTTTAGCCTGCTTTCACCACAGAGCAGGTATTATTTAGGTGTTGGATCGTTCTCAGCCCTGCAGTGACAATGACATGGTGGTGGTGTGTTAGTGTGTGTTGTGCTGGTATGAGTGGATCAGACACAGCAGCACTGCTGGAGTTTTTAAATACCGTGTCCACTCACTGTCCACTCTATTAGACTCTCCTACCTAGTCGGTCCACGTTGTAGATGTAAAGTCAGAGACGATCGCTCATCTATCGCTGCTGTTTGAGTTGGTCATCTTCTAGACCTTCATCAGTGGTCACAGGACGCTGCCCACGGGGCGCTGTTGGATGGATATTTTTGGTTGGTGGACTATTCTCAGTCCAGCAGTGACAGTGATGTGTTTAAAAACTCCATCAGCGCTGCTGTGTCTGATCCACTCATACCAGCACAACACACACTAACACACCACCACCATGTCAGTGTCACTGCAGTGCTGAGAATGATCCACCACCTAAATGATACCTGCTCTGTGGTGGTTCTGTGGGAGTCCTGACCATTGAAGAACAGCATGAAAGGGGGCTAACAAAGCATGCAGAGAAACAGACGGACAACAGTCAGTAATTGTAGAACTACAAAGTGCTTCTATATGGTAAGTGGAGCTGGTTAAAGTGGACAGTGAGTGTAGAAACAAGAAGGTGGTTTTGATGTTATGCCTGATCGGTAAAACACTGATTCCTGCTGTGAATGTCATAGGTATGACAACATTGTGTTATAAAAACAAACGAACAAATCCCCAGCGGTGCTATCGTCCATCCGGTATGACTGAAGGGGTTTGGCTGAGGCCTGGCGAGAGATAAGCATCATGTCCAAATGGACAATGGTCACTCGGTGGTTAAGGTACTGGATCAGTAATTTAAGCTTCACCACCAGTGCTGTTGGGCTTAACCCTCAGTGGCTCAAATGGTATTCTGTCACTTTGGATAAAAGTCTCTGCTTAATGCTTCAAATGTAAATGTCCGGGGTGTATTACTACATTCAGTGCTTGCTAGAAAGCCAGGCTCACCAGGATAAAGTGATGCTAATACATGAAAATTAAATAAAATATTAATTACAGTGCACGTCATACAGTGCATCATGCAGTTGTTTTTAATAGGCAATAAGTATACAGGCATTAAAGAAATGCCAGTTTGAATCCGTTACTGGTTCTTTTGGGTTTTTTTTCCACAAATGGTGGATCGGTGTTGATTTCACACCTGAGGCCCGGCCGCCGGTGACCTCAGACTCTAGAGGAGTTTAGAATTCTCCTCACTTTTAAGTCATATAAGGTTTCCTGTGTACAGGCTTCATCTCTGTGAAACGAGCAGCACACGTTGTCGCGGGTCCTTTGTGTTTCCTGGCAGAATCTGAGAAGCTCTTTACCATCTGAGGGTCACTATGCTCACATTCATGGCTTTTTTTGTTATACATAATGACATCTAAAACCTTTCCTACTCCAAAACTGCTGGTGTTCCAGAGGCCCCTAAATAAGGAACATGCTAAGCCATTTTAGGCCATAATCGACCTGGCTCCTAGCACTATGTTGAAGCTGCGCTTGGCTCCGGTCAAAGCTGTGATTAATCATGGATACTATAAACATACCCCTAAAACAAGATCAGATGTGAGTGCGTGTTTGGGCCGAGGAAGAAAGGTTCCACGGCGTCGTTCTAATGCGTGTGGACGTTTTCTTTTCCCCACTAGTCTTTTTTACTGTCCTGGTGGTCTAGCCTTAGAGAAAAGCAGGGTTATTTCATTTTTAAATCAGTTAAAGCGACTTCAGGTCACCTTATGCGGCTGTTTGTGTCTGGCTCTGTATTGTAGCGCTACCGTTTATATAAATTGTAGCTTTATTCATTCTGTTGTATTGTTTTCTCTTCTTTTGCTCCCAGTAGGAAAGTAGTTTATCTTAACAGGTATGAAAACTGTGAAAGAAGAGTTTTAAGTTGTAGCTCCCCAGCAAATAAGGCTAGTTTTCTAGTACAGCGGTTTAATGAAACTCAACGTCAGTTGGTTCTGGGAGTGGCGTTGAGTTTATAAGGCGTTGAATTTCAAGGTATTTTTTTCCATAAGGATGTACAGGAAACCTGTTAATGCGTTCCATGGTCCTGTGGACTTGCATATATTTTAGGCTAATGTAAAGTAACTGGGTTGTTTTTGACACTTATACACTGAAAATAACACAAATATAAAAAATAAAAAAAACACTACAACGAAAAGCTAATAAAAATAAAAATGCATTTTTTTTTTACATTTAAATAGATTTTTATTTTGTTTTGTCTGAATACAAAATATTTCATGTTTTTGATGGTTATTCCATTCCTGCAATTCAGTCCTGCAGTCCTATTCACATTCCAAAAATGTTGGGACAGGGGAAATTTAGGGTTAGTAATGAGGTAAAAAAAAAAACTAAATAATGGTGTGCTTTTAAACAGGTGATTGTAATTATAGCAGTGTCCACAAAAGGCTGAGTCAATAGCACAACTGGTGATTTGAACCCTGGATCTCAGCTGTAGTGGGCTAGTGTAATTTACTACTGTGCTACCTGAGCGTCTTGCTTATACAGTATATTATTATATGCCGATATTTTAAAGCTTTTCCTGACAACTTTAGAGTGGTCATTATACAATGGTAAAACTCCATAATGAAGCAAAACGGCTTCTATTGGTGACTGGTGAGTTTAATGTGTAAACTTCAGTCATTCAATATTGTTAATAGTATAAATGAATAAAGTTAATCTGTTGGGCTTTGACTGGTTGAACATTATGTGAACATGAACCTGACCATTGGGGGGGGGTGTAAGTGTGAGTCTTAAATTAACACCTTTCATTGACAAAGGATGGCTGATCAAGGAATTAACCACTAGCTGTTAGAAATATGTACATTTTATATGGATCTTAGCCTAGAATTGTAGGACTAGGCAGTTGTAGCCTAGTGGTTAATGTACTGGACTAGTAAGCCGAAGGTCACCGGTTCAAACCCCACCCCTGCCAGGTTGCAACTGTTGGGCCCTTGAGCAAGGCCCTTAACCCTCAGTTGCTTAGACAATATACTGTGTCACTTTGGATGTTATCCATACATTTAACTTAATAGAAGTCAAAAAGAAACATATGTTGGTACTTTAATAAAACATCTGAAAGATCTGGGTGGCTGACCAGTCTAGACATTTGGAGGTGCACTTCTCACTGCGCTGTCCGGACCGCTCTCAGGTCTGGACAAAATAAATAGGGTTGTATCAGGATGAGCATCTGGTGTAAAACTCTGGCAAGTCTGGTTGGCCGGCCAGAATGATCTGCTGTGGCGACCGCTGCTGTATATACAGGAGCAACAGGCAGCTGTAATGTATGGTTGTAGTTAAGTACAGTGTCTTACACTTTACTACTATTAAACAACAATTACACACACTCTCGTTGGACTAAAACATGAATAAATAAACATCTAGATTCTTAGTCAGCTATTTTGTGATGCATTGTGAAATAAGTGATAGCTGCCGTTATGTTATGTGCCTTTCCAACTTTTTTTCGTACGTAGCAACGGCAGAAAAATGGTGACTAACGGCACTGCTAGATGGCTGGGTAACAACACTTGAACACCGTTTTATTATAATTTCTGTTTGTTTGGTTTTTTTTTTTCCCCTTTTTCTCCCACTTTTTGCCTGTCAATCATCCTCTCACTAGTGCTGATCTCTGCTCCTGATTGGGGAGGACGAGGCTGCTCCACGCCCCCTCCGACACGTGCACAGCAATTAAAAACCTTCTTTCTCCTACACTTGACAAGTGCAGTGCAGTACAGTGCTGTGTACGGAGAGCCACACCCTCTACCGCACTCCTTTCCCATCTCCGTGCAGGCACCACCAACCAGCCAGCGGAGGTCGTAATCGCACTAATCCTGCCCCTATCTGAACAACCGGCTAATCGATGGTAATGTGGCCGCTCAGCCTCAGCCGGCAGGCAGAGCCGAGATTCGATACGATGTATTCGAGATCTCAGCTCTGGTGAACAGCGTGTGTTTTTACCGCTGCGCCACCAGAGCGGCTCTGTTTGCTATTTAAATTGGTAGCGTTTCCCGACATATTTTGCATTTTGGGGTTAACTGCGCTTTGTCACAATTAAGAAATCCAAACCACTGGCCTTTCTTGGGAACAATGTCATCAAAATCAGACGGCTCACCTTCTCGCATTCTCTTTTGCTTTCGGGTTTCTCTCCACTGTCCATCTTCCCGTAGCTTGCTACTGTTTAAGCACTGTTCCTTGTCTCGTGCAATTCAGTGTGCGGTCTGATTGGCTATTGTGCCGGCTTTACGCCTAACCTACGTGCTGCTTGAGTAGGCTGCTTTCAGTGCTTTTCTGTGCTAGTGAGGAGGAAAAATAGAATCGATAATATGCCCAAAGCTTATCATCGTAATCGAGGAAAAGTTTATTGTGATACATATCGACATTGTTTGATCGCCCAGCTCCAGTTAAGAGTTATGCCAGGATTCGAAAACACTAAAGGCTTATTGCTTTGTGAAATTATCATTAACTGACTGTTTTCAATAACAGTTCTTGACCTGGCTCACAAGTTCTAGCAAGTCGTTTAAGCTCTTCACAACTTCACAACTCCAAAGGTGCTCAAACATTTACTTCTTTTTGCTTTTTTAGTTTCTAAATGTGTGTAATATAAATATAAAGTAATACAAATTATTTGTCCATAATATTAAACTTACATACTTGTTGTTGCTAACAGTAAAAACAAGCTCATGCTTTATAATATAATAATATCTAAAAGATACAACAACAAAAATAAATACATGATCCAGAGCAAGCCAGAGGGAATTTGCATGAAGTTACTAGTAAGAAACATGAAACGTGTACATGTATCTGTAACATTTAAAACTGTAGCCAGGAGGGATTTTTGTGGTTAGAACATCTTTCATTCAAAATCTAGCAAAACTGTCCGCACTTGTTTTTACTTCCTTTAAATCTGTGTGAGGTCAGGTCGACTCATTTAAACTCAACGATTAAAGTCATTTATCTTTTCTAACATCAAAAGTACTGCCGAACTGTCGTACTCCCTAATAAATCATGCCTCTGTACTGGATGTGAAATGTGGTGTGTTTAAAAAATGATTTAAATTTAAATTTAATTACAGTGATTTACCCAGTTATTTGTGATGATTTGGGTAACTGGGATGACTGCTGTAAAACGGTTGACAGCTTTTCTGGGCTTTTTGATCCTGCAATAAGAGAAGTTACATTTTCTTTGTAAACTGGTAAAGAGACCATGAAGAAATGAAAGAAATGACTGGTTTGAATGGCAGATCTAGCCACTAACAGCCTGCGTCAAAAACTGTTTTACAGCCGAAGCTTTTAATCACAAAGAAACATGATACAGGTGCAGAAATACAGAAGTGAATGTTAGAAGTAAGTTTGACCTGTCACAGTTATTATTTATTAGTTTATTACAATTATTTACAGCTGTTTGTCTGTATTAAAAATCTAACATGAATAAATCTCCATCATAAATTGATCTATATTGTTGGTTCTGGCTTTTAAACTGTGGACTATTTGTAAGTTGTTTAACACAGTAAGAGTTGGATAAGTTTGTAGGGATGTTGTTAAATCATTATAGAAATTTCTTATACAGGTGATGCAGTCATGCTTGGGTATAATAGGATTTTGGGTTTTGCACCCTCTACAGTGCATAATGTGAGCAAAATATTATATATGATGCACTGATGCACCGCTGCTGTCACATCATCATCACATGAAAATCTTCTTCCCCTTAAAGCTTGTTTGAGTGATTAAAAAAGGTGGAAATAGGCACACACCAGCACAGAGTGGATTGGCGGATAAAGGCGCCTGTATGATATGAGCAAAATATTATACATGATGCACTGATGCGCCGCTGCTTTCACATCATCAGACGACCCCCGAGCACTGAATTCAAGCCCACAGTACACTGTGAAGACAGTAAAGCATGGTGGTACAAAATGATGATATGGGGATGTTTTTCATACCATGGTGTTACGCCTACTTATCACATACGATCTGATCATGGATCAGTTTAAATATATCAGAACACTTGAGGAGATCATGTTGCCCTATGTCGAAGAAGAAATGTGCTTAAAATGGGTGTTTCAACATGACAATGGCCCAAAACATCTTGGTTACAGACAAACAAGATTGAGGTAATAGTGACCAGCCCAATCCCCTGACTTCAATCCCATAAAGAACTTGTGTTCTGACATCTGAAGAGCGTTTTTTTAAGCCAAAACCCAAAAATGCAGAAGAACTGTGGAATGTCGTCTAATCATCCTGGACTGGAATACCTGTTCAGAGGTGCCAGAAGTTGGTCGACTCCATGAAACACAGATCTCAGAAACAATTGTTATGCCACAGAATATTAGTTCAGTAATTTAAAGTAAAGTGAAACCTCAAACATTTTTTCATGTTATAGATACATTTTTTGAGTTTGTAAAGAAAAATGCTGGCACTGCTATTTTTTTTGAACAGCCTAATATTCATTTTTCTTAATTTTCTGTAAAGGATGAACACAAACTGGCTACATTTTGTTAATGTTTTGATTTAGAATTGAAAGTGTAGTATTTTCAGTGCATTTGCATTTATGGAAATAAAAGTTATTATAATGATTTTGTGCTTTATTCACTTTTTTAAAATCACTGCTATTTTTTTGAACACCACTATAGATAGATATAGAGAGAGAGAGCTAGATAGATAGATAGATAGATAGATAGATAGATAGATAGATAGATAGATAGATAGATAGATAGATAGATAGATAGATAGATAGATAGATAGATAGAGAGATATAGAGAGATAGATAGAGAGAGAGAGAGAGAGATAGAGAGAGAGAGAGAGATAGAGAGATAGATAGACAGATAGACAGATAGACAGATAGAGAGATAGAGAGATAGAGAGATAATATATGATAAAGTACCACTTGGGAATACATTGACAACAGCTGTGAATAATAACTTATACATTTTTTTTCTCTCTGTTTGTAGTTGGTGGCAGAGTAAATCAGGAGCTAAAGTACACGCGGCAGAAGATTGGTGAGGAGTCCATGTTTAACCCTCAGATAATGATCCAGACACCACGACAGCACGGTGAGAACATCCTGACCGCTGAAGCACTAAAGCAACACTTAGACTCGGCCGTCAAAGCTAGCAGAGTGCAAGTTTACATGTATAACAGGTAAAATACACCATTCACATGTTCTGTTATTAAAAAAGATTTAGATCAGCATGAAATATACAGTGTGCCATTTTTACTGCAGCTAATTTCAACATACATACATTATTTTCCTGATGTTGCAATGTTTAGTGTTAGTAAAAAATAACTGGATTCTTTTTTTACTTAGGAAATGGAATCTGGAACAGTTGTGCTACAAATCAGGAGAAGTCGTCACAGAAAACAATTTGGCCTACCAGGTAAGAGAGATCTCACAAACTACAAATGGAACATATAGAAAAATACAGAATAATGGGAATATTTTAACATCTACAACACAGTGGCTCGGTGGGTAGCACTGTCCACTCACAACAAGAAGGTCCTGTGTTCGATTACCAGGTGGAGCGGTCCGGTTCTTTCTGTGTGGAGTTAGCATGTTCTCCCCGTGTCTGTGTGGGTTTCCTCCGGGAGCTTCAGTTTCCTTCCACAGTCCAAAGACGTGCAAGTGATGTGAACTCACTCACTTTCTTAACCGCTTATCCAGTTAGGGTCGTGAGGGGGTGCTGGAACCTATCCCAGCTTTTCAATGGGCGCAAGGCACACAGTAACACCCTGGACGGGGTGCCAGTCCATCGCAGGGCAGCCACACATACACACACACATTCACCTACAGGGCAATTCAGTGTCTCCAATTAACCTGACTGCATGTTTTTGGACTGTGGGAGGAAACCGGAGCTCCCGGAGGAAACCCACGCAGACACGGGGAGAACATGCAAACTCGGCACAGAAAGGACCCGGACCGCCCCGCCTGGGGATCGAACCCAGGACCTTCTTGCTGTGAGGCGACAGTGCTACCCACCGAGTCACTGTGCTGCCGTGACGTGAACTGGAGATACTAAATTGTCCATGACTGTGTTTGACATCGAACTTCAACTGATGAATCTTGTGTAACCAGTTACTACCGGTTCTGTCATGAATGTAACCAAAGTGTGTAAAACATAAGATATCTAGCTACTTTTTTGTACTTAAGTCTAGTTAGGATGCACATAGTAAGTAATGATACTCGGCTGTGGTATTCAAAAACATTTTATTAGGGTGCTTGATGTGGACTGTTTTTTACACTAATGTACCATCATCGCCTGTCTGAACTGTTTACACAAGGCAGGTTGGGTCCTTTGATGTGTCTATGGAGTTTGGCTCGGGGGTTTGGTTTCTAAATCGGGACCTTCAGCCCAACATTCAGTAAATTTAAGACCGTCGCACCATTATGATGAAGTTCATGCTCTGGACACTTGCACATTTACATTTACATGTGCACAGAGAGCCACACCATTATCTGATCAGCATTATTCCTGGATTCTGTGCAGACTCCGTCAATCAGCCAGCAGAGGTTGTAATGCATCAAGTTAATGAGGTCCCTATCTGGCTCCCTTCTTCGGTGAACAACAGCCAAATGTTGTTTATATAGCCGTTCAGCCCAGTCGGATGGAAGAGCTGAGATTCGATACGATGTATTCGAAATCCCAGCTCTGGTGTGCTAGCGCAGTGGTCCCCAACCACCGGCCCGCGGACCGGTACCGGTTCGTGGGTCGTTTATTACCGGACCGCACAGAAAGAATAAATAATCAGAGATCGCTAGAAAAGCAGGGTGTTATTGTCTCGTATCACTCCTAGGTGGGAACAGCGTCTCGTTGCAGTGAAAAAAGCTCATTTTCAATAATTTGTGACTAGTATTGTTAAATCCTCAGGTCCCTGCCGGTTCGTGAAATGATATCTTACATGAAACCAGTCCGTGGTTCAAAAAAGGTTGGGGACCACTGTGCTAGCGTATTTTACCGCTGTGCCACCTGAGCGGCCTGATGAGGTTATTTTGTTGTTGTTCTTTTTGTGCACTGCAAGCTTCCGTGTAACCAAAGTCAAATCCCCCTATATGTGTAAGCATACTAAGCAAACTCGGCCATTAAAAACTGATTCTGATTCTGAAATAGGCATTGCCTTGCACACTTTTAGGGTTGGCCATGATGTTTTGGCTGAGCAATTCCCATTTCCATTCATATTTCAAGTGTACTGTGTTCAAATTAAAAATGGCATTGCATTAAATAAAAATGATTATCTTTTCAGATCATTCAAAATCTACATCCCTGTCTAATCATCACGCCTCTGGACTGTTTTTGGGAAGGTGCTAAGCTACACTCAGGCACAGCCTATCTCCCGTAAGTGCCTATACTGATATATTGTTTACTGTTGGTCTAAGAACATTCGTCCTGGGTGCGATCCCCAGGTGGGGAGGCCCGGGTCCTTTCTGTGTGGAGTTTGCATGTTCTCCCCGTGTCTGTGTGGGTTTACTCCGTGTCCAAAGACATGCAAGTGAGGTGAATTGGAGACAATAAATTGTCCATGACTATGTTTGATATAACCTTGTGAACTGATGAACCTTGTGTAATGAGTGACTATCGTTCCTGTCATGAATGTAACCAAAGAGTAAAACATGACGTTAAAATCCTAATAAACAAACTAACAAACTAAGAACATTAATTTTAAGTTGCTGATACGTTTTTTTTTAGCAGGTTTAATTACACGCTGGTGTTTATTTGCTGTCACTAACACTGTTTCGCCACTAGGTCATTCCTACTATTCAGTGCCTTTTGTGTCCCCAGTACTGATCATTTTTAAACAGTACAATTTCTAAACATCTGACTGAAATAATTAACACTTTCAAATACTAAACACAATGTTTTCTACCCCCCCTCCCCCCCCAAAAAAAATAAAATGACTGTATACATACTGTTTTTATCTCTTAGATACCAGAGGTTTTCCCATGTCCCCAGTGCTGTACATTCTGATTTAGTGATGGATATATGAGGTTTAAACATGAAAATATCTCAGATTTTCAATACTGTTTAAAAGGTTTGCTTAAGTCCCTCTAAACCTTGGATTTTTTTTTTCTTTATGAGTTTCATTTTATTGCTGATTACAGTAGACCCTTGACTTACGAATGTAATTGGTTCCAAAGTGCTGTTCTTAAGTCAAAATGTTTGTTAGTTAAACCTATTTTAAGAATTTAAGAATTTAAGAAATCATGTAAATAGAATTAATCCGTGCCAGACCTCCCAAACCCCCCCCCCGTACCTAACCTTTTTAATGTCTTAAATGGTCTTTTTTGTTATAAATACAAGAATATTTTCCCTTAAATCTTCAATTATAGAATAGACATTCCTGTAATAAACAATAATAAACAACAATACACAGTAGTACTGTACATAAAACACACATCACATTTCAGTACAGTACGTGTGCTGTACCATACACCATAATACATTTCCTTCTTTTTATATCAAATGTATCTACCAACAAGCTAATGGCTAATTTTATATCAGAATGTCCACCCTGTTATGGTCCACCCTGTTACAACCTAATACATAACAGGGTGGACGTCACAGTGTATATGAGGTGCATGTGTAATTTAGCTTGACCAATATTAGTTTGGAAAAGTATAACGTCCTTTTTATAATAAAACATGAAAAACAAATTAAAACAGTGTTTCATTTTCAAAAAGTGTTTCATTTGCCAAAAGGCATCCAATCCCAGGAATGACCCTATTATATTTTAGTGAATGTAAGAAATCAGACATATTTATATAATTAATAGCCAGTCACAGTCTACTTTTTATGGCATAATACAAAATCTGCCTGCAAATGCATGTGTTCTTTTTTTAATACAGCAGCTTAAACGCATACAGAGTGAATTATAAAACATTATCCAAGGAAAAGAAAATAATATGTTAACCTTATTTAGTGAAGTTGCCAAAATATTAGTTGGAAATCAAACCGTGCTCATGAGTGGAGTGGCAGTAGGAATTGCATGTTAATTTGGCCGGATCGCTTTGTTGTGGTTGTGCGTAAGAGGCCTGCATGGCCCCTCTCTGAAGGCCCTCATTGTGCGATCACTGTGGCCTGCGCTGGGTCCCCACACAACTGTTACCCTTCTGCTTCTAATAGCTCCTTGCAACAGTGACACTTTGCATACTTCCTTCCACCGCAGCAGAAGCACAGGCTCTCGCCTCCCGTCTCCCCCTCATCATGGATGCTAAATAAGAATTTTACTGTGTTCTGGTTGGGGGAGTTTGAATAATGACTCAAGCCTGGTTAAACACATACAATGTGGTCTACAGAATGGAGGACTTTCCAGAGCAGCTCTTTTGAAAGAAAGCGAGAGGGAAAGAGGGGAAAAAGAAATGTGAAGTGCAGTGAAAAACCAACAGGAGGTCTGTATAGGTGGACGACGAATTGAGGAGCTGCAGAGCAAAAGCACAAAGTTAAGAATAACGTGGGACGCAGGGAGACGGGGGGCGTGGGAGGATCGCATATAGACAGATTTGATTTAGACAAGGACAGAGAGGGTCCTGTTCCAGAAATACAGCCATAGAAAGCCAAACTTGCACTAAGGCATAAACAATGCCACCACATCTATCTTATGTTTTAGATAGATGATTCAGAAAGCTCCTAGCTGAGGGATGTTGCAGACATTAAGTTAAAACAGTAGAATTAAGTAATTAGTGCGGATAAATCTCAGATGATTGGGATGTGTTTTAAAAACCCAGCGTCAGTTATAATGCTGGAAGTGTGTACAGTGCCCAAATCATTTTAGCCTAACCAATTTTGTGCACGGTTCTGATTTAGGAATTAACTGACAGTTATGACCGACCAGTTCTGTTTTCTCAGTGTTTACATTACTTCCTAAACCAGATTAAGTAAATAAAATACTCAAGTCAGGGCAGTTTGATTGTAACATCAAATTAAAAGTGCAAAAACATACATTTAAAACCTAAAATAAAATGTCAAACTATAAAGGAAGAAATCGTGTTTACCTTATGTGTGCCTCAAGCTGGCAGCAGGCCTGTAAAGCAGTTCAGTCCAGTATTGTTACACAGTTACAGAGGTAACCAAGTCAAGTCAAATTTATTTGTATAGTGCTTTTTACAATGAACATTGTCTCAAAGCAACTTTAAAGAATCCAGGTAATTATAGATAATGTTTAAGGACTTTTGACCATTTTTTATTTCATAAAAGATAGTTGCTACTATGTAACCAAGTCTTTGAAATTGGAAATATTCATGTAAATTAATATTACAATAGCGCAAAACTAATTAATTAATACAAAATAATGGAATCTATATAACAATTAAACTGAATGGAATGTAATAATATTGTAACAGGGCGCTAGATGTAGCCCTGCACCTGCAAAAATAAAAAATAAAAATAAACCCACTCTATAGGATGCTGAACCAAGGTAGATAAGCTGCTAGGACTAAAAACAACCGCAGCCCGCAATGAAGAACAAGGATAGGAAAGGGACAGCACAAAACTAGTAAAAAAAATTTGACATGCTGCTCAGAGCTCCTGCAACGACTCTGTTCTCGGAAAAAGGGAAGAAAGGAAACCCAGAACAATTTGGGGACACCAATATATGAGGGTCCTCAACCAATTGGTGCATCCCACGCCCAGCATGGGTTCAAACGTGGGTCCCACTTCCGAAAATTGACGTCTTCATTCATCCAGCAAGATTCCTTCAAGAGGCCCATAAATGAAGGAGGTAAAAGTGTTGTGGCATCATACGCCAACGGAAATCTAGTTGGCATTACAATTTCAAGAGACAGCAGATTTCCAACAGAGGAGCTGGCAAATCTGTGAGGAGGAAACTGTGATAAATAGAAACACTTCCACCTGGAGCAAATGAACACTTATTGAGGTGCAGGTGACTGCCAATTTAGAGAAACTGACACGTCAGTCATCTGTGCCTCCATGCCCACTCTGCCTGCTATATTTGCAAACCTCCAAGGCGAGCTCCATGGCAAGTGTGCCTGTGTCTCATGATGTTGCACTTTAGGAAAAGGTCTGAACTGTAATTGAAATAAAAGCTGAGCTGTTTCCTCTGTTTTCTCTCAGTGGTAGACCCGCTCTGCAGTGGACCAACTTCGACCCAATGGCTCTGATTGCAGATTTGGCAACCATAACTCACCAGGTAGACTCCTGGGAGGAGATATTGGTCAAGGCAGACGTAGGTCATGGCTACATGGACCGGCCCTGCATAAACCCAGCGGACCCGGATTGCCCTTTCTCCGCCCCCAACAAGAACTCTACTCGGGTAAGCTTGGAATATACACAAGTGCACTTACACACATGGTTGAAGAAACCTTGTGTTAACAGTGTATTGTTTGTTTGTTTCTGGTAGCCATTAGACATTGCCCGAGTCCTGACTGGTGGCTGCCGTGGAATCTCCAAAAAGTATATGCACTGGCAGGAAGAGCTCATCATCGGAGGGACCTTGAAGAACGATAGTGGGAGACTTCTCAGGTAAAATTGAGCAGATGAAAATGCACTGGAAGTGAATTATTATTATTTATGTTTCTTTGTTTGTGATTAAACATTACCTACTATATTGTTAAATTATGGCACATATAAATGTTCAGATTCTAGATAATACACACAGTGCCAAAGCAAAACCATCCAATTTAAGTCCATCCAATTGGCTTTTTCCGGCTGCTCCTTTATTTAAGGGTCCCCACAGCAGATCATTCTGGTTTGGCACAATTTTTACTCTAGGTGTCCATTCTGATGTAATCCTCCTTTTTTCATCGGGGCTTGGGACCGGCACTGACAGTGCACTGACAAGTGCATTTCCCAGTTCCTAAGCTGTTCAGCCTACCCCCCTCCCTCAAATATAGCCAATCAGGTCTGTGTAGACACCCGACTGGGTGATAGCACCTCAGAGATTGAAACCCCAGATAGTTAGTGAACCAGCATTAGTGAGCTACTGTGTTTAATCGATGTGCCACCCAAGCACCTATTTAACCCTTTGATGCACAAGCTAAGCAAACCCCTTCTAATGCACAACATGGGTGGAAAATGACCCATATTCATCCATTCAAGAATATTTTCATATGCACATTTGTCAGTTATTCATGTATTTACTGTCTTAGCTAATAAAAGCTATCTATACTAGAATATGTAAACAGCTAGCAAGCAAATAGTATTGGACATATTCAAGATTCAAGAGCCTAATCTTTGGTTGTCTTTCAAAAGATCAGTAAATATGTTTTTGACTACAAACACTTACAAATGTCAGTAGTTCCTGTCAACTTCCGTAGTAAATACATAAGGGTCATTTTTGACCCATGTTGTGCATTAGAAGAGTAGTGATACAAAAATGATTTTTATTAAAAAAGTAAAAAATATAAAACTGAAATAAGGATTTGTGATGATCAAAAACAAGTTAATTGAGGAATTCATGGAAGCTTGAATGACAAAATTAATTTATTGCAAAGATATAGAAAATAAAATCTCAGTTGGGTCACTTCTGACCCAGGTTGTGCATCAAAGGGTTAAGGAGCTACTGTAACCATGTAAATCCAGCTAAATTGTGATTGCTTATTTTTTTAGCAACTCGGTTCTGGAAGTATATATGTGCATGCTAATTAGACAGGATAAAAATGAAGAATAAAAGTAAACTTAATCTGAATGAAACCCTATTTGATAACAGCAGACAGCAGTGTTCATAGAAACACATCAGAAAGTGAAATTACTTCATTGTTTGCTATGCAGTATGGAAATAGTGGTTCTTCTTCTTTGTAAAGGGTATCAAGTACACAGTGTTGTACCTTTTGCCTTATAGGGTCATAATTTACATTAAAGCTGCTTGATATTGTTTGACAGTTAGACCTGACTTGGCCATGCCTGTGGGTGGGAGGTCAGTGGAATGGGGTTCCTTATTGCTGCAGCAGTTGCAGCCACTGTAAGCTGGTCGAAGATGACTGCCTAAGGTGAATGGCACCATATGCAATATGACTTTCAGTGAGACTCTGTGTCTGGTGGGTCAAAAAAGTCTGTGTGGGCGTGTTAGTCTCCAGCTTTCCTCTCTCAGGGCCGGAGTATGTAGCGATGAAGGAAGTTACAGTCAGGGAATTAGAAATGACTAGATGTTTTACAGTTCAGTTTAAAGGAAAGTAGTAAAAATAGGTACATGGTTGGTTTTTTTATAACTACATCCTATAAAATTGTGGCTTTATTTTGGGTTAAATCATTAACGAAAGCATATTAACAGAACTCCTGGCAGCTACAGTGTTAAAAGGTCAGACATTTGCTACAGTACATCTGACTAGTTGCTCCTCTTTTGATTGTCCTTCACAGTGGCCAGGCTTTGCAGACCATGTTTCAGCTTATGACTCCCAAGCAGATGTACGAGCACCTGAAGGGCTATGATGAGGTCTCACACATGAACTGGAATGAGGAAAAAGCAGCTGCCATCCTGGAGGCCTGGCAAAGGCGCTATTCTGAGGTAAAATCCTGCTTTTAATCTGGTCTCACAGCTCAGAACCTTTAACCAGCTCACAGAGGGAGAGTGTCGGTTCTGCCAAGCTAATCCACACATCTCATCTAATGCCTGGGCTGTTCTTACTGTCTGTTTGTTCAGATTCTTGTTGATTGGTTATCAAAAGGTGTTTGAGTTTATCAGCTTATCAAAACATATCAACTTGTTCAGAGTTCACTTGCTAGATTCCTCACACACACACATGTTGGGTTTTTTACACTTCTGGGCTTTTGGGAAAATGTAAAAGGAAGTCTCTGGTGTGTCTGAAACTGGTGGGCTTAGGTTCACTTCAAATGCAGACCAGACCGTGTGTGAAGAGGAATTCAGGGGCTGGACAGAGAATACTGTGATTTGTTAAATTTGTTTTATTAATTTCCATTACAAATTTCACAAAGGCAGCTGTCTGCTGATGAGAAACAATTCTTTTTTTGATACATGGTGCTAATTTTTTTTATATAAACTGGAAAATTAATTTCAGTGTCTAAAAATGTCATGCCGCTCTTTTTTATATTTATGAAAGGCACAGTGACTGTTAACTCACCAGTCATATCAGATTTCCTTATTTAATAACAATAATAATAATAATGAGTGCATGTATGTGCACATGTAGATGTGTACATGTATGCACATGCAAGTGTATACATGCGTACATATACACTGACGAGGCATAACATTATGACCACTGACAGGTGAAGTGAATAACACTGATTATTTCTTAATCACGTCACCTGTTAGTGGGGGGGATATATTAGGCATAAAGTGAACATTTTATCCTCAGAGTTGATGTGTTAGAAGCAGGAAAAATGGGCGAGCGTGAGGATTTGAGCGAGTTTGACAAGGGTCAAATTGTGATGGCTAGACGACTGGGTCAGAGCATCTCCAAAACTGCAGCTCGTGCGGGATGTTCCCGGTCTGCAGTGGTCAGTATCTATTAAAAGTGGTCCAAGTAAGGAACAGTGGTAAACTGGTGACAGGGTCATGGGCGGCCAAGGCTCACTGATGCATTTGGGGAGCATCGGAACTGGACCACGGAGCAATGGAAGAAGGTGGCCTGGTCTGATGAATTACGTTTTCTTTTACATCGCTTGGATGGCTGGGTGAGTGTGCGTCACTTACCTGAGGATCATGTGGCACCAGGATGCACTACGGGAAGAAGGCAAGCCGGCGGCAGTGTGATGAAACCTTTGGTCCTGCCATCCACGTACCAACTATGGAAACAGTATTCCCTGATGGCTGTGGCCTCTTTCTGCAGGATAATGCACCCTGCCACAAAGCAAAAATGCTTCAGGAATGGTTTGAGGAGCACAACAACAAGTTTGAGGTGTTGACTTGGCCTCCAAATTCCCCAGATCATAATCCAATTGAGCATCTGTGGGGTGTCCTGGACAAACACGTCTGATGCATAGAGGCCCAACCTCGCAACTATTTAAAATGTTTCTATATTTATTAAAATAATTTCTATCGTGTACATTACGTTTTTCTCTTTCTTTAGTACTAATGTGACCGGGCAGTTAAGAGCAAAAAGCATTTCAGTGCTAGTTGTACCATGTATGACCTTAATGTGACAAACACACTTTAATTTGATTTCATCTGAATAATATTAATTATAATAATAATGATAATAAAAATGTAGGCACTCGGTTGGCACAGCAGTAAATTATGCAAGACCACTAAATCTGGGATCCAGGGTTAGAATCCCCAGTGGTGCTCTCAGCCGGTCATACGTTCCTGTACTCACGAATGGCTATATCTGAGGGAGGATGTCCGAGGCCTCACAATAGACTGGCGTCCTGTACGGGGGGGCATGTGACCCAACCAGGATAAAGCAGTGGTAGAAAATAATTTGGGGAAAAAATACTAATCAAAATGTACAACCTTACAATAATTAAAATACTTTTCAATTTATTTTACATTGTACAACAGGTCCATTAAAAAATGAATAGCAGTTATATAAGAAAAGTAAATTATATTAAAATAATTTTATATGTAACTGTGTATTACTTCATACTTTATCAGTTGGGTAGCACTGTGGCCTCACAGCAAGAAGGTCCTGGGTTCGATCCCCAGGTGGGGCGGTCCGGGTCCTTTCTGTGTGAAGTTTGCATGTTTTCCCCATGTCCGTGTGGGTTTCCTCTGGGAGCTCCGGTTTCCTCCCACAGTCTAAAGACATGCAAGTGAGGTGAATTGGAGATATAAAATTGTCCATGACTGTGTTTGACATTGAACTTGTGAACTGATGAATCCTGAGTAACTACGGTTCCTGTCATGAATGTAACCAAAGTGTAAAACATGACATTAAAATCCTAATAAAACAAACAAACTATTGGTTTATAAGTGTCTGTCTAGCCCTGTCAGTAAGCTCTGACATATGACCACCGGTCCTTCTCCTTGGCGCAATTTCTTTGCTTCTGTAAATTAGAAACCCTGTGGTTTTCATGGCTTATTTCTATTATTTTGTCTACCACCTGTTCATGATAAAGCAACCTTGTGTATCACTGTGCGAACTGACTTATTTCTTCCTTTAGATAAGCAAATAACGTTAACTTCTCTTATAATATGTGAATTACTGTGACACATTACATGTTTTTCTTTACGGAATGCTTTCGGATGTCCTTCACCGAGCGTGACCCCACCTGGAACTAATGTGAAAATGAAATTTTATTGGTCTACATCAAAGCCTCTTTCACATACTGTGCCTCAACTCTTACACATTCGCTCATGTATACTAGCCGTGTGTGTGTGTGTGTGTGTGTGTGTGTGTGTGTGTGTGTGTGTGTGTGTGTGTTCACCACTAGTCATAAGTGAAGTGCACATTCCACAGACTCTTTTCCCCCTCAAGGTTAGGACCCAGCTGGCTGTGTCTCCTTTTTCTCCTCCATATTTGAAATGCTTGTATTATTAGTGAACTTGGGGAGGAGGATCTGGAAGGCCGGGAAAGGTCACGTTTGAATCCGGTGGATGTGTGATGTGGGGCCGTCTGGAACACATTTAACCCACAGAGCACACGATGGCTTTTACAGCTGCCCACCCATTGGTGGCTCATAGGTGACATCATCCCGTCTCTGTTGTTTAGGCCCTGACCTCTGCTTGGTATGAGCCCTTTAGTATGTGTCTGGATAATGCGTAATGTGTGGATTTTCCCTGTGTGTGGGAGGATATGCCAACATTTTCTTATTTTCTTCTGCCATGCATTCCTTGATTTTCGGAAAGATCTAACCGACTAACATCTTAAGCACTGGTTCACAGGACAAGAAATTGTTGTTGTTAGATTCTAGAATAGAATGCCTTTATTTGTCATATACACATATACACATGTACAGTACAATTACATTATTTTTCCGCATAGCCAAGCTTGTCTGGAAGCCGGGGTGAGAGCGCAGAGTCAGCCGTTGTACAGTGCCCCTGAAATCCAAAGTGACTGTAAGGCAGAGCTGGGATTCAAACTCTCAACCTTTCAGTCGATAGTTCAAAGCTCTACACACTAGGCTATCACTGTCCTATTCTAAGAACCTAAGCCAATCTACTGCCTTATTAATATTTTTTCTTTGTTTTCCTTTATTTATGCTTTATGTTTTACATTGCTGATCTTTAATCCTTCATCATCTTCTCATTCTTTTTTGAAGGTGGTCCAGCAAAGTGTGTCCATCAATTCCTCTCAGAAAGTGCTGACCTTTACCACCACCACTCTAGAGGACATCCTTAAATCCTTCTCCAGTGTCAGTGGAATCCGCATCGCCAGTGGCTACTTGCTTATGGTACACATTTAAAAAATAATATTTTACCAAGATTATAGTACAACAGTGTTTTAGAGCCACTGTTAAATTTAAATAAAATTTTGCACACTTTTTGGCCATAATATTATATAATATAATAATAACAACTTTTTTTCGACTAACATGTAAGTTTCACTTTTAGTGTAACTTTATTCTCGAAATATTATGATTATGTTTTATTATATATATATATATATATATACAGTGTATCACAAAAGTGAGTACACCCCTCACATTTCTGCAGATATTTAAGTATATCTTTTCATGGGACAACACTGACAAAATGACACATTGACACAATGAAAAGTAGTCTGTGTGCAGCTTATATAACAGTGTAAATTTATTCTTCCCTCAAAATAACTCAATATACAGCCATTAATGTCTAAACCACCGGCAACAAAAGTGAGTACACCCCTTAGTGAAAGTTCCTGAAGTGTCAATATTTTGTGTGGCCACCATTATTTCCCAGAACTGCCTTAACTCTCCTGGGCATGGAGTTTACCAGAGCTTCACAGGTTGCCACTGGAATGCTTTTCCACTCCTCCATGACGACATCACGGAGCTGGCGGATATTCGAGACTTTGCGCTCCTCCACCTTCCGCTTGAGGATGCCCCAAAGATGTTCTATTGGGTTTAGGTCTGGAGACATGCTTGGCCAGTCCATCACCTTTACCCTCAGCCTCTTCAATAAAGCAGTGGTCGTCTTAGAGGTGTGTTTGGGGTCATTATCATGCTGGAACACTGCCCTGCGACCCAGTTTCCGGAGGGAGGGGATCATGCTCTGCTTCAGTATTTCACAGTACATATTGGAGTTCATGTGTCCCTCAATGAAATGTAACTCCCCAACACCTGCTGCACCCATGCAGCCCCAGACCATGGCATTCCCACCACCATGCTTGACTGTAGGCATGACACACTTATCTTTGTACTCCTCACCTGATTGCCGCCACACATGCTTGAGACCATCTGAACCAAACAAATTAATCTTGGTCTCATCAGACCATAGGACATGGTTCCAGTAATCCATGTCCTTTGTTGCCATGTCTTCAGCAAACTGTTTGCGGGCTTTCCTGTGTAGAGACTTCAGAAGAGACTTCCTTCTGGGGTGACAGCCATGCAGACCAATTTGATGTAGTGTGCGGCGTATGGTCTGAGCACTGACAGGCTGACCCCCCACCTTTTCAATCTCTGCAGCAATGCTGACAGCACTCCTGCGCCTATCTTTCAAAGACAGCAGTTGGATGTGACGCTGAGCACGTGCACTCAGCTTCTTTGGACGACCAACGCGAGGTCTGTTCTGAGTGGACCCTGCTCTTTTAAAACGCTGGATGATCTTGGCCACTGTGCTGCAGCTCAGTTTCAGGGTGTTGGCAATCTTCTTGTAGCCTTGGCCATCTTCATGTAGCGCAACAATTCGTCTTTTAAGATCCTCAGAGAGTTCTTTGCCATGAGGTGCCATGTTGGAACTTTCAGTGACCAGTATGAGAGAGTGTGAGAGCTGTACTACTAAATTGAACACACCTGCTCCCTGTGCACACCTGAGACCTAGTAACACTAACAAATCACATGACATTTTGGAGGGAAAATGACAAGCAGTGCTCAATTTGGACATTTAGGGGTGTAGTCTCTTAGGGGTGTACTCACTTTTGTTGCCGGTGGTTTAGACATTAATGGCTGTATATTGAGTTATTTTGAGGGAAGAATAAATTTACACTGTTATATAAGCTGCACACAGACTACTTTTCATTGTGTCAAAGTGTCATTTTGTCAGTGTTGTCCCATGAAAAGATATACTTAAATATCTGCAGAAATGTGAGGGGTGTACTCACTTTTGTGATACACTGTATATATATATATATATATATATATATATATATTCACCTCCTTGTTTCTACACTCACTGTCCATTTTATCAGCTCCACTTACCATATAGACGCACTTTGTAGTTCCACAGAGTAGGTATTATTTGGGTGGTGGATCATTGTCAGCACTGCACTGACATGGTGGTGCTGTGTTAGTGTGTGTTGTGCTGGTATGAGTGGATCAGACAAAGCAGCGCTGCTGGAGTTTTTAAACACCGTGTCCACTCACTGTCCACTCTATTAGACACTCCTACCTAGTTGGTCCACCTTGTAGATGTGAAGTCAGAGACGATCGCTCATCTTTTGCTGCTGATTGAGTTGGTCATCTTCTAGACCTTCATCAGTGGTCACAGGACGCTGCCCACAGGGCGCTTTTGGTGGGATATGTTTTTGGTTGGTGGACTATTCTCAGTCCAGCAGTGACAGCGCTGCTGTGTCTTATCCACTCATACCAGCACAACACACACTAACACACCACCACCATGTCAGTGTCACTGTGGGGGTCCTGACCATTGAAGAACAGCATGAAAGGGGGCTAACAAAGTATGCAGAGAAACAGATGGACTACAGTCAGTAATTGTAGAACTACAAAGTGCTTCTGTATGATAAGTGGAGCTGATAAAATGGACAGCGAGTGTAGAAACAAGGAGGTGGTTTTAATGTTATGGCTGATAATATCACCAAATATACGAGTCTATTCCCCAAAATATTATGACTCCATTCCTGAGATATTATGACTTTCATTTTTTTAACAGCAGTACTAAAACACTGTCATATGATATTATTGGACATTTTTTTTTACTGTTTTTTTCCCCGTTTTGCATTTATATTTAAGCATGTAAGTATTCTCTACTCACCAGTGCAGCAGTGCTGTTGACCCTGACAGTATTAGTGTGTGGTAAAACATGAAAATGAAATTAAGCAAGTTAAAGATGCTGTATATTAATTAGTTAATTGTGATCATACCAGCTGATTTAGTTATTAAGAGCTGTTTTTTTGTTGTCTGCAGCTTGCCTACGCGTGTCTGACCATGTTGCGCTGGGACTGTGCCAGATCCCAGGGGGCAGTGGGGCTGGCCGGCGTGCTGCTGGTCACTCTGTCCGTCGCTGCTGGACTCGGTCTTTGCTCTCTCATCGGCATTTCCTTTAATGCTGCTACCACTCAGGTAAACACACGAATGAATACAAGATTCTAATTCTTCAGCTCGTCCAGTAGGCAAATAAATGCTTTAATCTTTTAGTTTCTGTAGTTAATGAACTTGATCAAATTTAGTAGAAAGTAGAAATTCAGTTCCAAACAAATGTCATAAATTCTTACTTCAATTAAACAATAATTAAATACATGTATCTATTAGGGTGCTCAGGTGGCGTGGCGGTCATTAATGCTAGCCCAGTTCTATGCCCTACTGGCCGATAGCACAGCTGAGAAATCAATCCATGGATCACAACAGTGCTATCGGACAGTCAGGTGTCTGCATAACATATGAAGGCAGGCAGTAGCCTAGTGGTTAAGGTACAGGACTAGTAATCAGAAGGCTGCTGGTTTAAGCCTTACCACTGCCAGGTTGCTTCTTTTGGACCCGTATGCAAGACCCTTAACCCTCAATTGCTCAGATTGTATACTGTAACTGTAATGTAAGTCGCTTTGGATGAAGGCGTCTGCTAAATGCCAAAAATGTCAATATAAATATGAAGGTGGTTGAGGCCCTGCTCGGGGTGCGTTATTGTATTTCACCCAGTGATTCTGGGGAAACTGGACTCATCACAACCCCGACCAGGATAAAGCAGTGGTCAAACATGAACATAAATGGACAGGACGCCAGTCCATTGCAGAGCCTCAGCCACCCAATCATGTCTCTATGTAGACGTCCGACCGACCAATAGCACTGCTGGGGATTCAAATCCTGGATCTCAGTGGTAGTGGGTTAGCGTAATTTACCTTTGTGCCATCCTAGAACCCCCTTCTTGAGATCTGGGTTTGAATCTCAGCTGTGCTATCAGCCGGCTGAGCGCCTACACGGAGATGATTGGCTCTGTCTGAGGGGGATGTCGTGGCCCTGCCTTGCTCCTAGTATTTCCTGGGTAAACCGGACCCACCACAACCCTAACCAGAATAAAAATAAATTGAATTGAATAGTGGTAGCCAAGACACACAATCAGCTAGTGCTGGACACATAGGCTAGTGATTTGTCTGCCCTGGCTTCTGTACCAACACATTTAACTGCAATTTACAGCTGATAGTTTGGAGGTCCATGGTTCGATCCCCAGGTGGGGCGGTCCTGGTCCTTTCTGTGTGGAGTTTGCATGTTCTCCCCGTGTCTGCGTGGGTTTCCTCCGGGTGCTCCGGTTTCCTCCCACAGTCCAAAGACATGCAAGTGAGGCGAATTGGAGACACTAAATTGTCCATGACTGTGTTCGATATAACCTTGTGAACTGATGAATCTTGTGTAATGAGTAACTACCGTTTCTGTCATGAATGTAACCAAAAGTGTAAAACATGTCGTTAAAATCCTAATAAATAAACAAACAAACAGCTGATAGTTTGGTGGGTTTTTTTACATTTTAACGTTTTCAACGTTTTTAATGTTTCTCCTTATAGGTGCTTCCATTTCTTGCTCTTGGCGTTGGGGTTGATGACATCTTTCTCCTCGCGCATGCTTTTAGTGAGACCGGGCAGAACAAACGCATCCCTTTTGAGGTGTGTAATCCTTCTCTCTTCCTTTACTAACTGTCAGACCCTTATGACCCTCATCTGGGCATAAAGCAAGCTACAAACATACAACCATCCCACCTAATCTGCTAATCTGAAATGCTTTAACTGTTTTGCAGTATATAACTTTAAGAGCAGATTGTCTGGACACCAGATTTAGTTTTTACGATCCTGTAGAAGGGACTTTTCTCGTTATCTGGGGGTTTTCTGTAGCAGAGCCTGCCGTCTCTCTTTGCCCTTATGCTATTCTTCTGTAAAGGAATTTGCACATACCTGCCTTGGCCTGTGATGTAAGTCCAAACCTTTCCGCTCACTCGCCTTTGATGTGCAGCAGCGTGAAACGGGGGCTCCTGGGGGCCAGTGCAGGATGCGTGTGTGACTGCACCAGGGCTTTGGGGGTGGGGACAGTGGGACTGATGACCAACACATACAATATACACAGATCAGCCATAACATTAAAACCACCTCCTGGTTTCTACACTCACTGTCCATTTTATCAGCTCAACTTACCATATAGAAGCACTTTGTAGTTCTACAATTACTGAATGTAGTCCATCTATTTCATTACAGACCTTTTTTAGCCTGCTTTCACCCTGTTCTTCAGTGGTCAGGACCCACTCAGCACTGCAGCGACACTGACATGGTGGTGGTGTGTTAGTGTGTGTTGTGCTGCTATGAGTGGATCAGACACAGCAGCACTGCTGGAGTTTTTAAGTACTGTGTCCACTCACTGTCCACTCTATCAGACACTCCTACCTAGTTGGTCCACCTTGTAGATGTGAAGTCAGAGCCGATCGCTCATCTATTGCTGCTGTTTGAGTTGGTCATCTTCTAGACCTTCATCAGTGGTCACAGGACGCTGCCCATGGGGCGCTGTATCCAATTGTATCCAATTGTATCCAATTACCCTGGTTGCATTATGCCTCACCTCTAAAGATACAACCCTCCACTGCTAACTAAGGAGCTTCACAACTGACACACGCCCCCTCCGACACGTGATCAGTACCGACGGCCTCTTTTCACCTGCACGAGGCGAGTTCATATGCGGATCAGTTCTGTGCATGGAGAGCCACACCCTGAATAGCATTATTCCCAAACTCTGATCAGGCGACATCAATCAGCCAGCAGAGGTCGTAAATGCACCAGTTATGAGGAGCCCTGGTCCGGCTCATCTCATCCCTGAACTACAGCCAATCGTTGTTCATGTGGCCACCCAGCCGGATGGCAGAGCTGAGACTTGATACGATGTATTCGAAATCCCAGTCCTGGTGTGCTAGCGTGTTTTACCGCTGTGCCACCTGAGCGGCAAGCTAAAACATGGTTGATTATGATTATGTATTATGTAGTAAGTCTTAGCATTTGTAGTACAGCCTTAACTGGCTTATAAGGCTCAGGAATGGAATCTTATGCCCAGGTTGGCCGCTCTAAGGTTAAGACGTCTCTTTGTTTATTTCCAGTCTTATAGTAATTGCACTAAATTGATTGATCAGTAGGTAATAGGTCATTTGGGGAATTTTATCAACACTAAATCAACTGTGTTCCTGACAGGCCACACATAGTTCAGTGTAAGCAAAATTGACGTGCATTCATTACACAATGCAGTGTGACTCAGACGTTGGTTCCCATGCTCTCCGACCGCTTTCTGTAACTGCCCTTAGACGTCCATTGTAAACACGTTTCTGTTCTTCACTCAGTGTAGGTTTTGACACGTCTGGTACTGTTAGGGCAAACTGTGGTGTGTTTTTAAGCATGAGGTGTGTGACTGCAGGCTGTTTTGGTTGTAGTGGTGGTGGTGGGGTCAGGGCAAGTGTTTGCTTGTGTTTGTGTGCGATTGCACAGTGTGATTGCGTAGCTCTTTGTGTAGAGAGCAAACAGCGAACAGGGAGCGAAGAGCTCAGAGCCATCCTGACTTCAAGCACATGCTGTGTGGTCCTGCACATTCTTATTGCTTCATACAAAGCCGGCGCTGCTTCCCTCTCTTCGTCGTCCTTCTGCTCGTTCATACACACACGCTTTTCGTTTCCAAGCCATTCAGATTGGTAAGCAGGATACGTAACTGTTCCAAACACACACACACACACACACACACACACTGATTCTTTTTCTTACTTGAATTTTTCCTTTTCCAATTTTCAGCCTCCCACTCCTGTCCTTCCTCTTCACCTCTGTGTGTGTGTGTGTGTGTTTGGAACAGTTACGTATTCTGCTTACCAATCTGAATGGCTTTGAAACGAAAAGCGAGAGCTTATACTAACAAGACAATGAGGCAGCCACATTTCGGTGGTCCCAGGCTGACTCTGTTTAAATCTCTTCTTGCCTTTGATGGAAACAGTTCTGTGTGAGCACAGGATAAGAAGTGGGAGGGATGTTTTTTTTTTTTTACCCTCTTTCAGTAAAAAAAGCCACATAACAGTGGATTAGAAAAGGAAAAGCTTTTCATCAGGACTTTCAGCTCATTAAGTTGTCATGGCAAGATTCAGTGATTGCAGGCTCTGTCGCTTGGAACTAGCATTTACTGAGCTTTTACAAGTGCAGTTGTAAACAGAGAGAGATAATACGGTATCCGTTTACAGCACTCGATGTACAATACAACGTTTTATCAAGTTAAAGGATTCAGGCTGCGTTCACAAACACACTTGATTTCATTAGAGAGATTAGACACACCAGCTCATGGCCACATAAAAATGATGCTGACCAGGTCCAAATCACTGAATTCAGGTGTTCCAATCACTTCCATGGCCACAGGTGTATAAAACCAAGCACCTAGGCATGCAGACTGCTTCTACAAACATTAGTGAAAGAATGGGTCGCTCTCAGGAGCTCAGTGGATTCCAGCGTGGTACCATGATCGGATGGCCGAGCAGCTGCATCCAAGCCTTACATCACCAAGCACAATGCAAAGCAGCGGATGCAGTGGTGTAAAGCACGCCACCACTGGACTCTAGAGCAGTCGAGACGTGTTCTCTGGAGTGACGAATCACGCTTCTCCGTCTGACGGGTCTGGGTTTGGCGGTTGCCAGGAGAACGGTACTTGTCTGACTGTATTGTGCCAAGTGTAAAGTTTGGTGGAGGGGGGATTATGGTGTGGGGTTGTTTTTCAGGAGTTGCGCTCGGCCCCTTAGTTCCAGTGAAAGGAACTCTTAATGCTTCAGCATACCAAGAGTTTTTGGACAATTTCATGCTCCCAACTTTGTGGGAACAGTTTGGGGATGGCCCCTTCCTGTTCCAACATGACTGCGCACCAGTGCACAAAGCAAGGTCCATAAAGACATTGATGGGCGAGTTTGGTGTGGAAGAACTTGACTGACCTCAACCCGATAGAACACCAGAGGCTGAGAGAGTTTATAGTCTGGATTTAGCGGCATCTTATTTCCACCTTTTTGGAACAATCAAAGAAGCTTTAAGGGGAAGAAGATTTTCATGTGATGATGATGTGAAAGCATCAACACGAGGGTCCTTCAAAAAGTTTCCACATTGTTTTTAACTCTTATTTATTAAGAATTTCAAAAACAAATGACATAACATTACTTTTCTACATAGACACTGATGCACCGCTGCTTCCACATCATCATCACATCACATCATCTTCTTTGAGCGTTCCAAAAAAGTGGAGATCAGATGGCGCTAAATCCAGACTATAAAGCTCTCTGTGCCCAGATTTTAAGTAGAATGTCCAGCAAACTCAATTTCATGTGTCCACATACTTTCAGGCATATAGTATAGCAGAATTAGCACCAGGTACTTTTTATTAGTTCAGCTTGCACAGTTAGAACCCTGGACTTCATTGTAATGTTGCTTTCCATGCTAATTTTGAATCTAATCACACAGTCCTGGTACTGCCGTTCGGTCTGTCCGACCCATCCATGTGCAAACACTCTCTGCTGTTCGGTCGTCATTTTGTTATTTCAATGGTTGATTGGGCGGCATGGTGGCTCAGTGGGTAGCACTGTCGCCTCACAGCAAGAAGGTCCTGTGTTCGATCCCCAGGTGGGGCGTTCCGGGTCCTTTCTGTGTGGAGTTTGCATGTTCTCCCCGTGTCCGCATGGTTTTCCTCCGGGTGCTCCGGTTTCCTCCGACAGTCCAAAGACGTGCAAGTGAGGTTTATTGGAGACACTAAATTGTCCATGACTGTGTTCGATATAACCTTGTGAACTGATAAACCTTGTGTAATGAGTAACGACCGTTCCTGTCATGAATGTAGCCAAAATTGTGTAAAACATGACTAAAATCCTAATAAACAAACATAAACAAACATTATGAAAATGTATTATAATAGGATGATGACAATATGCCCCTAGTATCTATCTGATATTGAATCATTCTCAGCTCATATCTTGGTGTAGGACATTTCTCAGTGTGTGCATAATTCTAAATGTTTAATTTTGTTTTTGTCTGGCAACCACAGGACCGTACAGGCGAGTGTTTGAAGAGAACAGGGGCCAGTGTGGCTTTAACCTCAATCAGTAACATCACTGCTTTTTTTATGGCTGCCCTCATCCCTATCCCAGCGCTGCGAGCCTTCTCTTTACAGGTAAGTGTGTGTGTGTGTGTGTGTGTTTTGTTTTTGTTTGTGTCTTAAACCTTAAATATGTGTAGAAATGTTTCTGTGTTACCAAAAGACACGTATTACCTTTGTGTGTGTGTGTGTGTGTGTGTGTGTGTGTGTGTGTGTGTGTGTGTGTGTGTGTGTGTGTAAGACCTCTCAGTCCTTTCCTGGCCTTCATTGGTGCCAGATTTGTCCAAGTGATTTTATTGATTTCATTCATCAAATGAAGCGTGTGACAGGTGGAGCGTGGCTCAGCCCGCTGAGGCTGATTGGTGTTGTGGCCCCTGTGCATCCACACTGCAGCCTAAATACACGTAACTTAATCCTTGTGCTGGGTATAGTGATGCTCTGTGTGGGAGGTTGTTAAGAGTTATATTATGGTTAGTGTGTGTGTGTGTGTGGGGGGGGGGGGGGGGGGTGTCTGTGATTTTAAACAGCTGTGGTTACATCAAGTCAGTTGAGCACCTCCTAACAGCTAGGTTGTTTGGCCACCCCTTCCCAGATACACCCAGTCCCATCCATGGCTGCAAGACTGCATGTCTTTAAACTTGTGGGAGGAAACCGGAGCTCCCGGAGGTAACCCACACAGACACAGGGACAACATGCAAACTCCAAACAGAAAGGACCCAGACCGCTTTAGCTGAAATTCAAACCCAAGACCCTCTTGCTGTGGATCATTCTCAGCACTGCAGTGACAATGGCATGGTGGTGGTGTGTTAGTGTGTGTTGTGCTGGTATGAGTGGATCAGACACAGCAGCGCTGCTGGAGTTTTTAAATACCGTATCCACTCACTGTCCACTCTTGGTCCACCTTGTAGATGTAAAGTCAGAGCAGGGGAGGGGGGAGGGGGGAGGGGGGGGGGGGGGGTAAAACACACGTTGGAACACCAGAGCTGGGTCCTCGAATACATCGTATCGAGTCTCATCTCTGCCTGCCGGCTGGGTTGAGGGGCCACATGAACAACGATTAGCCTGTTGTTCAGATAGGGGTGGGATATTAAAAGCCGGATAGGGACTCTCTCATTAATAATGCAATTACTACCTCTACTGACTGATTGATGGTGCCCGCACAGAGACGGGAAAAGAGTGCTGTCAGGGTGTGTCTCTCCATACACAGTAAAGATAAAATGCATACGGCTGCTGCCCATGTGTCAGAGGGGGTGTGGATTAGCTTTGTTCTCCTCAATCAGAGCGGGGATCGGCATTGGTGGAGAGGAAGCATGATGCAATCCGGCAATTGGACACGCTAAAAGGGAGAAAAGGGGAGAAAATGCAAAAAATCAAACCCAAATTTTGTGCATCTTTATACAAATTAAAAATCAATAAGAATTTATTTACATTTGAAAAGAACTCCATTCGTTAAACTCATGGAAAACGGTTTATCGCTCTTCAGTGCATCAAAACCGGTAAAAATGTTCTAAATGCATGTTCTAAATTTACTTCATATTGCTTGGAACAACAATTATGTTAAATGCATGAATGAGGGTAGGTGATGGATAGTTTGTTGGAAAACTGTACGTATTTTGGTCTTTGCTGCTGGGCTTAAGTGCAAAGTTGCACACATCCTGTAGTGAGAGTTTGCACCCTGTGTGGCTCAGTATGAGTGTGTGTGTATCTGTGCCAGCCTTCACAGAGCCTCCTCTGTAGCTCCATTCCCCATGCAGACACACTCGCTCTTTATTCGCCGTCTCTCTCTGGATCTCTTCAGCGGTCATTTACACACTGTCTTTTTCATCAAAACATACACATCACTCATGCACAACACACACACACACACACACACAGAGGACGCCTGCATACGAACACATCATTGGTCCTGGTGTTTGTGTGTACGGAGAAACTGAAGGGAAAAAAGTGTGGTAAGGCTTTAAGTGTGTGTGTGTGTGTGTGTGTGTGTGTGTGTGTGTGTGTGTGTGTGGACGTACAGGCCTCTCTCAGCACCTCCAGGCTGTGCTGAGCTGCGGCTCTCTCTGTGTGGTCTGGCAGCTGAACACAGAGGCAGCCTCCACCCAGGAACAAAAAACACTAAAAACCACACAAGCTAACCAGACCAGGCATGCCTGCCTCTCTCTCTTGTTTCTTCTCCCCTTTTTTATCCTCTTTGCTTATTTTTTTCGTCCGGGGAGTAGCTGTAGTTCACTGCAGTAATAAAAGCGGTGGTCGGAAAACTGGACGCGGTGCGTTTCTGGACGGAAGAACTTCATTAGCTTTATGACTTTTCCAGAACAGTTAATGACAGACGTTCATTCCAAACATCTTGTTTCTCAAGAAACGTTTGTGACTTCATAACTTTTAACATTCAAACTACAAATACTGCAAAAACAACTACAGCCTTACAGTTTATACCATGGTCATTATCACCGGTCAGCTATAACTTTAAAACCACCTCCTTGTTTCTACACTCACTGTCCATGTTATCAGCTCTACTTATCATATAGAAGCACTTTGTAGTTCTACAATTACTGACTGTAGTCCATCTGTTCCTCTGCATACTTTGTTAACCCCCTTTCATGCTGTTCTTCAATGTTCAGGACCCCCCACAGGACCACTACAGAGTAGGTATTATTTGGGTGGGGGATCATTCTCAGCACTGCAG
This sequence comes from Trichomycterus rosablanca, assembly GCF_030014385.1. Classification (NCBI taxonomy): domain Eukaryota; kingdom Metazoa; phylum Chordata; class Actinopteri; order Siluriformes; family Trichomycteridae; genus Trichomycterus; species Trichomycterus rosablanca. Next base: position 8,358,263 of record NC_085994.1, read on the forward strand.
TGACACTGTCGTGGTGCTGGTATGAGTGGATAAGACACAGCAACGCTGCTGGAGTTTTTAAACACCTCACTGTCACTGCTGGACTGAGAATAGTCCACCAACCAAAAATATCCAGCCAACAGCACCCCGTGGGCAGCGTGGTGTGACCACTGATGAAGGTCTAGAAGATGACCAACTCAAACAGCAGCAATAGATGAGCGATCGTCTCTGACTTTACATCTACAAAGTGGACCAACTAGGTAGGAGTGTCTAATAGAGTGGACAGTGAGTGGACACGGTATTTTAAAACTCCAGCAGTGCTGCTGTGTCTGATCCACTCATACCAGCACAACAGACACTAACACACCACCACCATGTCATTCTCTGCAGTGCTGAGAATGATCCACCACCTAAATAATACCTGCTCTGTAGTGGTCCTGTGGGGGTCCTAACTATTGAAGAACAGGGTGAAAGCAGGTGAAAAAAGTATGTAGAGAAACAGATGGACTACAGTCAGTAATTGTAGAACTACAAAGTGCTTCTATATGGTAAGTGGTGCTGATAAAATGCACAGTGAGTGTAGAAACAAGGAGGTGGTTTTAATGTTCTGGCTGATCAGTGTATAGTACTATTTGTAGTTCTGTAATTAAGCTTTGGCAATACAAATGTACTTATTTCTCATGCCAGTAAAGCTACCTTTGAGTTTGAGTTGTTATGCTATTTGATGGAAGGAATATTTTAGAATGGCAGGAAACCCCAATCTCACCACACCCAGGTAGATTTAACACCCACAAATTTCAATTTATCGCTACAGTTCGCTTCAGCACGACCAAAGTAAGGCTGGCACTAATCGTGACCAAGGACTCTTTACATTCAGCATCCCGATTCATCTCAAAAGCAGCTTGAGGTTACAGCTTTGTGCCGGCATATCAGCATTTCCGAACAGAAAACCATGGATTGTGCTTTGTGCCGTTCTTAGAAGCCTTCCCCAAAGTGTTATTCTGAAGGTATTATGATAACTGGAGGGCATTGTTAGCATTTGCCTCCATTCATTTGTACGGATTGGCTGAGTGTTATAGTAAAGCATAGTAAATATGGTTAATGTATTTTCTGTTTAAATAAGTATGTCAATGATTCAAGTTAAAAAGATCGACAGGCTAATGGCACCATAAGTCCAGAAAAAATATTTCCATGTTTTTTTTGTCATTGTATTCCTTATATATATAAAGGGCTATAAAACGACCCAGATTATTACTTGGGTTTCACCATCAGTGCAGTTGGCGCCACGTTTGCTTGCTGAGCCACACAACTGTAGCATTCTCCTGGCATCTTCAAACCCCAATTTTTTGTCTGTCTCATCACTTTAAGTATGATGCATCACTGTTTTGTCAGTGCGGTTATGGCAATTACTGGCACCCAGATGTGTGCTGACTTGTATATGTTCCACAGATTGTGTGTATATATACACTATATGGCCAAAAGTATTTGGACACCTGACCATGAGCTCACTTTTTCTGTGATCTTTTTAGCTATAACAGCAGCCACTCTTCTGACAAGGCTTTAAAGTATGTCTGTGGGAATTTGAGCCCATTCAGTCAAAAAAGCATCTGTATGGCTGGGCAATGATGTTGGTCAAGAAAGCCTCAATTGATGTTCCTGTTTATTGCAAAGCTGTTTAGTGGGGAGTTTCTTTAAATTGAGCTTTTTTCATGTCTTTATGGACCTTGCTTTGTGCACAGGGACACAGTCATGCTGGAACAGAACAGGGCCTTCCCTAAATTGTTGCTGCAAAGTTGGAGTATAATATAATTTTCTTTTATATTTTATATTTACACCTGTTAGTAAGTTGTTGTGACTGAAACACGTGAACTTTTGTCTATACACCGATCTGGCATAACATAATGACCACCTTTCTAATATTGTGTTGGTCCCTGTTTTGCTGTCAAAACAGCCCTGACCCTTCGAGGCATGGACTCCACTAGACCCCTGAAGATGTGCTGCAATATCTGGCACCAAGATGTTAGCAGCAGATTCTTTAACTCCTGTAAGTTGTGAGGTGGGGCATTCACGGATCGAACTTGTTTGTCCAGCACATCCCACAGTTACTCGACTGGATTGAGATCTGGGGAACTTGGAGGCCAAGTCAACACCTCAAACTCGTTGTTGTGCTCCTCAAACCATTCCTGAACCATTTTTGCTTTGTGGCAGGGCGCATTATCCTGCTGAAGGAGGCCACAGCCATCAGGGAATACCATTTCCATGAAAGGGTGTACATGGTCTGCAACAATGCTTAGGTAGGTGGTACGTCTCAAAGGAACATCCACATGGATGGCAGGACCCAAGGTTTCCCAGCAGAACATTGCCCAAAGCATCACACTGCCTCAGTCGACTTGCCTTCTTTCCATAGTGCATCCTGGTGCCATGTGTTCCCCATGTGCATCAGTGAGCCTTGGCCGCCAATGACCTTGTCGCCGGTTTACCACTGTTCCTTCCCTGGATCACTATTGATAGATACTGACCTCTGCAGACCGGGAACACCCCACAAGAGCTGCAGTTTTGGAGATGCTCTGACCCAGTCGTCTAGCCAGCACAAGAATATAAAATAAAAATATAAAAATAAGAACATAAGAACATCTAACAAAGAACAAAAAACTAAAGGGGTAAGCCTCAAAGGTGCAAATAGGGGAAACCACGCCCACCGTGAGCCTGACCAAGATAACTTGTAGTAAAACATCAAAGTAACGTGCAAAATGAAATGTATGAAATGAATAATGTGTGTGTTTCAGGCTGCGGTTGTGGTGGTGTTTAACTTTGCCATGGTGCTGCTCATCTTCCCCGCCATCCTGAGCATCGACCTTTACCGACGAGAGGAGCGCCGCTTTGACATCTTCTGCTGCTTCATGAGGTAAAACTCGGCACTGCACACGCACGTACAGGAACGTACACACACGCATACACTCACTCTCACTAACGGCTGTCTCCTTCACGCCATTCTGCCCTGGCTCTCAATCATGTGAGACAGTGTGACCTTGCTCTGGGATTATTGGATCCAGATGCAGGATTTAGAGCACACATACACAGAAGTGCAGCCTACATTGTGGGTATTGGTTGGCATCATTGCGTGGGATATCTTTAAATTAATGGATCAATGGATTAGTGGATCAGACACAGCAGTGCTGCTGGAGTTTTTAAACACCTCACTGTCACTGCTGAACTGAGAATAGTCCACCAACCAAAAACATCCAGCCAACAGCGCCCCGTGGGCTGCATCCTGTGACCACTGATGAAGGTCTAGAAGATGACCAACTCAAACAGCAGCAATAGATGAGCGATCGTCTCTGACAACTAGGTAGGAGTGTCTAATAGAGTGGACAGTGAGTGGACGTGGCATATTAAAACTCCAGCAGCGCTGCTGTGTCTGATCCACTCATACCAGCACAACAAACACTAACACACCACCATCATGTCAGTGTCACTGCAGTGCTGAGAATGATCCACCACCCAAATAATACCTGCTCTGTAGTGGTCCTGTGGGGGCTAAAAAGTATGTAGAGAAACAGATGGACTACAGTCAGTAATTGTAGAACTACAAAGTGCTTCTATGTGGTAAGTGGAGCTGATAAAATGGACAGTAAGTGTAGAAACAAGGAGGTGGTTTTAATGTTATGGCTGATTGGTGTATATATTTATGTGTCCGCATGGTATGTGTGTGCTTCATGTATAAACTTCTTAGGTGTTGTAATACTTAGCATCTCTGTGCACAGGGGTGTATTTAGGGTGGTTTATCTGTCTCTGGGGCCCAAGGTCCTTGTGTACCTCATGCTGCTTTTAATTTCTTGAAGTGCCAGAGGAAGAGACTGAGAACCTCAGGGTAGATTTTCAGGTTTCTGTGTGCACTTTCCTCCTTCCAATCTCCGACCCTAAAGCAGGAAATTGAACCTGATGCTTCCCATTTCACTGAAATGCTCGCTTGCAGTCAGGAGTGTTTACTAGTTTTTGCATTTAATTATTCATGACTGGTATTCAGTTGCCATCAGTTTACAGAAACGTCTGTGTCATGAGTTGTAATTAGAAATATTTTTATTAGAAATGATCATAGCAAAGGTACAAAAGGAAAACGCAGACTAGTGTTAGGTCAGTGGTTCCCAATCCTCTCCTGCAGTGCCCCCTCTTTTGTGGAGAAGTGCTTCCAAACTTTACTGGAATTTATTTTATTCATTATAATCCATACAAAACTGCAACTTCTTAATAAACTTCTTAATAAAGTCGCTCAGGTGGCGCAGTGGTAAAACACACTACCACACCAGAGCTGACCTTTCGAACTCTTCGGTTAAAAACTCAGCTCTGCCATCCGTCTGGGCTGTGCGGCTACATGACCAACAATTGGCTTGTTGTTTATAGGATAAGCCGGTAGGGACTCTTCATAACTGAGCCAATTACGACCTCTGCTGGCTGGTTGATGGCGTCTGCACAGAGTTGAGGGATAATGAGGATCAGGGTGTGGCTCTCCATGCACAAAGCTGATCCGCATATTAACTCGCCTCGAGCAGGTGAAAAGATGCAGTCGGCTACAGCACACGAGTCGGAGGAGGCGTGTGTCAGTCTCTCCTCAATCGGAGTGGGGGTCAGCTGCAGTGGAGAGGAAGCATAATGCAATTGGGTAAAAATTGGACGTGCTAAAAATAGGGGAAAAAAATGGAGAAAATGCATTAAAAAAATAAATAAATAAATAAACAGAACTAAATAAAGTGACATCACCTTTACAGTAAAATTATTATTATTAATCATAATAATTATTAATGATAATCATTATAATAATGATTAATATTAATATTTTAATATTAAAATAATAACATTATTATAAGTGATGCATTATATTATTATACATTTTTACTGTGTAACTCACAAACTTACTCACAAGACCTTATGGTAGCTGGCTCAAACATGCCTCATTTATATGCCTTGCTGTGCACCCCCTCACACACACACACACACACACACACACACACACATGTAATAGCAACCCCCCTCCACACACACAAACAAAAGTTGGGACGCAGCAAAATAAGAGCGAAAAGTTAATAGTATATTAATAATAATAGTATAATAAAACTGCAAAGTTTACAAAACGTCCCAACTTTTCTGGAAACGGGGTCTGTGAGAACTTAATTAATTAAGTGAATGCACACAAAGACAGACACATACACATAAAAATGTAATCACATGTTTGCTATTAAAACCTGTGTCTCTTTATGGGCTAAAATGTAAATACTAATAAATAATAAATACTACGTGTTGTTTTACATTCACCTCTTTCTCCCTCCTCCCTCTTTTTCAGCCCGTGCTCTAACCGTGTAATCCAGATGGAGCCTCAGGCGCTGGGCGACTTGGGCCACTGCACCCCTCCACCCTCCTACAGCAGCCACAGCTTCTCTCAGCACACGCACATCACCATGCAGTCGACGGTGCAGCTGCGCACCGAATACGACCCGCGCACGCAGGCCTACTACACCACAGCCGAGCCACACTCGCAGATCTCAGTGCAGCCGCTTCACCCCAACCACAACAATAACCACAATAACAACAACAGCTCCACACGCGACCTGATAAGCCAGGCCACGGAGACGGGGTCAGAGCACCCAGAGTCCTCCTGTGCGCACTGGACGTTCGCCGCCTTCGCCGAGAAGCACTACGCACCGTTTCTGCTGCAACCCACCACAAAGGTAAAGAAAGAGTACACACAGAGTAGAAACAATCCCTAAATATATGCAGAGGCGGTTCAGCAGTTACTACTATCAGTATTTACTACTGATTAGTACCGGCCTTATTAAGGGCGCTCGGGTGGCATAGTGAGAAAATATGCCAGCCCAATATTCGGAGTTTGAATATCAGCAGTGCTATCGGCCAGTCAGGCGTCTACACATTCATGATTGTCTAAGCCCAAACTGGATAGCCTATCCTTTAGGAGGTGCATTTGTCAGGGTTGCAATGAGTCCTGCTTTCTCTGAATCACTGGGCACAATGCAGTAACACACCCCGGCACAGGACACCAATCCAGTCCTGCTTGCCCGGAATCACTGGGTGCAGTAACACACCCCGGACAGGGCGCCAATTGATTCCCTCTTTCCCAGACAGGGCACCAATTCAAACCTGCTTCCCCAAAATCACTGGGTGCAGTAACACACCCCGGACAGGGTACCAATTCAGTCCTGCTTCCCCGAAATCTCTGGGTGCAGTAACACACCCCGGACAGGGTACCAATTCAGTCCTGCTTCCCCGAAATCTCTGGGTGCAGTAACACACCCCGGACAGGACGCCAATCCCAGTAACACACCCCGGACAGGGCACCAATCCAGTCCTGCTTTCCCAGAATCACTAGGTGCAATACTGGGGGGCAGTAACACACCCCGGACAGGGTACCAATTCAGTCCTGCTTCCCCATAATCACTGGGTGCAGTAACACACCCCAGATAGGGTGCCAGTTCAGTCTTGCTTTCCCAGAATCACTAGGTGCAGTAACACACCTCGGACAGGACACCAATCCAGTCCACTGGGTGCAGTAACACACCCCAGACAGGACGCCAATTCATCACAGGGCCTCAGCCACCCTCCTTCAGACATAACCAATCATGTCTGAATGTAGATGCCTGATTGGTTGATAGCACCTGTGGGGATTTAAACCCTGGATCCCAGGCAAAAGGGTTTCTTTGCAGTATTGGTATGGGGTGCTTAATACTTATTTATGTCTAGTTTCTGCTTTTATTCTAACCTCTCTGTGATTCTGCTTTAATTTATGTGATCACAGTGCAGAATAATAACAAATATATTATTCACTATATAAAAACAGAATAAAATGTGCATACAATGTTTGTACTAGACCCAAATCTCTGACCTTAACTGTTACTAGTACTGAACTCCAAGAGATTGTGAATGCCCTGCTGCTAGGTCAGACGTAATCTACAGCAGAACAGAATGAGTAGAGGCAGATGGAAAGTTTGTGAAACCGCTTTTCACTTTGAGTAAAACTCTTCTACAAAAACCACAAACACCTTCCGTGTCAGAGGGGGCAGTCATAAAGACTGGATTTCCCCTTCCAGCCAATTTGTGACTCATCCTTTTGTGTGTGTGTGTGTGTGGTCACAGGTGGTGGTGATTGTGCTGTTCCTGGCTCTTCTGGGCGTCAGTCTGTACGGCACCACACGAGTGCGGGACGGCCTGGAGCTGACGGACATCGTGCCGCGCGAGACGGCCGAGTACGACTTCTTGGGCGCGCAGTTCCACTACTTCTCCTTCTACAGCATGTACGTGGTGACACAGCGGGTGGACTACGCCCGGAAACAGCCGCTTCTCTATGAGCTGCACCAGCGCCTCGGTACCGTCAAATACGTGCTGCGAGACGAACAAGGCCAGTTACCGCTCATGTGGCTCCACTACTTCAATGACTGGCTGCAAGGTACTGGTTTTACTGTTGCAACCCATTTCATGTTCCATCAAACGCTTTATCCTGGTCAGGGTCACGGCAGGTCCGGGTTTACCAGGGACCACTGCTCGCAAGGCAGGAATACCTTGGATGGGACGCCAATCCATCGCAGGATTTGATTTTGAATTTGATTTCCCCTCGGTCATAGTATGTGTCTGCGTATCTGCCTGGCTGGCCGATAGCTAGTGTAATAGACCGCTGCACCACCAGTTTGAGCCAGTTTAAACCCATTGTATTTTATATTCCAGTTGTACAGATGTTTGGTGCCTGAAGATATACAGTGTATCACAAAAGTGAGTACACCCCTCACATTTCTGCAGATATTTAAGTATATCTTTTCATGGGACAACACTGACAAAATGACACTTTGACACAATGAAAAGTAGTCTGTGTGCAGCTTATATAACAGTGTAAATTTATTCTTCCCTCAAAATAACTCAATATACAGCCATTAATGTCTAAACCACCGGCAACAAAAGTGAGTACACCCCTAAGAGACTACACCCCTAAATGTCCAAATTGAGCACTGCTTGTCATTTTCCCTCCAAAATGTCATGTGACTCGTTAGTGTTACTAGGTCTCAGGTGTGCATAGGGAGCAGGTGTGTTCAATTTAGTAGTACAGCTCTCACACTCTCTCATAGTGGTCACTGAAAGTTCCAACATGGCACCTCATGGCAAAGAACTCTCTGAGGATCTTAAAAGATGAATTGTTGCGCTACATGAAGATGGCCAAGGCTACAAGAAGATTGCCAACACCCTGAAACTGAGCTGCAGCACAGTGGCCAAGATCATCCAGCGTTTTAAAAGAGCAGGGTCCACTCAGAACAGACCTCGCGTCGGTCGTCCAAAGAAGCTGAGTGCACGTGCTCAGCGTCACATCCAACTGCTGTCTTTGAAAGATAGGCGCAGGAGTGCTGTCAGCATTGCTGCAGAGATTGAAAAGGTGGGGGGTCAGCCTGTCAGTGCTCAGACCATACGCCGCACACTACATCAAATTGGTCTGCATGGCTGTCACCCCAGAAGGAAGCCTCTTCTGAAGTCTCTACACAAGAAAGCCCACAAACAGTTTGCTGAAGACATGTCAACAAAGGACATGGATTACTGGAACCATGTCCTATGGTCTGATGAGACCAAGATTAATTTGTTTGGTTCAGATGGTCTCAAGCATGTGTGGCGGCAATCAGGTGAGGAGTACAAAGATAAGTGTGTCATGCCTACAGTCAAGCATGGTGGTGGGAATGCCATGGTCTGGGGCTGCATGAGTGCAGCAGGTGTTGGGGAGTTACATTTCATTGAGGGACACATGAACTCCAATATGTACTGTGAAATACTGAAGCAGAGCATGATCCCCTCCCTCCGGAAACTGGGTCGCAGGGCAGTGTTCCAGCATGATAATGACCCCAAACACACCTCTAAGACGACCACTGCTTTATTGAAGAGGCTGAGGGTAAAGGTGATGGACTGGCCAAGCATGTCTCCAGACCTAAACCCAATAGAACATCTTTGGGGCATCCTCAAGCGGAAGGTGGAGGAGCGCAAAGTCTCGAATATCCACCAGCTCCGTGATGTCGTCATGGAGGAGTGGAAAAGCATTCCAGTGGCAACCTGTGAAGCTCTGGTAAACTCCATGCCCAGGAGAGTTAAGGCAGTTCTGGGAAATAATGGTGGCCACACAAAATATTGACACTTCAGGAACTTTCACTAAGGGGTGTACTCACTTTTGTTGCCGGTGGTTTAGACATTAATGGCTGTATATTGAGTTATTTTGAGGGAAGAAAAAATTTACACTGTTATATAAGCTGCACACAGACTACTTTTCATTGTGTCAAAGTGTCATTTTGTCAGTGTTGTCCCATGAAAAGATATACTTAAATATCTGCAGAAATGTGAGGGGTGTACTCACTTTTGTGATACACTGTGTGTATATATATATATATATATGGCTAAATTAATTGCAAAGAGTATGATAAAGTCAGTTCAGTTGTTGCCTAGTGATTAGGGTGCTGGACTAGGGGTTCAAGCCCCACCACTGCCAGGTTGCCACTGCCAGGCCCTTTACCCTCAATTGCTTAGACAGTATACTGTCATGGTACTGTAAGTCGCTTTGGATAAAAAGTGCCTGTTAAATGCTAAAAATGTATGTTTACCTGTGGGTAAAGTGGAAGTGGAAGTTTTTTAACAGCCAGTGCTGTCAGAATGGTCTTACTTACAACAAGAGTTCACAGACCTTAGTCTAATAACCTATGAACATGCTGTAAAAAACAAAACTTTAACTGTCTTACCTGCAGTAAAGATCAGCAAGGGGTGTGGGTTACAGAATAATGCCCACTTATCATGCCATACACATCAATTTCAGCATGAATGTTTTATGTATAATATGTTTAGCATTTTTCATCTGGATCTCAACCCTTTTATCTCCCAATTTAGTCATTTCCAATTTCCAATTGTGAATCCACTGCTGCTTGTACAACCCCGATCTGATCAAGAAGAGCCGAATCACCACACCCCCTCGGACACATGGCCAATCTGCCATTCAGGCGTTTCTTATCACTTGCCAGTGTAGGTTTTCCCTAATAGAGCTGTATAGTGAATGGAGATCCACACTAAGCCCACTTATCATAAGCGCACAGACCAGTCCCAGGCAAAACACCCAGTCCAACCTTTCCTCCATCAAACACAGCTAATTGTCTGTGGCTCCTCTAAGATTTGAACAGTTCATAGTGGTGTGCCTGCATATTAGAACGCTGTGCCATTCAAACCCCCTATTTCACAGTTCTGTGATGTTTTGTCACATTCTCCTCAGTGTGAATGATCTTAATGCAGTGACTGACTAACTGACCCGACAGTGTCGACTCCAGATGCTGCTCCAAAGCCTCAAAGCCATCACACATTTAAATGACTTACCAAGACAGATTAAGATACCAGAAAAACAGAAAGTGTGTGTGTGTGTGACGAGGCTTTGTCAATTAAAGGAGGAATTATAAAGAAATTATGAAGAAAGTTCAGTAACAAAGGTGAAATTGACCAAAAAAAATATAGAGTGGACATGTCTCTACACATGTCTCTATACTGCTCGTCAGAGCTAATCCTGGGTGGGATTCAGTCAAACCTAAACCTGTCCTGTTCTGTGTGTAAGGAGCCGTAAGTCAGAGTTGTATTTAAAGGCGTATGTCTTTGTTTGCTCTGAGCCTGAATTGCATCATGTCCTTCTGTAAGAAATGGTCTGACGCGCAGGGACTCGCTCTGTCCACGTTTTCTTCCTGCCTTTAAATCCCTATTATATGGTGTTAGTGTGCAGGGTTTTTACTTAAGCCCATGTTTCCATTGGGTGTACAAGCGGTGGAGGAGTTTGTACTCAGGGGTGTAAAAAAGGCAGAAAGGTTGGAAGACACTTCCAGGTTATACAAGACTGAAAACAATAAGTGATTTTGCAGGCACAGATTTGCATTACAGCACTGCGTCCAGTGATTCCGAGCCATCAGGATAAAGCAGTGGTTACAATTACTATGTGTAAAACCATCGAGCAATGTACTACAGACTAATGAGATGTGTATTATATATTTATAAAATGTTTATTAAAAATAATAAATAACAAGCTGCTCAGGTGGCACAGCGGCAAAAACACACGCTGGAACCAGAGTTGGGATCTCGAATACATCGTATCGATTCTTGGCTCTGCCTGCCCGTTGGGCTGAGCGGCCACATGAACGACGATTGGCCTGTTGTTCTTCAGATGGGGTGGGATATTAAGCCGAATAGGGACTCTCTTATAACTAATGCAATTACGACCTCTGCTGGCTGATTGATGGCGCCCGCACAGAGACGGGGAAAAGAGTGTTGTCAGGGTGTGTCTCTCCGTACACAGTGCGGATCCACATTGCACTCGTCAAAGTGTAGGTGACGAAATGCATTCGTCTGCTGCCCACGTGTCGGAGGGGGCGTGGGTTAGCTTTGTTGCAGGCAATTGGGTGCACTGAAAGGGAGAAAAATGGGGAGAAAATGCATAAATAAAATATAAAATAATAATAATAAACAATAGACAGGGATACAGATTAGCATGAAATGCTGAAGTATCGTTAAATGCCTCTCATAAGGTACTGTGTGTATGTGCAGGCTTGCAGAAAGCCTTTGATAAGGACTTGAAGGAAGGCCGGATCACTCAGGGGAACTACAGGAATGGCTCAGATAACGGCATCCTGGCCTACAAGCTCCTGGTTCAGACAGGCCGCCGAGAAAAGCCGATCAACCTCAACCTGGTGAGCAATCAGTCTGAATCTCTTTTTCTGTATGGTCTACCAAAACTCTACAAGATCCATCCTACTATACAGACAGACAGACTTCACTCACTCACTCACTTTCCTAACCACTTATCCATTAGGGTCATGGGGGGGGGATGCTAAGCCTATCCCAGCTTTTCAATGGGCGCAAGGCACACAGTAACACCCTGGACGGGGCGCCAGTCCATCTCAGGGCAGACACACACATACACACACACCCATTCACCTATAGTGCAATTTAGTGTCTCCAATTAACCTGACTGCATGTTTTTGGTCTGTGGGAGGAAACCCACGCAGACACGGGGAGAACATGCAAACTCTGCACAGAAAGGACCTGGACCGCCCCGCCAGGGGATCGAACCCAGGACCTTCTTGCTGTGAGGTGACAGTGCTACCCACCAAGCCATAATGCTGCCCAGACAGAATTCAATACCCCAAAAAATGATGGGAACAAATCATTTACACAAGATGCCATACTGGACACACCAAACTCACTCATAACTACATGCTTATGGGAGACCAGACCCCCACTTGCCCCCTGTGTTGAGCAAGAACCTCTGTTAAACACATTTTCTATACATGCCACATTTACAATACAAACAACTACAAACTACAAAGAAATCTTCACCTCAGTCCCCTCCCAAAGAACTGCTAAAATACTTAGACGCAACAGGACTTAAAACACCATATATAAAAAATAGAAAAGCTCTACCCACTAGGTTACCACTGTCCCAAAGAGTGTGGTTCCAAAAATTTTAGTGGCGGGTTCAATTTCCCTGGAATCACTGGATGTGATACAGTAACACACCCTGGGTGGCTCAGTGGGTAGCACTGTCGTCTCACAGCAAGGTCTGTGTCCTTTCTGTTTGGAGTTTGCATGTTCTCCTCGTGCCCACGTGGGTTTCCCCCAGGTGCTCCGGTTTCCTCCCACAGTCCAAAGACGTTCAAGTGAGGTGAATTGGAGACACTAAATTGTCCATGACTGTGTTCGATATAACCTTGTGAACTGATGAACCTTGTGTAATGAGTAACTACTGTGTCTGTCATGAATGTAACCAAAGTGTAAAACACGACGTTAAAATCATAATAAACAAACAAACAGTCCCCTCCCAAAGAACTGCTGAAATTCTTAGAAGCAATAGGTATATATAAATAAATATATATAAGTATATATAGGTATATATAAAAAATAATGGGCATTTTTGTGGTGGGTTCAATTTTCCTGGAATCACTGGATGTGATATAGTAACACACCCCCGACCACCCTTCCTCAAACATAGCCATCATGTCTGTGTGCAGATGCCTGACCAGCCGATAGCACCACTGGGGATTCGAACCCTGGATCCTAGCGGTAGTGCATTACCATGATTTAGCACCGCCCCAAGCACCAAGCACTTAACTAGACTAAATGTGCTACATAATTACAGTGACTTAAAGAATAACACAGAAACTGGTTGTTAACTGATGTCACTTTATATCTATTTCCTCTGCTGCTCCCGTTAGGGATTGTGATCGGCATTATTGATTTGGCACAGTTTTCACCCCGGATGCCCTTCCTGACACAACCCTCCCTATTTATCCAGGCTCGGGACCGGCACTACAATGCACTGGTTTATGCATCCTAGTGGCTGGGTACCTATAGGACAATTCAGTATCTCTAATTAGCCTGGCTGCATGTTTTTAGACTGTGGGTAACCGGAGCACCCGGAGGAAACCCACGCAGACACGAGGAGAACATGCAAACTCCGCACAGAAAGGACCCGGACCACCCTACCTGGGGATCGAACCCAGGACCTTCTTTGTGTGAGGAGACAGTGCTACCCACCGTGCCGCCCTGTTAACTGATGTCACTAACCCTTGCTAAAATAACCTAGCATTAAGCAGGAGCAAGCAGTAGCCAGGGGCAAGCAGTAGCCTAATGGTTAAGGTACTGGACTAGTAACCAGAAGGTCGCTGGTTCAAGCCCCACCACTGCAAGGTTGCTGCTTTTGGGCCCTTGAGCAAGGCCCTTTACCCTCAATTGCTCAGACTGTATACTGTAACTATAATGTAAGTCACTTTGGATAAAGGTGTCTGCTAAATGCCGAAAATGTAAAAATATAATGTAAAAATGTTAAGTTTTTCTTGTTTTTTGTCTTAAATCAAAGAAACAAATCTAAGCCACTCCATTCGTTAAAGATCCAGGACTGACGACTTGTTGAATGAAAAACAACATGAATTAAAAGTAACAGTGCTCTGACCTCATTACTGAGAAATGTAGTTAAGCTAATAGCTTCCCAACACTGCTGTGTGAAAAGTGTTTAGCATGTCCACCCTCCCACTTCTTTGCAATAAAACAGATGATTTAGAGCTGTTTTTGAGGAAGCACAGCTTGGCCAGTTTGGATATTTGTGCATTCGGTGTAAATTATAGGGTTTTTGACTGCACCATAGCGGGCTTATAAATGCAGATCTTTATCTCACTCTCGTTCTTTCTCTCTCTCTTTCTCTCTCTCTCTCTTTCTGTTTCTCTCCCTTTTGCTTCATGCCTCCCTTTTCTGTCCCGCTTTCACACTGATTGCTTTACCGAGCACAGGAATTTAAAGCCCTTGCTGGGGCCGCAACCCGCCTCTGAAAAAGCAATTAGCTCTTCATTGAGACCGTCGAGTCCCTTCAGCTCGGTGCAGGGCCTGACCTCGACCCAGCAGCTGCTGCATCATCAGATTCAGTTTTATCATGCAACTGTTAAATAGGAAAGATTAGAATATTTGTCATGCTGATGCGGGCTGCCTTGTTTACTACTTAGCCAAAGCAGGAGCTCTGGAATCTCCTTTTTTATTATATATTTTTTTTTTTTTTCGTTTGTTTGTTTTTGAGTAGGGTGGCATGGTGGCTCGGGGGTAGCACTCTCGCCTCCAGGAGCTCCGGTTTCCTCCCACAGTCCAAAAACATGCAGTCACGTTAATTGGAGATACTGAATTGCTCTATAAGTGAATGGGTGTATGTGTGTGTGTCTGCCCTGCGATGGACTGGCGTCCCATCCAGGGTGTTACTGTGTGTCTTGCGCCCATTGAAAAGCTGGGATAGGCTCCCCAGCGACCCAAATTGGATAAGCGGATAAGAAAATGAATGAATGAATGAATGAATGATGTATGGGGGGTAGGTGATGGGGTAAAGCAAAGGCAGGCCGGTGTTGGTGTGCGGCCCTGTGATGTCATTTCCTGTGCTTGTGAGTGAAGAGGGGTGGCAGAAGGCCAGAAGGCTGCCGGCCTTGCACTGTGGGCTTCCCGTGACAGCTTGAAGACACACAGTTGTTGCGTATCCTGCTGCTTAATTCGATCCAGATCTTTGGAATCCGAGTCCACTTTTTTTTTCATCTTTTCCCTCATATCTCTTCTTCTTTTCTTTCAGAACCGCTGCTGTGTTCTTCATGAATGGACAGGGAGTCTGCACATGTAGCTTTATTTATACTTTATAAATGATAAAATAGATATTCTAATAAAAATTTTAAGGACTATGGTTTATTTCGTCGTTTGATTGTACATTTTTAGGTTGAGATCTCTTTTATTTGGGCTATTTAAGCTCTCCTGAGCCCACTTTTCCATTCTTTAGGCGAGATTCGGTTGTGGCGCCGGGCATCCTGGGTATCCATAGGGGTCAGGAGAAGCAAGTGTTAGCAACATTTGTACAGATGTTGTGCTATTTTTATAGCTCTCCTCCATTTGCTGGGTGGCATTTCCTCCTGTGTTAACAGCGAGGTTAACTGCACACAGGCGCGCCCAGGGACTCCGGCCAATTTTTTTATTGTTACGCTAACTCAAGCAATTTCTTCCTCTCCCTGAGTCTACCCCCACCCACCATACACATACACACACACGTACACATACACAAACGCATTCAAACACACAGTGCTCCCCCCACCTCCTTACCGAAAGACTGTGGATTTATTGTCCTGAAAACTGCACATGGCTCAGAGCACCGTACCGTAATGGTTTTACCTTCTCAGCAGGTAACCCGCTAAGTTCTCCTGCAAGGACGGAGCGAGGGAATGAGGGACAGATTAGTGCAATTATGGTGGGCACTCTGAGCCTACATAAAATAACACAGGGACTAATTTGTTGTATGTTTTATTACTGCTACATTAACTATTTATATCTGCAACTATTAGTGTTTCTAACACACATGGCATTCATGGGTGCGCCCCCCCCCCCCCCCTGCAAATATATTTTATTCCATTTAAAAAGGCATTTCATAATACAGACTTGTCATTACCAAAATACA
Organism: Trichomycterus rosablanca; assembly: GCF_030014385.1. Taxonomy (NCBI): domain Eukaryota; kingdom Metazoa; phylum Chordata; class Actinopteri; order Siluriformes; family Trichomycteridae; genus Trichomycterus; species Trichomycterus rosablanca. The sequence continues at coordinate 8,374,260 of NC_085994.1, forward strand.
CCGATCAGCCATAACATTAAAACCACCTCCTTGTTTCTACACTCACTGTCCATTTTATCAGCTCCACTTACCATATAGAAGCACTTTGTAGTTCTACAATTACTGACTGTAGTCCATCTGTTTCTCTGCATGCTTTGTTAGCCGCCTTTCATTCTGTTCTTCAATGGTCAGGACCACTACAGAGCAGGTATTATTTGGGTGGTGGATCATTCTCAGCACTGCAGTGACACTGACATGGTGGTGGTGTGTTAGTGTGTGTTGTGCTAGTATGAGTGGATAAGACACAGCAGCGCTGCTGAAGTTTTTAAACACCTCACTGTCACTGCTGGACTGAGAATAGACCGCCAACCAATATATCCAGCCAACAGAACACCATGGGCAGCATCCTATGACCACTGATGAAGGTCTAGAAGATGACCAACTCAAACAGCAGCAATAGATGAGCGATCGTCTCTGACTTTACATCTACAAGGTGGACCAACTAGGTAGGAGTGTCTAATAGAGTGGACAGTGAGTGGACACAGTATTAAAACACTCCAGCAGCGCTGCTGTGTCTGATCTACTCATACCAGCACAACACGCACTAACACACCACCACATGTCAGTGTCACTACAGTACTGAGAATCATCCACCACCTAAATAATACCTGCTCTGTGGTGGTCCTGGGAGAGTCCTGACCATTGAAGAACAGGGTGAAAGCAGGCCAAAAAAGTATGCAGAGAAACAGATGGACTACAGTCAGTAATTGTAGAACTATAAAGTGCTTCTATATGGTAAGTGGAGCTGATAAAATGGACAGTGAGTGTAGAAACAAGGAGGTTTTAATGTTATGGCTGATCAGTGCATACACCAACAAGCCAAAACATTAGGACCATTCACCTTGTCCAGGCGTCCTCTGCTATCTGGTATTGGGACATTACCAGCAGGTCCTTCAGCTTCTATACACTATGAGCTTGATCATCCTTTAGTGCATCCTGGTGCATTTGTCAGATCAGTCAACCTTTTTCCATTTTTCTGCAGCTGTGATGTAATAACCTGTCTTCTCTGTTTTCAGCTTACCAGACACAAGCTGGTGAACGCGGACGGGATAATCAACCCCAACGCCTTCTACATCTACCTGACTGCATGGGTCAGTAACGATCCAGTGGCCTACGCTGCCTCTCAAGCTAACGTTCGGCCTCATCCCACCGAGTGGATCCATGACCGCACCGACTCCATCCCCATCAACAGCCTCACAAGTCAGTATAATCCACCCAGTGTTGTGTGCACTTCTTAGTTAGTATAGTTCTTTCCATTAGAAATAATGTGTAGAATCTCCTCACATGCTCGAGCATTTTCTCACGGCAGGTGTGTATGAGGGACATAACTGGACACATTCAGGACTTGACTGTTCTACAGTACATACTGGATCTATTTCATATTTTACTTAGAGTTATTTATTTATTTACTTACATTATATGGACAAAAGTATTGGACACCCTATCTAATGTTGAATTCATGTGTTTCAGTCACAACAATTGCTAAAAGGTGTAATAAATCAATTACTCACTGTCTTAACCACTTATCCATTTAGTAAGTGGGGGGGGGGAGCCTTTCCCAGCTTTTCAATGGGCATCAAGGCACACAGTAACACCCTGGACGGGCAGGGCAGGCACACACACACACACACACACACACACACATGCCTATTCTCCTATAGGGCAATTTGGTGTCACCAATTAACCTGACTGCATGTTTTTGGACTGTGGGAGGAAACAAGAGCTCCCAGAGATAACCCACGCAGACACGGGGAGAACATGCAAACTCTGCACAGAAAGGACCCGGACCACCCCACCTGGGGATCGAACCCAGGACCTTCTTGCTGTGAGGTGACAGTGCTACCCACCGAGCCACCGTTAAGCCATACTGAGCAACAGTTTAGAGAAGGCCCTTTCCTGCCACCATTACTCTGCCCTTTGCACAAATCAAGGTCTATAAAGGAGCCCTGAGCTCAGCCCCACTGAACAGCTTTGGGATGAACTGGAACATCAATTGCGGCTTTCTTGACCAACATCAGTCTCCAGCCATACAAAAGCTCTTATTTTGATGATCTTTTTATGCATTTTGTCCCCTTTTCCTCCCAATTTAGCATAGCCAATTCACTGCTGGGGACCCCAACCCCAAGGAGGGTGTATTTTTGCCTGACACACACTCCCTCAGTCGTGTACGCAGTCCACCAATCCTTTCTTATCCTCCCATACTTTGGTGGATTTGTGCGTGAGGTCGGTTTTGCGTTCCCGATCTCTGCGCTCCTCCACTTCTGTACAGGCTACCTGGGCAACAAAGGTCCTTACACAGCATTGATAATCCCACCCCCTAGTCCAGTCTTTCACACCCAGCAGACTGGAGGCCAATTTTGTCTGCTGCAGGCATTAGCCAGTTGTGCCTGCTAGAGGGTGCCCAGTCGATCAGTAGCAATACTGCAGCTCTTTTGGCTGAATAGGCAAAAATTCCCACAGGCATACCTCACAGTCTTGTTAGAAGCCTCAGAAGAGTGGCTGTTATAGCAAAAAAGATCATATGGACGTCACTCAGTTTAAATACCATTTGATTTTAAAATAGGATGTCCAACAAGCTCATGGTCAGGAGCGTCATTATTCTTTGTAAAGGCTCCTGGTTGATTCAGTAGTAAATTACGTTGTGCGCCAATGGCTGGATATTTTTGGTTGGTGGGCTATTCTCAGTCCAGCAGTGACAGTAAAGTGTTTAAAAACTCCATCAGCACTGCTGTGTCTGATCCACTCATACCAGCACAACACACACTAACACACCACCGTGTCAGTGTCACTGCAGTGCTGAGAATGACCCACCACTCAAATAATACCTGCTCTGTGGTGGTCCTGTGGGGGTCCTGACCATTAAAGAACAGCATGAAAGGAGCTAACAAAGCATGCAGAGAAACATATGGATTACAGTCAGTAATTGTAGAACTACAAAGTGGTTTTATATGGTAAGTGGAGCTGATAAAATGGACAGTAAGTGTAGAAATAAGGAGGTGGTTTTAATGTTATGGCTGATCGGTGTATAAGAAAATGTAAGAATTTGAAGCTTTCTTGTTGGATCTCCTTTTTGAAGCATTGCAAGTCTTGCCATGAAGTTAGCCTAGTCAAGTGGGATTGTGGGTAACGGCTAGACTATACACAGACTGCTCAGAAGCACATGATTGGATAGCAAGCTGAGAAGGCTTTTCCATGCCAGAGCCCTGCAGCACAGCTGGCTGTAGTCCAACTCCTATCTTGATGGAAATTTATAGTGGAGATTATAATGGGGTAAAACTATGTTTTAACAAGCAGTCCTACATAACCCTGCGCAGAACACACACTCTTACGCTTCCTTTACACTCACACCTTCTGACAGGTGATAGGTCACATTTTTTGTGATTTTATTAGCAGTTTTAAGAGTTCTACTTATTGGAGTCTGACAGTAGCATGAAAGATCTGCTGTAGAGAAGAAGCTTCAGTGACAGGTGATAGGTGCTAATGTGTCATGACGAATGTCTTGCTTTGTTTTACACTCTCGGCTGAAAAACTGGGTATTTCTAAAGGCATAGGAGAAAAATACATGTTCATGTGACAGAATTATGGCCTAAATTTAACCAAAAAGTGTGTTATAATCAGTATATGAGCTGTAACAAATTTGTATTTATTTATTTATTAGGATTAGAAAAGACCTGGACTGCTCCACCTGGGAATGGAACCCAGGACCTTAAGGCGACAGTGCTACTCACTGTGCCGCCCGGCACCTTGGCTCGGTGGGTAGCATGGTCTCATCACAGCCAGAAGGTCCGGGTCCTTTTTGTGTGGAGTTTGCATGTTCTCCCCATGTCTGCTCTGGTTTCCTCCCACAGTCCAAAAACATGCAGGTGAGGTGAATTGGAGACACAAAATTGTCCATGACTGTGTTTGACATTAATCATTAATCATGAATCTTGTGTAACCAGTAATTATTTGTCCTGTCATGAATGTAACCAAATTGTGTAAAAACATGACGTTTGGTATGCAAGAACTTCAGTGGCCTGCACAGAACCTTGACCTTGAACCAGACCTCGACACCTATCAATACCACTGTACTGAAGCTGAATGGCAACTGCAACTAGCCCTTTTTGTCCTACGTTAGTGTCTGACCTTACAAATGCTCTATTGACTAAATGGACAAAAACCTCCACAGACACACTCTAGGTAGTCCTCCTAAAAGAGTGGAGGTATGTTGGAGCAAGGATTTGGAATGGGATGTCTAACAAGCTCATGGTCAGGTGTCCACAAACGCCTGGACTTGGTATATATACACTGATCAGCCATAACATTAAAACCACCTTCTTGTTTCTAAACTCCCTGTCCATTTTATCAGCTCCACTTACCTTATAGGAGCACTTTGTAGTTCTACAATTACTGACTGTAGTCCATCTGTTTTTCTGCATGCTTTGTTAGCCCCCTTTCATGCTGTTCTTTAATGGTCAGGACTCTTCCAGGACCACTGCAGAGTAGCTATTATTTAGGTGGTGGGTCATTCTGAGAATAGTCCACCAACCAAAAATATCTAGACAACAGCACCCCATGGGCAGCATCCTGTGACCACTGATGAAGGTCTAGAAAATGACCAACTCAAACAGCAGCAATAGATGAGCGATCGTCTCTGACTTTACATCTACAAGGTGAACCAACTAGGTAGGAGTGTCTAATAGAGTGGACAGTGAGTGGACACGGTATTTAAAAACTCCAGCAGTACTGCTGTGTCTGATCCACTCATACCAGCACAACACACACTAACACACCACCACCATGTCAGTGTCAATGCAGTGCTGAAAATCATCCACCACCTAAATAATACCTGCTCTGTGGTGGCCCTGACCATTGAAGAACAGGGTACAGTCAGTAATTGTAGAACTACAAAGTGCTTCTATATGGTAAGTGGAGCTGATAAAATGCACAGTGAGTGTAGAAACAATGAGGTGGTTTTAATGTTATGGCTGATCAGTGTATATAGATGTACATTTTGGATTATTGGCACATGCCCAGTATGTATGTGTGAAGCACTTGTTTTGGTGCTGAGTTGTGGTTGGCAGGCCTCTGTGTGGTAGGCATGTGTGCAAGCGTGTGTGTTCTGGGAAGTAGCAGAAGGGGGTTGATTTCTGACAGGATAATTACAACAGATCACTGTCAGGGCCGACAGTCTGCTGCATGTTGAGATTTGATCGCTGGCAATTTGGCTTCATGTCTCCTCAAGGCTGAAATGAAATCCTGTCGTCCTAAAATGTGTGTTTAATTCTTTACATTTATAATCGGCTCATAACAGTCGGAGGAGGACTTCTTGTATGTATGATTCACACGATTCATATAACCAATAATGCTAATAACGAAAAGGTTGAGAACAAAAACAACTAATAATGTTATTGTTTTGATTCCTAGTTCCTGCTGCAGAGCCTATCGAATACGCTCAGTTTCCCTTCTACCTCAATGGACTACGTGAGACCCCAGAGTTTGTGGAGGCTATCGAGAGCGTGCGTGCCATCTGCAACAACTACAGTCGCCATGGAGTGCCCAGCTACCCCAATGGCTACCCATTCCTCTTTTGGGAGCAGTACGTAGGTCTTCGCCACTGGCTGCTGCTCTTCATCAGTGTGGTGCTGGCTAGTACCTTCCTCGTCTGTGCCGTCTTTCTGCTCAACCCCTGGACTGCTGGCATTATTGTAAGTAACTCTGCAGCTTTTAATGTCTTAGTAAGTTTATATGGATTTTTTTGGATCTCTTTTTTAGAATCTGACCATGTCTTTACACCTGAAGTTCTTAGACAAGAATTAACAGCTCGAGTGTAAGAGCTGGCGCAACAATCTGAGACATCTGAGCTCACTACCCACACTGGGCAGGAATACCCTAGAAAGGGAGCCAAGCCATTCCAGGGCTTCAGCCACCCTCCCCCCTTCCTCGGACTTAGCCATTCATTTTTGTGTACACGCCCAGCCGGCCAATAGCACTGCTCGGATTTGAACCTGGATCCTAGTGGTTGTGGGTTAGCAGACTGCTGTGCCACCCAAGTGCCTGACAAATTAAAAAATGTTTGAAAAGTTTGTGTGGAGTTTGCATGTTCTCCCTGTGTCTGTGTGGGTTTTCTCCGGGAGCTCCGGTTTCCTCCCACAGTCCAAAAACATGCAAGTGAGGTGACTTGATTTGGTATTGCTTTGGTAGCACATTTTTGAAAGGACACGTTTTTTGTGTCCCTCTTGTTCCTGGTGGCCAAGTGGCAAGGCTTTCCTGACCAATATCAGTGCCCAGCCATACAAATGCTGCTTTGACCGAATGGGCACAAATTCCCACAGACATACAGTACTTCAAAGTCTTGTGCGATTCCCATTCTGAAAAGTGGCTGTTGCTGAAAAGATCACATAGAGTTCACTCTTTATTTTAATACCTTTTTTTGTAATGGGACGTCCAGCAGGCTCATGGTCAGGTGTCCAAATACCTGACCAAACATAATTTTTTTTTACTTCACACTAAGCTGGACAACAGATATACATTATATTGATAAGATATAGATGGTACCAGCAGGAGGAAGGATGAACAAAAATAAATATGAGTTTTAACTTTTTACTGATACTGGTTTTATCAGGTTTCATGACAATCCCTTTGTACATCAGTGCCTCAGACTTTTCTGTATGTGTGTATGTACACTGATCAGGCATAACAATAAAACCACCTCCTTGTTTCTACACTCACTGTCCTTTTTATCAGCTCCACTTACCATATAGGAGCACTTTGTAGTTCTACAATTACTGACTGTAGTCCATCTATTTCTCTAAATACTTTTTAACCTGCTTTCACCCTGTTCTTCAATGGTCAGGACCACCACAGAGCAGGTATTATTCAGGTGGTGGATCATTCTCAGCACTGCAGTGACACTGACATGGTGGTGGCGTGTTAGTGTGTGTTGTGCTGGTATGAGTGGATCAGACACAGCAGCGCTGCTGGAGTTTTTAAATACCGTGTCCACTCACTGTCCACTCTATTAGACACTCTTACCTAGTTGGTCCACCTTGTAGATGTAAAGTCAGAGACGATCGCTCATCTATCGCTGCTGTTAGAGTTGGTCATCTTCTAGACCTTCATCAGTGGTCACAGGACGCTGCCCACGGGGCGCTGTTGGCTGGATATTTTTGGTTGGTGGACTATTCTCAATCCAGCAGTGACAGTGAGGTGTTTAAAAACTCCATCAGCGCTGCTGTGTCTGATCCACTCATACCAGCACAACACACACTAACACACCACCACCATGTCAGTGTCACTGCAGTGCTGAGAATGTTCCACCACCCAAATAATACCTGCTCTGTGGTGGTCCTGGTAGAGTCCTGACCATTGAAGAACAGCATGAAAGGGGCTAACAAAGCATGCAGAGAAACAGATGGACTACAGTCAGTAATTGTAGAACTACAAAGTGCTTCTATATGGTAAGTGGAGCTGATAAAATGGACAGTGAGTGTAGAAACAAGCAGGTGGTTTTAATGTAATGGATGATCTGTGTATATCTTGAGAAAGGGTGGTATGTTTTCTGGCTTAATTTTATTATGTTTATACAGTATATATTTCTTTATTTTTATTGAAGTAATGTCACAGATGAAAGTTCGAGGGTTATCATAATGCATAAAATGCATTTTGTAGGGTGAGGGGAGGGCAGCCTGACCAATAGCGTGTGTGTTTTTTATCCAGCCCTGATCTTTGTGTTTATCTTATCCTGTCAGAGTCCGTTTGTTTAGTCTAGGTAAAGAGGTTTAGGAGATTTCCTTCAAATAAATAAGAGAGGAGTCAGACTGGTTGCCATGGCAACCGCAACACTTTATAAATAAGATAGACTTTTTTTTTTGTTCTTGTGCCATTGTGTGTCTGTTTCTGTACATACTGTTTATGAGGAGGTAAGCATACCTTATCCACCCCCCGCCCTCTGCTGCACGGTTTACTACAGCTTGTGTCTTAGCCATCCAGACTCTCTAGACCAGCCACCTCATCCGCCGTGCTTTACGAGACACATGAAAGAGAAAGTTACTGCGCTGCTTTTACTTTTACTGTCTTGCTTTTGTCCTGGGCCACCGGCGGCCCCTTGACCCCCTCCCCCATACGTTCCGTGAGTCCTCGTTTCATTTGTTCCTCCCACTATCCCCCTAGCGTTCCCTCTAACCCCCACTCTTTCATCCCTCTTCAAAGGCAGCAGGGTCCCTCAGTAACCCGAGACTCATCAGCTGATGATGCCATTTACTCTCTTCCTAAGTTAAAATGTGTACAGTGAGCCAGACCACTTATAAGCTTAAGATACGCTTCATCCTTCCTTATTCCTCACAGAGACGCACCATTGTAATTAAAAGAAAGACTAAATTATTTGCATGTAATTAATTATACTGTACTGAAAATCCCTTGATGAATGCTCAATAATCCAGGTACACAAATTCACAGAGTTGAATCAGTGGTTATTTCACCACCAGCTTAGACTAAAGAAGTCACTTGGATGATTGACGAAACGTATCACCACACCAAACTTTGTGTCCAGATGAACTGATTTAACTTTGTGGACAGTGCTGAAAAGTACTGAAATATCAGGATTCATGTAGATATTACATTTATATTTTATAGAATGTATTTGTTTTAAAGTACCACAATTTAGACTCTTGTTGGTGAGGCACTCGGGTGGCACAGCTTGTCTGTTTGAACCCCAGCAGTGCTATTGGCCTGGGCGTGTATTTACACAGACATGACTGGCTATGTCTGAGAAGGGTGGCCGAAGCCCTGTGATGGATTCCTGCCTTGCCCTGTGTTTCCTGGTGGGTTGCGGAGTCAACCTGACCTCCTCACCACAAGTAACTGTAGATGTGGAGTTTGACAGGTTTTCCATGTCTGTGCAGGTTCTACTGAGTATATCAGTTTCTCCCACTACCAAAAAATGACAGTGCCATGTCAGCACCCAGTGTTTCCGAAAGAGTAATCGGGATAACTTTATTTGTCATATATATGTATACACGTACGGTACAATGAAAATCTGTTTCCGCATATCCGCACTAAAGCTAAATAAAGCTGTCGTTACAGAAGACTGATTAACAAAATTATTTTCTATTTTAAATAAGTTGAATCTAGTTTTGAACTTTTAATTGAACATTCTGGACTTTTTCAGGTGCTGGTGTTGTCGCTGATGACAGTGGAGCTGTTTGGCATGATGGGGCTGATTGGCATTAAGCTCAGTGCTGTACCTGTGGTCATCCTTATTGCTTCTGTGGGCATTGGTGTGGAGTTCACAGTCCATGTGGCCCTGGTGAGTTGGTCTGATGAATGTCTAATTCACTTCTGGTTCGTGAACCCTTTTATAGCCAAAACCTTGCTAATTACTGGTCAATTCATTCATGAGTAAAATGCTTGCATGAACGGGTTTGCAGAGTATAACTGTTTTGATTGTGTTGTAACATTCTGCTCTCTGCAGGCCTTCCTGACAGCCATAGGGGACAGAAATAAACGGGCAGTGCTGGCACTGGAGCACATGTTTGCTCCCGTTCTGGACGGAGCCTTCTCTACCCTACTGGGAGTGCTAATGCTGGCAGGATCTGAGTTTGACTTCATAGTCCGGTAAGAACACACGGACAGCATTATCTGTGATAATAAGAGCGGACCTGTTCGTCTCTGTTACCTAACCTACACTGTTGTGTATATATTAAAGTATCTTGTATATTATTTTCCTCACTTTTACTCAGTACTGTGTACTGGCCAAAAATGTGGTGTCATTTAGGCTCGTCCCTTCCCTTTTTTAGGTCAAGAAATGTCCCTTGTATTTATTGTAGGTCCTTGTATTTACTACACACCACATTTACACTGTGTATACTGTATTGTTTGCACCCAGGTCCTGGAGGAATGTTGTTTTGTTTCATTATGTACTTGTCTATAGCCGAAATGACAATAAAGCTTCCTGAACTTGAACTAATGTGCCATTCAGTTCACTTTCATCATTGTTTAAAATTATAATAAAATTGTCATGACTGGATTTGGCACGGTAAATATTAGGATGAGCTTTTGAATGATCTATTCATAATGCTTATCATCAGGAGATTGCTAGTTTGAAGCCTGATGATGCCATCGCCTCCTGTGGCTGGGAGTCCTACACACTGATCTTTGTGTAGAAAAGAGATACTCTTCATCTTTCCCCTATCAAATAAGAGTATATTATAAATGTATACACAATAGGGTAGCTAGTGACCCCCTTTCAGATATGTGACATTACCCTGTGTCATTGGCTGCAGTTTAAAAGATGCAATAGGGGACACATTTTCTCAATAAATGTCATAGAGGTGGCACTACGGTAGCACAGCTTTCTCTTTCACTAACACACCACTGCTGGGATCTGGGTTCAAATCTCAGAGGTGCTATTGGCCAGCCAGGTGTCTACACAGACATGATTGGCCATGTCGGAGGGTTGGGTTGGGGTGGACGAAGCCCAGCAATGGATTAATGCTCTGTCTGGGGTATCCCTGTCTTAAGCTCATTGTTTCTTTGAGAAACCAGACTCGCCACTATGACCAGGATGCATGTGCATATTTTCTTTTCTGCTCCTATAGCTTTTATTTTTCAGCCAGCATTGTGATCTATTGATCCTTTTCAGAACTTTCCAGCATGATGTTGTGCTTACCTGTTTCTTTTTTTTAAGACTCTCCTGTTTTAGACATTAACCATCATTGATTCAACAGTTTTTACTAAGCAAGAAGCAAACACATGGAAACAAAACTCACAGTGCACTTTACAGTGGGATTTTTGATAGGCTAAAAAAAGAGCCAAGACTTTTTTAAATAAGTTTCTTTAGTTTGCTGGAAAGTAACACAATTCAGGATGAATTTTAGCTTCTATTATTTCTAGTGCAGTTGGATTCAGTGTAATAAACATTAGGGATGTAACGATGCACCACAAGACAGTTAAAAATCGATTCACATGTGTAATGAATCAATATTCACTTTAAGCTGCAGACGTCACTACAGGGTTGCCAGGTTCGGAATTTTCCAGCCAAATGTATTTATGTGAGAATACTTTCTTTATTTGTATTATTCATTTATTTAATGTGGGATTTGTTTTAAAATTTCATTTCAGTTTTTTTACACAAAAAGGGAAATGTGCAGCATTGTTTTGCATAGTTTGTACCATTATTTAGATAAATAAAAAATAAGCACAAATACAGTATTTATTAATTTTTTAGTTTTTAAAATATTTATTATTATTATTTTAATATTATTTTATTATTATTTTTATATTTTGTTGCATAGTTTGTACCTACCTCAGAAATAAAAGGGCATGCATTATTTAGATAAATAAAAGATAAGCACAAATACTGTATTTTATTTTATTTTTAAAGAGAAATAAAAAAAAGAAAACTAATTTGTCTTCAATTTAATTTTGTTAAAAAAATTGTATCATAAGCCCAGTATCGTGAATCGCATCGCATCGTGGGAAGAGTGTATCGTTACATCCCTAATAAACCTTCATGTTCTAGTTTTGATTACTGAAAGTAGCAAACCAGGTTTAGATTTTTTGCTCACACTTTCTTATGGCTTTATGTCTGATTGCAGCTAGCTGATAAGAAAACCGTTAGGGTGAAATTTACTATAAATATTTTGAGGATACCCAGTCTCCTGCTTTTTTCTGATTGTATTTACTCTAGACTGTAGTATTTTTACCTGGTTAAAATGTGTAAAATTCAACTTGCACTAAAACGTTTTTCTCCCCAAACCACACCATCCTGTAACTCTCACAAGCTTCCATTAAAACACAACCACTGTTTTTTCAACAAACAACTCCCTGCCCCCTGAGTGCACCCCCACAAGCACACTACCCTGATGATGAGGGGGGGGGAATTGGGGACTGTATTTTTCTAGCTTTGCAGAAATAAATGTTTCTGTGACTTTTCCCTGTCAGGGTTGTGAATGTTTTGAGTCAAAACAGTTTGGCTGTGTAGCTCAGAGAGATACGCACCCCAGCGGGTTTACAGGGATGATGTGGCTCTTGAGCGCCATCCGTTAGTCCTAGACTAGGGACATTTTGGTACTTTGCAGGCCTTGACATAAATTTTTTTGCTATTTGACACCTCTGGGAATGGCACTTCTATATGGAAAAATCACACTGCTCAGACTAAAGCTGCTGAGTGGCTTAATAAAAGCCTTTACTTTTCAAATTACTTTAAAGGAATTCAAATTTTGATCTTTTAGTGGTGGGGGACTTACCAGAATGCCAGCTTCAGGGTTTTGGCCACCCCCTCCTTTCCCCAGATACAGCCAATCATGACGTTTAGATGCCCTGCTGGCCGATAGCACTACTAAGTATTTGAGTTAGTTTGAAAGGTACATGTCACAGAATAGGGTTTGATTGGTCCACTTTTGGCTTTTTAGGCAAATCATTGTTTTAAACTGTATGCGGTCAGCTACATGAAGATGACAGGTGATTGGACAAAAATCTGAGTGGGTGTGCGCAGGTGGCACAGCAGGAAAATTCGCTAGCACACCAGTGCTGGGATTTTGAACTCCCCGAGTTTGAAACTCAGCACTGCTACTGGTTGGATGGTTGCCACCTTAGCGGGCAATATTAGCCATAAAAAAGTCTGCATGGTGGGAAAAAGACCGGAGCTAAAAGTGGGTGGGTCTTCGACACTGTGCAAGGACCCTGGTTAGTAGCCCGAGGCGTCCAGAGATCAGGGCGTGGCTTCTCGTGCACAAATTCTGGCCTCATGCGCGAATTTAAATGCGCGAGAAAATGCATAAATAAAATATATATATATATTTAAAAAAACAGAATCTTAGTGGCTTCCATTAAGAGAAATAGTCAAACCTATCCGATGTCAACTGAAAGATGGGCGCACCACCAGCAGCCTGGGCTGTGACTTATACTGGACATTGTTCAGGTGTTCCTGTAAGTGTAGTCTGAGGTCCGGCCGTGCTAAATACCATCCAACTGACGATTAAACACACTCTCATGCTCCTGTAAATATGTTCTAAACTCACATTACTCTCTTTCTAAACCAAGCCGATGGCACTGGTTTGCTGTCACCCAGATCTCAACGGTTTTCTCTGGAGATTGTGGAGAAACATTCACCTGCACATCCAAAGTTTGAGAAAGGGAGGGAAAAGAGGGCAGAATTAAGACCCAAATTCCTCTTCTCAAATTGGCCAAATTCTTTTTAAAAAGCCTCTTATGGGTCCCTGCATTTCTTTAATGAGGTAAAAGATGGCAGCTGCAATTTGAGCTGCTGCAGTTTGCACAGATGTATCGCGGCCCGAGCAGAGGGCAGGAAAGCTAAGCTAGCCGTAATGAAGAGAGAGAGAGAGAGAGAGAGAGAAAGGAAAGATAGAAGGGGGGATTTGTCAAGGAGATTGGGGGGTCTTACCTGATACTCTAGAGATTTAATTAGACCAAGGGATTGAAAAAGGCAGGAAAAATTCACAGCAGCTTAAAGAGAGAGATGAGAGAGAGACAGAGACACGGAGTGAGAGAATATGAGCTTGAGGCCAGGCAAGAGGGGCCTGTCGTTTTAACTCTTCTCTTCCTCCTAGACCAAATTGTTTAAATTCTATACCCTTCATTTCATTTGTTTGCTTCTGCTTTCTCTCTTTCTTTTTTTCTTTTCTTTTTTTTAAGAGCAAGTGAGAGAGGCCCCTGTCCCTTTGTGATTCATCTCTCTCCCAAGCCCCCTACTCCACATTCCTTCCCGCTTCGCTTTAGCCTGTGTTTGCTTGTACTCTGCTCACCCTTCGAGAAAAAAGGAAAAGAAAACTTTCCCTCGTTCCTTCCCCCTTTTTTTCCATGCCTTTGAATTAACCAACTAATTATGTCTCCAGCTTTTCTGTCCTGTTCTTTTAAAAGACTAGCCCTCTTTGGAAACTTTGTCAGGCACAAGGTAAAACTAGTTTTAAAAACTTGGTGAATGCATTTTATACACTGATCAGCCATAACATTAAAACCACCTCCTTGTTTCTACACTCACTTTCCAATTTATCAGCTCTGACTGTAGTCCATCTGTTTCTCTGCATGCTTTTTTAGCCCCCTTTCACCTTGTTCTTCAATGGTCAGGACTCTCCCAGGACCACCACAGAGCAGGTATTATTTAGGTGGTGGATCATTCTCAGCACTGCAGTGACACTGACATGGTGGTGGTGTGTTAGTGTGTGTTGTGCTGGTATGAGTGGATCAGACACAGCAGCGCTGCTGGAGTTTTTACATACCGTGTCCACTCACTGTCCACGCTATTAGACACTCCTACCTAGTTGGTCCACCTTGTAGATGTAAAGTCAGAGACGATGGCTCATCTATTGCTGCTGTTTGAGTTGGTCATCTTCTAGACCTTCATCAGTGGTCACAGGACGCTGCCCACCACTCCAGCAGTGCTGCTGTGTCTGATCCACTCATACCAGCACAACACACACTAACACACCACCACCATGTCAGTGTCACTGCAGTGCTGAGAATGATCCACCACCTAAATAATACCTGCTCTGTGGTGGTCCTGGGAGAGTCCTGACCATTGAAGAACAGCATGAAAGGGGGCTAACAAAGCATGCAGAGAAACAGATGGACTACAGTCAGAGCTGATGAAATGGACAGTGTGTGTAGAAAGAAGGAGGTGGTTTTAATGTTATGGCTGATCGGTGTATGTGTGTGTTTGTGGTGTATGTGTTCAAATGTGTTTGTATTTATGTATTACTTACCTAATGAAAATTTAAATTGTCTTAACAATTTTTGTGGGTTTTTGCAGATATTTCTTTGCTGTATTAGCCATCCTGACTGTGTTGGGGGTTCTGAATGGACTGGTGCTGCTCCCGGTCCTATTGTCCTATTTCGGCCCTTATCCAGAGGTATTTCCACAAACAAATCTCATCTCGTCTCACAGCTTACTCTATATGATTTAAAACGTGAAGTAATAAGTCAGGGTAATTGAATAATGATCTACACCAGATCTACACCTTAACATGCTGCCTACTAAGGTGCCTTCACTGAATAACGATGGAGCGTTCAATGCTTCCTTAGCAGTGAAGGCAATCCCAGCATTCAGTGCGGCACAACTACTCACAAAAAACACAAATATGATGGACGAATGCGGAGCAACGCTTTTCAAATGTCTCATTAACATTTAATTTGTATAAAGGTGTACAAGTGTCATTTATTTGCAAATTCGGGCTTATCAGTGACCGTTCAACCGTTTTTGGTACACGGAAGGAGATCTTAGCTGGCATGCTAGCGGGTTGTGCCACCTCAGCCCATTGGTTTGAATGGTCTGAGGCTAACTGTGTTAGCTTAGTAAGCGAAAACTTTGGTGTCATAATTGCTGTAATCTCTGTATAAGTAGTGCGTCTAAATAATTTGCCTTATAAGTCGATGTCTTATTAGAATCCTCTCTACTGAGGCAGCTCCCCAGGTAGGCAGTAGGCAGCAAGGCAGCTCACTAAGTTTTCAACCCCTGTATGTTACCCAAGTTTTAAGCCCAAAAAAATTTGCTCTTTTTTAAGGTGACTCCAGTGGACGGACGAAGCCGATTGCCCACTCCAACTCCAGAGCCATTTCCACCAGTGGTGCACTTCACCATGCATCCCAACCACGCCGCCACTTCCACCACTGGAACAGGCTCAGATACCTCCGACTCAGAGTACAGCTCCAACTCCACGGGATCAGGGATCAGCCATGAGATGTCGCACCATGACCTCCAGGTCAGCAGGGGGCGAACTGCACGAGCTGAAGAGGTACAAATTACCACTGTGCCGCGACCAAACAGTCATCACAAACAGCCAGCAACTCCACCAGCTTACACAGTAAGTCTGTCCTTGGTTCTTTTTGTGTTATAAACGTATCTAATGTATGGTGTGTGTATATATAAATGTTTTTTTTTATCCTAGGCTGGAGCGACTGACTCTAAACACCAGCAGCATCATCACCCCCCTCATCCTCATCACTCTCAGGATGCAGGACCTTCCCTTCCTCACCGACACATTGGCCGAGAGCCGAAGCGGGAGGCGGGACCCAGACATGCCGCTCCTCCTCACAGGCGGCGCACAGACGCTTTTGAAAGCACCGGCCCTTGTGGCCCGAGAGAACATTCAGCGGGCCGACGGCCTCATTCCCACAACCCTTACCCTCACCCCATACACCCCGGCTCAGGTCCCACCTACTGCCAACCCATCACCACGGTGACGGCTTCAGCCTCTGTCACGGTGGCCGTCCATCCGGGCATGCCTGCCCAGACCCCCCACTACCCCTGCTACACCTCTAATGACAACTGCCGCACTTCCGAAGGAGCCTACGCTCACGACGCGCACTTCCCTGACCCTCACGTGCCTTTCAGTGAGCACCGCTACAGTGGAGACTCGACGCAGGAGGGCCTGGAGCTGCAGGACTTAGAGTTCAGCTCTCACACCGAGAGCCAAACCAGAGCCTCCAGCTGAGGTGAGCTCACCCATATGTGAACAAACAATTCCAAGTTTGGGTGATCAAAAAAAGTATAAAAAAAACAAAGTTTAGTTCAGTTTGATATTTTTTATCCTATAGGACAATAATGGCAGCTTACACATATGCTTATTACACAAAGATGATAATAATAATATATATAACATAGAATCTAGTGCATATGGTTTGAAACAAAAGTTTTTGTTGTTTTAAATAATAATTAATGGTGCTCGACCACTGCTGGCTGATCGATAGTGCCTGCACAGAGATAGTGGGATCAGTGTGTGACTCTCCATGCGCAAAGCTGATCCACATATGAACTCGTGCAGGTGAAAAGATGCAGTCGGCTACTGCACACTTGTTGGATGGGGTGTGTGTTAGTCACAGCTCTCCTTGGTCAGAGTATAAGCCAGCATCAGTAGAGAGGAAGCGTAATGCAATCAGGTAATTGGATACGACTAGATTGGGAGGGAAATTGGGGTGAAAATGCAAAAATAAATAAATAATAATTAAGAATAGAATGTCGTTTTTAAATACTAAGCAAATATTTCTATTTTACTTGGAACTGTACCTGTATTTAGGGGTCACCACAGCAACCACATCATTCTGGTCTGCATACCTGATTTGGCACCTTTTTTACACTTGATGCTCTTTCTGATGCATCCCTTACGTTTTTTTCGGGCTTGGGACTGGCGCTGAGAGAGCACTGACAAGTGTACCTCCTAATGTATATGCTGTTTGGCTGTGTCCAAGGGTGATGGCCAATCATGTATGTGCAGATGCCAGACCAGCCAGTAGCACCACTGGGATTTGATCCCCAAATCTCAGCAGTAATGGGACTAGTTGTAGCCTAGTAGGATGTTGTAGCCTAGTGGTTAAGGTCCTGGGCTAGTAATCAGAAGGTTGCTGGTTCAAGCCCCACTACTGCCAGGTTGCCACTGTTGGGCCCTTGAGCAAGGCCCTTAACCCTCAATTGCTTAGACTGTATACTGTCCCAGTACTGTAAGTTGCTTTGGATAAAAGCGTCTGCTAAATGCCGAAAATGTAAATGTAGTACTTAACTGCTGCACCACGTGAGCGCCCACAAAGTACATATTTAATTTTCATTAACCACTTTATTCTAGTCAGGGTTCATGGTGGCTCCGGTTCTACCAGTAAAAACTGGGTGCAAGGTAGAAATACCATAGACAGGGTGCCAATCCATACCTATGCTTCAACCATTCAGCCCTAAGACATAGCCAATCATGTCTGTGTAGAACCCCTAAACGGTGGTGGGCTAGCATAATAGACCGCTGAATCACTCAAGCACCCAAAATACAAAATTAACAATAAAAAGTATGATTACACACTCAGAAAAAAACACAAATAGACCATACAGATATAAAATACCATAGATTTAAATCCCAGTTAACTGACATTTGTTATCACACGGACAAAGGAAAAGCAGAACCAGAAAGCAGGTATGCAGGCGTGAATGATCCACTGTGGTGACCCATAAATACAGTCTTAGGAAATTAGTAACATGTGCTTAGTATTTAAATCTTAATTATTATTTAGTTAGTTCAGACAGTATGCACTCGATTTTATAATTATATCAGATAAAGAAATGTTTTATTTTTTAGTTTTTAGAACAGTGCAGGAATCATTAACATTCCCAGTGTCATTGTTGTGACTTGTGTACATAAACGTCTGATTAAAATGTAGATACAGTACAAGCATAATAATCTGAAAGCATATTGCAGTTATTGTTCAGCTTTATATTATAATGTAAGCAGTGCAGTTTAAACTAGCATTAACTCTGGTTTACTTTACTTCTACAGTGGCTGAACGTTGAAAAGCACAACTGGCCAAAGATGGGATGTGCGTGTGCTGGAGTGGAGGAGACGTGGTGCTGCAAAGCGAGGGAACTCGGACCAGCAGTGCCCTCGCAGTGCTTCACTGTTACTGTATAGCTCTAATGTATGTCTGCCATAGATATTTCTATAAGTATTTAAAAACGTGTACACAAGTGTAAATATGAGCAAGAGTAGCTATAATTGGACCTGTCAGACGTGTGTGTGTGGGTGTGTGTGTGAGTGATTTGTGATTACTGTCCATCCATCATCTGTGTATCTGTGCCATAAGGAAGCAACATCTTAGACACACTTCTCAGCATCCAGATGTTGCTGCTTAAGATGTTCTAATGTATTTGTATAATTCTATGCAATTTTCTTTCATGTTTCGTGTGTGTGTGTGTGTGTGTGTGTGTGTGTGTGTGTGTGTGTGTGTGTGTGTGTGTGTGTATCAGGTATGCATGGTAAGGCATGTATTTTTAAGCGAGTGAGTGTATGTATGTGCACCCTGTCCATACGTCTTGGTACTTCCACACAGCTGACCAACATTTACTGTAATATTTATTTGGATTCATGATTGATTTGTACAGCTTAGTTTACATTTTAATCTACAGTTTATGTACAACAATATCATTTTTTTTATTAACTGCTTTAATCTGGTCAGGGTCACAGCAGGCCTGGTTCCACCTGCAAGCACTGGGCGCAAGGCAGCAATCCATCGCAGGGCTTTGGTCATCTCCTCTCACACATAGCCAATCATGTCAAGTCAAATTTATTTATATAGCGCTTTTTACAATGGACATTGTCTCAAAGCAACTTTACAGAATCCAGGACCAACAGACCAAAAACCCCTATTGAGCAAGGAAAAACTCCCTCAAAATTACAGGAAGAAACCTTGAGAGGAACCAGACTCAGCAGGGACCCATCTTTCTTGGGTAGCCTGGAGGATACTTTAAATAAATAGAATTAATACAAAATTAAATTGAACTGAAAGTTATAATTAGCAAAAAAATAATGGAGTTATTATTCAGTCCGGTCTGTGATAAAGTCCATTGTATGTTCTGGACATTTTTGGTTCAAACACGCCAGGTACCCGTCACATCTAGTAGAAGCAGCATTGTTGGCAATGCAGTCTCGACTTGCAGTCTTTAACCTCGAGAGGGTAAACAGCTTTCCATCAGACAATCATGTCCATGTAGGTCGCAGCCAGCCCATAGAACCACTGAAATTCAAACCCTGATCTCAGTGAAATGAAATTCTTCATATGGTTTTATCCAAGTCCTTCCCCATCATCTCTTGTATATATAAATAATATATAATTGTTATACTAATAACTATATTTACTATTTATACTATTCTATACTAAAGTTGTTATATGAACAACAAGTAAATACTAATTTGTTCAATTATTTCAACCATTAAAAAAAATAGACAAAACATGCATAAGGTGGATTGGCACTTCTAAATTACTCTGATTTGGCCCAGGTGTAAATATGTAAAGGATGCTTTAGTGTGTGTTACTCTGTAGGGATGTAACGATACACTCTACCCGCGATGCGATTCACGAGTTCACAATACGATTTTTTCCCGAATTGTATTTTATTGTATTTTATTATTTCTCTTAAAAAGAAAATAAAATACAGTATTTGTGCTTATCTTTTATTTATCTAAATAATGCATGCCCTTTTATTTCTGATGTAGGTACAAACTATGCAAAAAATTTTTGAATTAAGCCCAATTTGGCTGAAAAGCCTTGAATCTGGCAACCAGGCGTATAGCGCCAGTGACGTCAACCAGGCGAGGTTTATATCGCCAGTGCCCTCTGCTGTTTAAAGTGAATATCGATTCATTTTACATGTCAAATCGATTTGAATCGTGGAATTTTTGAATCGTTATTAACCGTCTTGTGGTGCATCGTTACATCCCTGTTACTCTGTGATGAATTGCTACCCTGCTCTGGATATAATGATTTAAAATATCATCATAGGCGATTGAAGCCTCTCACATAGACATGCTACCAAATTATCAGATAACATAAGCATACATGAACTTACTGTTTATAGAACCGATTGTTTTACGGTAATGAAACTACCATATATGGTAACAATCCTAACTGTGTGGAAACTGCAAACAGACAGGCCTTATATGTGTGTGTGGGCGTGCACGTAAAATGTGGACAAAATTACTGATACCCTCCTACTTTAATAGAACAGAAAATCATGTTATAAATAAATATGGGCACCCTTAGCTTAATATTTACGGTACAAAGTTTAGAGGCACTAATTACAATAAAGAGCCTTCTTTAGTTGTAAATGACATTGCTGCTCTGTTTAGGTTTGGTCCTCATTCTGGACCAAACTGCTTCAGATTTTTAGGGTAACTGTGTATTTTTGCACCTGTAAGAGGTCTATAGTGCTAGAGCCAACAAAGCAACCCCAAAACAACAGTGAGCATTTTCTGTTTTAATGGCAGGGATGCTGTTTCTTATTAAAAATCAGGTTGGTGTGATTTTTCTCAGACAATGTTTTTTAGACAGAACAAAATTAGAACTTTGTGTTAACAGAAAACAACACAGCTTTGACATAAACGAACATCTTGTAGCAGTGTAGCAGTCTGCTGTGGGTCCTGATTTAAATCCTGTCTTTCCAATTTCTAGGGCAGTTGTCACCTAGTGGTTGAGGTACTGGACTAGTAATCGAAAGATCACTGGTTCAAGCCCCATCACCCATCACTGCCATGGTTGGGCCCATAAGCAAGGTCCTTAATCCTCAATTGCTTAGACAGTATACTGTCACAGTACTGTAAGTCGCTTTGGATGAAAGCGTAATTGTAGATGTAGTCAGTGAGACGGCACCTTTGAACCTGAATGATCTGAAGGAGTTTGCTCAAGAAGAGCAGAACAAACCTCTGGTTGGAGGGTGTAGAGACCTCATTTACAGCTACAGAAAGCTCTTTATTGCAGACTGCCTTCTGACAATATTCAGATGACAGTATATTACAATATGACATATATAAAAAGCAGTATTTGTGCTCTGTTAGGTGTGAAACAATGAATCATGGAGACTTAATATTTTGGTCAGTCTCAACTAGGTCCTGTGAGTGGATGGGTAACATTAATTTTGACCATGACTGTATATGACTGTGTGATTTGTTTGTATTGAAGTAGAATGTATGCTTTATTCAAATCTTAATTTGCTTATCACAAACCTGTGGTAGTTAAAACGATTACTGTTTAACATTGAAGCACGCTATGCGTGAGAATTTAGAAATGAAGAAACCGCGGCGAGCATTTGCGTGCGACTCTGCTGTTCTTGCTTTACGTCGGAACTTTCTCCTCTGTCCGTCTAGCTCAGTTTCAGGTATTTGACTGTTAAACGTCAGTTTAGTGTGAATCCTCGGTTGCTCTGCATTCTCTGAACTGTATTACAATGATATACACTGATCAGCCATAACATTAAATCCACCTCCTTGTTTCTACACTCACTGTCCATTTTATCAGCTCCACTTACTATATAGGAGCACTTTGTAGTTCTACAATTACTGACTGTAGTCCATCTGTTTCTCTACATACTTTTTTTTTGCCTGCTTTCACCCTGTTCTTCAATGGTCAGGACCCCCACAGGACCACCACAGAGCAGGTATTATTTAGGTGGTGGATCATTCTCAGCACTGCAGTGACACTGACATGGTGGTGGTGTGTTAGTGTGTGTTGTGCTGGTTTGAGTGGATCAGACACAGCAGCGCTGCTGGAGTTTTTAAATACCATGTCCACTCACTGTCCACTCTATTAGACACTCCTACCTAGTTGGTCCACCTTGTAGATGTAAAGTCAGAGACGATCGCTCATCTATTGCTGCTGTTTGAGTTGGTCATCTTCTACACCTTCATCAGTGGTCACAGGATGCTGCCCATGGGGCGCTGTTGGCTGGATGTTTTTGGTAGGTGGACTATTCTCGGTCCAGCAGTGACAGTGAGGTGTTTAAAACTCCATCAGTGCTGCTGTGTCTGATCCACTCATACCAGCACAACACACACTAACACACCACCACCATGTCAGTGTCACTGCAGTGCTGAGAATGATCCACCACCCAAATAATACCTGCTCTGTGGTGGTCCTGTGGAGTCCTGACCATTGAAGAACAGCATGAAAGGGGGCTAACAAAGCATGCAGAGTAACAGATGGACTACAGTAGAACTACAAAGTGCTTCTATATGATAAGTCGAGCTGATAAAATGAACAGTGAGTGTAGAAACGACGTGGTTTTAATGTTATGGCTGATCGGTGTAGTTGCGTATTGGACAGGTCTGGTGTACAGAGTGTTTGTATTGGATGATATTGGTGCTGTAGCATTGTAGCACTGTTCTTTTTCTGGTACAATAGAATGGCATTATTTTTACTTCTCAAGCTAACAGGATAGATTTAAACTCATACAGCTAAGCCTCATATGGTGGAACAAGCGGTCACCTCTTTTCTCACTTTACTCATACTGATAAGCTACATTATAGAGCAGTTGCAGGTTTGAACACTGAATGACTGAACTAGATGAACATTGCTGTCGTTTGTTAGGTCCGTCAGCCTCCTCTGGCCCCAATTTAGCACCAGCGGTGCTGTCCTCTGACCTCGGCTAAAAGGCTCCACAACACTATGCCACGTCACTAATCAGAAACTCTCCCCTGGACTAGCAAATGGTGCGTACGAGTGCTTTTCGGGTCAGAGGCCACAGTGTCCACAGAGCCCCGTCTTCACTTCGGTGTGAGTCTGATGTGTGCATGTGCAAATTGTGTTTGTGTGTTTGTGCAGTTAACTTCTGACCAACCCAACTCCCCACATCCTGGTAAACATGTACATCTGTCCCACTGCTCCGCTCTTCATTCTGTTACTTTTCCCTGGTGATGATTCATTCTTTCATCCACTACACGTGTGTGCTATTAGTGTGTTTTTGTTTTGTGTTCTCCTAAATGTCACATTGGCAGAAATAGGAGAGAATCATGGCTGGCAACTATTGTTATTCAGTTTTTATATTTGGCTATTTTTTTACCTTTGTTTTTGTAATATTTATATTTTTTGTATTATAAGATATTGTCTTTATTAATGGTCGTAATGCCAGTTGTTAACAATGCAGGGATTTTTATGTCTAAAACACTATTCCAGTTCTTTATTGGTTCATTATTGGATGTTGATGTGTATAAAGTGCTTACTAATGTTAAATAGGAAAAGAAGATTATATAACATTTACAGTACAGATTCATCACAGCTCTTAGAGGAAAATGATCAGTTCTTTTTCCAGACTGTTGTTTTCTCCTCGCTCAGTGTGGATGTATGTTGTTTTCAGTTACAAAGATAAATGTATGCCATATAATTTATTTATATGAAAATTTATTTTTGTAGTGTACATAGTAGTTGTCAAGCTGTTTGACAGAAGTATATTTTTAAAGAGTTTATATGTAATGCTACCGTTGTGTTTGTGTTTTATTTTGTGAGGATGTAACAGAGACATCAAGTCATTAAGGTGCACACGTTCATCGCTAACTTGTTTGCAGAGGGTTAAAGTGTTCCTATAGAGCTTTTACAGTGTTACCATAGAACTGAGTGAGTGAATTCAGAAAGACTGAGCTCGGGGTTTGTGAAAAGCTAGCCATGAAAGTAGAATACAAATGTACTAGCTCTTTAAACGATAATGTTCAAACACTGATAGAATTCTAACTAATAAAACTATAATAACTTATTTGTCTCTTTGGTATAAATAAACAGATCTGAAAGATGCTCAGTAGCTCCTTTTGATTGAATCTATGTTGTGTGTTCAAGCATTGCTTTAAATTATGTGACTTTGTTTGATCATGATGATGCAAAGTCTTGACAAATAGCACTTTGACATGTGACATTTTAAGCATAGGCCAACTAACAAAGTTCAAAAGAGGCCACATAGGAGGTGCCTCAATTGCAGGTTCATCAGCCATAAAACTAGTGAAAAAAATTAAGGGAACAGTTTAAAAAGTCATAGCATATGTAAAGCATAGAATATATCAAATATAAGGAACAGTGGTCACAAATTACCTTGACAGGAATAGACAGAATTCTACAGCTTAGTTTCCAATAACTTTAAATGTACAACACAAATATAACTGACGAATTTAATTTACTGAACTTCTAAATTAAAGAAGCACCCCATGGCCCAGATTTAACAAATACCAAATATAAATGTTTGGTATAAAAAACCCAAAGCCTGGACCACTAAGCAAATAAAAAAGTTACATTGGTTGATGAGCCAACTTTTACCACATGTGCAACATTTACCACAGAAGGAGGGAAGCTAAGAGATGCATTCACATTGTCCACAATGGTAAGAGCACCCATTGTCCATTGTACTGTGGTCTTACAGGACCAGGGGCAACCAATGTTTTGTAATCTTTCCATATTCCATGAATGTACAGTGTGTATATACTGCTAAAATTATAGTATACCCCACTTTGTATATAACATCCAAATAGTATAACCTTTTTATTATGCTATTTATATTATAGGAAATTTCCCCCTAGTGTAAACCGATAAGCCATTACATTAAAAACCACCAAGTGAAGTAAATAAAATTGATTATCTCATTACAATTGCTCTTGTCAAGTGGTGGGAAATATTATAATTATAAAACTTAAACTTAAAAACTATAATAACGTATTTGTCTCTATGGTATAAATAAACAGATCTGAAAGATGCACAGTAGAATTCTACTGCTTAGTTTCCACTAACACTAAATGTACAACACAAATAAAACCTATGCATTTTATTTACTGAACTTCTAAATTAAAGAAGCCACCCATGGCCCAGTTTTAACAAAAAACAAATATACTGTATATTCTTTGGTATTACAAACACAAAGCCTGGACCACTAAGCAAATAAAAAAGTTACATTGGTTGATGAGCCAACCTTTACTACATGGGCTACATTTACCGGGTAAGGAAGGAAGCTAAAGGATTCATTCACATTGTCCAAAATGGTAAGAGCACCCATGAGGTGGAAATCACAGGGTCCATTATACTGTGGTTTTGCAGGACCGGGGCAACCAATGTTTTGTAATGTTTCCATAATCCATGAATGTACAGTGTATAAACTGCTTAAAGTCTGCACCCTATAGTGCAAACAGTTTAAACCACCTTGTATATAACCTTGAAATAGTATAACCTTTGATGTCATTTATATTATAGGAAATGAACCTCTAGTGTAAACCGATCAGCCATAACATTAAAAACCACCAAGTGAAGTAAATAGCATGGATTATCTCATTACAACTGCACCTGTCAAGTGGTGTGAAATATTATAACTATAATAACTTAAAAACTAAAATAACCTGAAAGTATAATAACTTATTTGTCTCTTTGGTATAAATAAGCACAGTAGCTCCTTTTGACTGAATCTATGTTGTGTTCGAGCACTGCATTTATTTATTACAATTATGTGACCGTTTGATCATGATTGAAAAATTGATATTTTTTAAAATACAAAAGCTGATAAATAAATAGAAGCAGAATGAAAAGGGAGCTGGACTTTAAAGTTACTAAATCATAATTACAAGCGTACCTGCTTAGCTGAGTTCTTTATACTTGTTTGACTGTCAACAGACTATCAGCTATACAAGTCCTGACAAAAAGCACTTTGACGTGAGATTTCAAGCATAAGGCAACTAATAAAAGCTCAAAAGAGGCCTTAATTGCAGGTTTATCAGCCATAAAACGGGTAAAAAAAAATTAAGGGAACAGTCTGAAAAGTCATAACATCTGTCAAGCATAGACTATATCAAATATATATCCAATCAGCACCAGCAAAGAGGAACAGTGATTGCAAATTACCTTGACAGCAATAGACAGAATTCTACAGCTCAGTTTCCAATAACACTAAATGTACCAACACAAAAATAACTAATCTTAATTTACTGAACCACTGATTTAAAGAAGCCCCCCATGGCCCAGTTTTAACAAAAAACAAATGTTGTGAGCAAAGGTTAATGCACAAATATACATTCTTTGGTATAAAAAACACAAAGCTTGGACCACTGAGCAAATAAAAAAATTACATTGTTTGATAAGCCAACTTTTACCATGTGTACTACATTTATCACAGAAGAAAGAAAGGAAGAGGATAAAAGATTCATTCACATTGTCTGCAACCAACTTTAGGTATTTGTCCATAATAGTAAGATTTCCATTGTATAAACTACCACAACTGAGCATGCAATGATACAAACACTGTATACACTACCTTGTATATAACATCAAAATAGTGCAACCTTTGGTGCCATTGATATTATAGGAAATGAACCCTAGTGTAAACCGATCAGCCATAACATTAAAAACTACCACCAGCTTAAGGATCTGAGTGACATTGACAAGAGCCAAACTGTGATGGCTAAACAACTTGGTCATAGCATCTCCAAACAGCTGGCTGAGCAGTGTATTGTTGTATACTGTTATAATAGTGCTGTCTTTTGTGCAAACACTCTTCTAATGTTTCAGAAAGCTCACAGTATATACTCTCAAAATAATTTTTAATTTAACTGTTTGATAAACACCAGGATCAAGTCAGTTATGTTCAATGGCCTCCAAAATTACCAGATTTAAACCAGATTTAAACATCATTGTAGTTTTATGAGAAGTTCGGAAGCACAGACTGAAGGTAAATCTCACAGTAAGTTACAATGGGTGTATGACATGATCCCAAGAACATCATACCAGCAGTAAAGTATCAAAGTCTGAGCATCATGATATGGTTTCAGGAAATTGCACTGGAGTATTACGCATCATCAAAGGAAACATGAATACTGCTTTGTACTGGAACATACCTGTATATAGTACTTGTATGCTTTTGCAAGTGCAAGTGTATCAGAGAGGCCATTATAACCATAATTAATTGAGGATAATATGCCAGGAGGACTGGGTCAAAATAAAACCACAATGCTGCAAAACACTTGTTCTTTTACTGTTGAAACTTTAAAGCTGTTATAGTGAACAATACATTTTACATTATATGTCATTTGAGGTGTCAAAACTCATTCTTTCTACCTATACTGATAATATGCTATTAAATACATATTATTATTTAAATCAGGAGAAATTCTGTTTGTAAAAGTGAATTTAAATAACATAACGTACTTAAATACCTGGTTGCTTCTCTCTGTACATGTCCCTTATAAGTGTATAAAAACATCTAACTTCAACTGTACAGCGTTTGGCTATGTAAGTGAAATTGTAGATGAGGGTTTAATGTGTTTTAAGTTTAAAATAATCTATTCTTGAAATAAGAATTGAGAAACAGTAGTTTGATTTAGAGTTTTAATAAATTATGACATCATAAAAGCTCTTTGTAGTGAAATCGGACAAATTACAAACATCATCTCATAAAAGTTGGGGACTAAAAGTGAGGTCCAGAGGTTTAATCTTGCTCTGCACTGCCTGACATCTGGCCACAGAGCCGAGCTTTCCCCTTGTGCGGCGGCCCTTTTCCTCTGCTGTATTATTCTGATTGACAGTTTTATAGACTGCAAGGAAATTGGTTGTAGTTACAATACAGCTGGTATGTTCCAAGTAATGAAAAGGGGCACATGGTCTCAAAAAAACATAGTGATGGAAACTGATTCTGCCTGACCCCCCTAGAAGTCCGCTGCATGGGTGGTGGCCATTTATTATTTATCCAGCAGTAAGGCTTAGCATGTTTCCACCTACTCTATCCTGTTATTTACTTTACAGTGCTTTATATTTATATTTTACAGTCAATAAGAGTATTAGTAATGGTTTTGTAGCCAATCAGCATTGACAAGCAGGTCAAACTATAAGGTCTATGATGATGTAATATACCTTGCAAACAAGTAGATACAGTAACTTATGAGTTTGAGATATTTTAATTGCCTGTTCACAGTAAAGCAGCTCAGCAATACCAGCAGCTGAAAAGGCTTCTTACATTACGACACCTCTTTCTGCAGTTCTCTGTGTTACCACATTTAGTCATTTTTACTATATTGTACTGGCTCCACTCTTATATAATAATGTAATCACTCTTATATAATTCAGTTACATAACATTCACATAGGGTGGCACAATGGCACAGTGGCTAGCTCTCTCGCATTACAGCATGAAGGGCCTTGGTTTGATTCCCTGACCAGTGACCAGTGTCCTTTCTGTGTGGAGTTTGAAAGTTTTCTGTGTCAACATGGGTTTCCTCCAGGTGTTCCAGTTTCCTTTCACAAGTCCAAAGACAAGCAGTCAGGCCAATTGGAGCTACTAAAACTGCCCTATGTGTGGGTGTGGGTGCATGTCTGCCTTGTGAAGCCGTTAACCTCTCAGCTCCATGGGTGCCATACAATGCCTGCCCCTTCACTCTGACCCCAGTCACTCAGGGGCTGGGATCTGCAAAAAAAAATCACAGTACTGTACACATGTATCTGTATATGTGCCAAATTAAGGTGCTCCATCTGCACTACACCCTTACCCTTGATTAGGTGGTCTAAGTTTTAAAACAAACCTCTATTCAACTGTATGAGGTGTCGCTCCTACCTGGCTGGTGTAAAAACCTGCTGTCACACTTAGTAGCACAAGTTTACAGATAAATCAACTTGAATATTTTTTTAAAGCTAGATCTGCATATGATGCCTGGATTCAATGTAATTACGCAGGTCATCTCTATGGGAATTTCTAGCAATGTACTTCTGGTAAGTTCTCCTGACATCTTCACCCCACAGTAAGGTTCTTACCAGTGCAGTAAGAGCTTGGTGTAACTTACATTTACATTTTCAGCATTTAGCAGAAGTTTCTATCTAAAGCGACTTACAGTACGATGACAGTATATATTATCTAAACAATTAAGGGATAAGGACCTTGCTCAAGGGCCCAACAGTGGCAACCTGACAGTGGTGGGGCTTGAACCAGCGACCCTTTGAATACTAGTCCAGTATCAACACCCTCCTTATAATCCATATTCTAACCTTTTTAATAACTTCAGCTAGGAGTCTACAATTACTGTCTGTACTCAAAGACATACATGTAAGTGGTCTTGATCTTTAAATTGATAACCCCCTAGTCCGGCAGTTCTCAACCAGCACCCTAGGAGGCCTCAGCAAGCCCAGAAAGGGTTCCTGTTGCATTTTATGGAAAAGAAATAAAAATAATCATGCAGGATGGGACAGGAAATCATTAGGCTATTGGCATAAGAGAGATATCTTGTGATGTCATGGAAGTGTATTTTGAACTACCTATAGACTTTGTTTGGTGTTTGAGAGTGAACAAATATTTGATTTGTCCACCTCAAAAGTGCAAAGGTCAACAAATAGGGACTACGAATGATTTTGATCCAGTTGTTGATGAAGATCTCGCTGAAGGAGATCCAGGTAAGGAAGGTTCTACCGCCAGTTACACAAGCTCTACAAGCACAAGCAATTAATACCAAGATATTTACCTTCATCATGGATTCATCCAATTTTCCATGAGCAAGAACACATCTTGTCAACCTTGCTAAAAGCGTAAGAATAACATCACAACCTGTATCAAGGGGGTCCCAGAATTTTTTCCCAGAACACTGGGGGGTCTAAAAATTAAAAAGGTTGAGAACCACTGCCCTAGCCCACAGTTCTTCCCACAAAACTCAGTGGGTTCTTACAGGACCTTCCATAAGCAAAATCAGTGGGTTTTATACAAGTGTGGAAATAGGCAGATGGCCATAAATAGCCATACCTAGCATTGTACTAGTCCTGAATAAAAAAACGTATCTCTGCCAATACTGATGTGGCTTTATGTGTCTGTTAATGTCACTACAATCTTGTTTTAAAAGTAAATCCTTTATTTACTGGCATTTTTTAAACATTTTCAACAGGTGGGTCATTGCTACCATCAGAAAACAATATCTGGTTTTCCTAGCATGGAATTTGCAGTATCTCATGGCAAGATTTAGAATCTAACTATAGTCTGTCTTACCACTTTAAGTGCCGTAACTGTTTAATTGAAGTGGTACCTTGAAACTCAACGTCAGTTGGATCTGGGAGTTGAGTTTAAAAGACGTTGAGTTTCAATTTTTTTTTCCCATAAGAATGTATGGGAAACCTGTTAATGCGTTCCATGATCCTGTGGAACTGCATATATTTTAGGCTAATGTAAAATAATGGGGTTGTTTTTGACACTTATACACCGAAAATAACAATAACAAATAAAATCTATAAAACACTGAAATACAACTGAAAACAGTTAAAATTCAATAAAGAATACAATAAAACCTGCACTTTACCTCTGTATTGTTTTCCTAAACACAGACACATGTGGAGCTGTCAGAGTGGATTTGACGGTTATTTGATGGTCTTACTGCACCGCTCCAGCCAAGCGCTTGAGTTTAAGGGTACGTTGAGTTAGGGTACAAATTTCTCGACAAAGGGCACTGAGTTTTAAGGATTTTGAGTTTAGGGAACGTTGAGTTGCAAGGTACCACTGTATGTTTTACTGTAGTTGGTGCATCTAAGTTTGTTCCCTTCATTTTGCACCTAAATTACTTTACAATTACTTTACACTTTAAAATACCTTTGTGCATTTTCCATACCGTCCCAACTTTTTATGATTTGGGGTTGTAAACAGTATTAGATTTGTTGTATATTGTAGTAGTTTTAGGCAATATTGTTAGTGTTTTTGAGTTATGAAAATATATTTGTAGTTTTGGTTCTACAATAACCCAACTATTAACACTTAATTATATCTATTCTTTACTATGATAGCTCAGAAATAAGTCTTTAGTCAATTAAAACATTGGCCTTTTGTGTTAATTTCTGTGCAGAGTGATGGTTTTATTATTTTTTACAAAGGTGCTAACACAGAGCAAACAGAGAAACTAGGAACAGACTTAACCTTATATAGTATTTATTTATTCAGAACGGTGGTGAGTTGACGCACAAGTATACCTGGGTTTTAAAATGTTTATCATAGAACACGTTAAACATACAAAATGTCAAAACTACATGCCAACACCGGGTCAGACGAGATTTATGTAAAGAGTGCCGTCGTCCAGCTGGCTTGTGTCGACTCTGGTCCTGTGTTCAGACTGTCAGCCATTCACGAGTACAAACGGCTTCAATGTTGTATTGCAATGTTACAATGTTGTTTCTTCTAATTAATTTTTATAAAAGGCAAGACATTACTGCCCACAAATAAGTACAATGAACTACATTTTTGGTAGCTTTTCCGAGTCAATCTCTACACAAGACAGCTGCACAGAACGAGCTCCCTTTTGCCAGCCCCACTGAACAAAGCTGGGAACCATTAATGAAGGAATTCAGAGGCCCTGAAATCACACATCTCATCACTCAGAAAAGAGAAAGAGTTAGCAAGAGAAGAACAGAGAAGGAGAAGGTGTTTATTTTTCAGCATTGGGAGCTGTGCTCCAGCTGTTGAACAACAGCAGGCTGAGATTTGAATAGGAACACCCAGAGGAGCATTACAGGCACCGCCATCTTTAGCCAGGAGTGAAGTCAAGTCTGACTAAATGTTTCAGAGTCACCGTTTAGTGCCAGAAAGTGATGGTATGACATGCATCCTCTGAATCCACAAGTTTAACAGTCATACGTAATATGTGAGGGACAAAGAGGCATTGTTAGTAGTGTATGAAGTTTTTACTGGCATGTTTAGTCACAAAATAGCAGTCATGCAGTTTGCTGGGTTTCTGGCAAGAACCTTGTATAAACATCAAGGGACATTTGGAGTTGATAGTTCTACCTGTTATTGTATTTCAAAGTTAATAAATTTGCTCAGAAAACCATTCAGCCGTCATATATTTTATTTCAAACATAATTTGCTATTATATTACTAGAAGTGTTAAAAAGTATGACTTAATAGGACATTTAATTCTAATTATTGAACAAACTGTAGGGATTATTAACCTGAAAAAATACTTAAGTCCTCCCATTGTAACAAATATAAATGTAACCATTATAGGAGCTGACAAAATGTATATAATACATATATTATACATAAATATGCACATAGCTGGTAGGTAATACTTAATCAGCACCAGACTCCTTCCATTATTAAACTCTACACCCTCCTTCCATCTGGCAAAATTATTAGGGCATCCATGCCACCACTGTCAGACTCCACACCAGCTTCTCTCTTGGTGTGTGTTTGGCACTTAGTTTAACTGTTAACAAATTTTAATGGAGAGAATAGTGAGCTTCCAGTGGTGGCTTACAACTAAAACCCATCCAAGATCCAAGCAATCCAGCCCTCTGCACCTGCAGTGGTTTGAATTATGCACGGTGAATGGTACACCGATCAGGATTAACATTATGACCACTGACAGGTGAAGTAAATAACACTGATTATCTCTTCATCACGGCATTTGTTAGTGGGTGGCAGCAAGTGAACATTTTATCCTCAAAGTTGATGTGTTAGAAGCAGGAAAAATGGACAGCGTAAGGATTTGAGCGAGTTTGACAAGGGCCAAAGCGAGGGACAAAGCGAGTTTGGGACAAAGCGAGGGACAAAGCGAGTTTGGGACAAAGCGAGGGACAAAGCGAGTTTGGGAGGATTTGAGCGAGTTTGACAAGGGCCAAAGCGAGGGACAAAGCGAGAAGGGACAAAGCGAGTTTGTGATGGCTAGAAGTAACAGGGTAAACCGGCGACAGGGTCATGGGCGGCCAAGGCTCATTGATGCAGCAGAGGAGCTACTGTAGCTCAAATTGCTAAAGAAGTTAATGCTGGTTCTGATAGAAAGGTGTCAGACTCCATGCCTGGATGGGTCAGGGCTATTTTGGCAGCAAAAGGGGGACCAACACAATATTAGGAAGGTGGTCATAATGCATGATCGGTGTATATTACTTAGCATTCCAGTATGGTGCTGCCACTAGGTTATCCCGATTTATTTTTCTGAATGTTGCTGCCATGCATTCGCAACTTTATACAGAACAGTTCGTTAGGCTGCAGTTTTGTTGTGTTGCACCATGGTCCCAAAAACCCCAGATTTAACCCCAATTAAAGTATATGTATAAATAAAAGACAAACTCACTTGACTTGACTCGACTGTTTCAGACACAGCTTTAGAAGAAACACTGAAAATAGAGGCTAAATTTGTTGGATTGTTGAGTTTTAAAATTCATAATTTATGAGAAGAAAGATGGCTATAAACAAACAAGTCAGTGTTAAGCTAAAAATGAGCCCCCAGTAGATTCTACATCATTTATTTAATGTGTAGTTTTATCAAATGATAAATGTTTTGCAATGAAACACCTACAAATTTGGCTCCTTTTAATACTCCACAGGTTTCTATTGTTGCCCACAAGTATTGTTAATAGAAGTGTATAGCTTATACATATAAATTATATATATACAGTGTATCACAAAAGTGAGTACACCCCTCACATTTCTGCAAATATTTCATTATATCTTTTCATGGGACAACACTATAGAAATAAAACTTGGATATAACTTAGAGTAGTCAGTGTACAGCTTGTATAGCAGTGTAGATTTACTGTCTTCTGAAAATAACTCAACACACAGCCATTAATGTCTAAATAGCTGGCAACATAAGTGAGTACACCCCACAGTGAACATGTCCAAATTGTGCCCAAATGTGTCGTTGTCCCTCCCTGGTGTCATGTGTCAAGGTCACAGGTGTAAATGGGGAGCAGGGCTGTTAAATTTGGTGTTTTGGGTACAATTCTCTCATACTGGCCACTGGATATTCAACATGGCACCTCATGGCAAAGAACTCTCTGAGGATGTGAGAAATAGAATTGTTGCTCTCCACAAAGATGGCCTGGGCTATAAGAAGATTGCTAACACCCTGAAACTGAGCTACAGCATGGTGGCCAAGGTCATACAGCGGTTTTCCAGGACAGGTTCCACTCGGAACAGGCTTCGCCAGGGTCGACCAAAGAAGTTGAGTCCACGTGTTCGGCGTCATATCCAGAGGTTGGCTTTAAAAAATAGACACATGAGTGCTGCCAGCATTGCTGCAGAGGTTGAAGACGTGGGACGTCAGCCTGTCAGTGCTCAGACCATACGCAGCACACTGCATCAACTCGGCCTGCATGGTCGTCATCCCAGAAGGAAGCTGACGCACAAGAAAGCCAGCAAACAGTTTGCTGAAGACAAGCAGTCCAAGAACATGGATTACTGGAATGCCCTGTGGTCTGACGAGACCAAGATAAACTTGTTTGGCTCAGATGGTGTCCAGCATGTGTGGCGGCGCCCTGGTGAGAAGTACCAAGACAACTGTATCTTGCCTACAGTCAAGCATGGTGGTGGTAGCATCATGGTCTTGGGCTGCATGAGTGTTGCTGGCACTGGGGAGCTGCAGTTCATTGAGGGAAACATGAATTCCAACATGTACTGTGACATTCTGAAACAGAGCATGATCCCCTCCCTTCGAAAACTGGGCCTCATGGCAGTTTTCCAACAGGATAACGACCCCAAACACAACCTCCAAGATGACAACTGCCTTGCTGAGGAAGCTGAAGGTAAAGGTGATGGACTAAACCCAATTGAGCACCTGTGGCGCATCCTCAAGTGGAAGGTGGAGGAGTTCAAGGTGTCTAACATCCACCAGTTCCGTGATGTCATCATGGAGGAGTGGAAGAGGATTCCAGTAGCAACCTGTGCAGCTCTGGTGAATTCCATGCCCAGGAGGGTTAAGGCAGTGCTGGATAATAATGGTGGTCACACAAAATATTGACACTTTGGGCACAATTTGGACATGTTCACTGTGGGGTGTACTCACTTACGTTGCCAGCTATTTAGACATTAATGGCTGTGTGTTGAGTTATTTTCAGAAGACAGGAAATCTACACTGCTATACAAGTTGTACACTGACTACTCTAAGTTATATCCAAGTTTTATTTCTATAGTGTTGTCCCATGAAAAGATATAATAAAATATTTGCAGAAGTGTGAGGGGTGTACTCACTTTTGTGATACACTGTATATATATATATATATATATATATACAGTATATATATATATATATATATATATATATATATATACAGTATATATATATATATATATATATATATATATATCTGTCTTCCGCTGCTGGGGGATCCCTGATTGCAGTCGCGGTGGGTATATTGCTGCTCATGCCTCTTCTGAACCGCGTGCAGCCCTTAGTGGAACCCTTTTTCACCTATGCACTCTGCACAGGCGCCTCTATATCTGCCAATCAGGGTCCTTACA
The DNA here is from genome assembly GCF_030014385.1 of Trichomycterus rosablanca. Taxonomy (NCBI): domain Eukaryota; kingdom Metazoa; phylum Chordata; class Actinopteri; order Siluriformes; family Trichomycteridae; genus Trichomycterus; species Trichomycterus rosablanca. The sequence continues at coordinate 8,409,750 of NC_085994.1, forward strand.
CAGTGTTTTGAAGACCCCACCCACATAGTCTGGTCATCCTGCCCTAGCAAAACGTGTCTGCTGCAGACACTGCCAATTATGCCCGCTAGATGGCGAGTTTCGAACCGAGGAGTTCAGAATCTCGGCGCTGGTGTGCTAACGGAATATCCCGCTGCACCACATTGGCGCTTACAATTTACATTTTTTAAAATAAAATAAAACATCTAACACATGTCCTCAGGTACAGCCAATCACTTTTCAGGTCACACATAAGGCTAATTGTCCCACAACTGACTTAATTGTTGTAGTTTTGTACCACAGTTTGCACCACAGTTACAAAGGTTCTTTTAAAAAGTCATACAAAGACAAAAAGTGACTATTTTAAAGAATGTGATGATTTTCAATAAGCAATGTACAAGAATCAGCACAAGAACTGTGTTCAGGAAGGCACACAAAAGATCAACATGCACAACTGTATGCTTCCAACTTGATGTTGAAAGGTTGAGGCCATTGTGCATTTTTATGTTGTTGCAAATGTATTACCCAATACAATTAAACAGTAGTATTTCTCTACAGGCATTGAGGTCCGTAAAGAAATGGTTTGTCAAGTTTGATGAGAAAGACTCTTACTGGTCTGCAAAGAGCACAGATACTGACCTCAGTCCACAGTTTGTTTGTTTATTAGGATTTTAACGTCATGTTTTACACTTTTGGTTACATTCATGACGGGAATGGTAGTTACTCATTACACAAGATTCATCAGTTCGCAAGGTTATATCGAACACAGTCATGGACAATTTAGTATCTCCAGTTCACCTCACTTGCATGTCTTCGGACTGTGGGAGGAAACCGGAGTAAACCCATGCAAACACGGGGAGAACATGCAAATTCCACACAGAAAGGACCCAGACCGCCCCACCTGGGTATCAAACCCAGGACCTTCTTGCTGTGAGGCAACAGTGCTACCCACTGAGCCACCGTGCCGCCCCTTTGTATAAAGTTAATTTTAAAACCTGCACATTTTGTTCACACCTGTTTTCAAGAAAGTTGATTCAATAGTGAAATAATGTTGATGTTTTTACTCTGCCTGCTTCTCATTTTAATTGATAGTAACATCTACTCTTAACAGTAACAGCTTATCAGAACTGTACAATTGACTGCTTTTTATAAAGCGATACAATTTTTATTGAGAAGAATTAAGTTTACCCTATTGATCTGGCTTTCCACAACAGTCCCAGTTTCTTCTGTGGCCCCTTGGAACATTTTATTGCCCACCCCTGCTTTAGAGGTATTGAGGTTCTTAAAGAAACTGTTTGTCAAGTTTGATGAGAAAGACCTTTACTGGTCTGCAAAGAGCACAGATGCCAACCTCAATCCACAGAGTAATGCTCTTATGGCTGAAAGTCAGTCACCACAGTCATGTAAAGGCTGTTATATGAACAGAAATGTTCAGAAAACTGAGGTTCAGCAATCTTACTCATTGATGATAAATGGAACAGTTTAATCCAAAAGTACTCATGAGGAACCGTTTTCCTCAGCGTGTAGCAGTTCTGTGGTTGCCTGAAAAATTTCAGGCCCAGTTTCTTCAAAAATGTTGCAATAATGACAAAATATCACATCTCATTAAAGTGTTGTAAAATCAGCCAAATGTCTGTGCATGCACAGGTACACAAGCAAGGTACTCTAATTGGTGCTTGACATGGGAATGATTGTACCAACCCATGCTGTTTACTTTGATTTCCTCTTGCATCATTTATTTTTGCTGTGTCCAAACTGTTATTTACATTTGGACTGCAGTGATTATGGAGCCAGAGCCAGGGGTAAAGTTTCTCATCATGCTTACACAGAGCTCTCTCAGCTTCTTAAAGCTGTTTTTCTCTTTCTCTCTGCCTCTCTGAGTCCAGTCACATACCAGGCCTTTTTTTTCAAACACTCGACACGTTTCCATGTGAGTGATGTAAAAGTGTTTATTACAAAGATGACAAACAAATGTTGGACCGCAGCACTTGATTTCTCTCTTCTCTTCTGCTCCTTTAGGGTTTATATAAACCCTGCAGAACACGAAAGCACAGCCCTGTCTTTTATTTAGACTTTGTTTGTCCTTGCCAGCAAACACGCAACATCCTATGGAAACATATGCGTCATTTGAAGAGTAAGAGAGACGTTAAACGATTTCATGTGTATTTGGATGTGTAGCGTAAACCCAATATTCTGCTAATCCAAATAAAATGACAGCATCTGATTTTACACATGCTGAGGAGGGAAATTTCCTTTTTGTGATACAGCGGGGTTCTTAGGTCTGGCTTCTAGTCAATCAAGCAGGAGAAAGCCCTAGCTCAGAGGGAAAGGAAGACAGATGAGGAGAGGCCCCATGTTTGTAAACAGTTTGGAATTTGCTAATGCTCTACCCATCCACAAATGATGGCTTGATTTCTTTCCAACATCATGGTGTATTGATTCTGGCACTGGGAAAGCAGGCTAATGAAGAACAGGTGATGAAAAAGAGTTAGACTAACGGCTATGAGAAATCTCACCAATTTTCACTTTCAGTCTCTGTCTGTAACTGTGTAACTCAACTTCCATCTCACCTGTATTAATAGGTACAGTTGGTCAGCGAAGAATTTAATGCATAATTAAGTAAAAAAAAAAATTGCATACATTTTATACATCCTGGTCAAATTCCACAGTTTGTAAGTCATAAAATCTACAGGGAACAAACTTAAAAATGAAAAAGAAAAATGTGTATTATTTTAATTTAAAATGTAATAATTTATAATAAAATAATAAATATGGCACATCTATCTTCAATAGATACGGTGAAAATGAGTTTGAGACCCCGGTTTTAGAGGTATCCAACCCATTGCAACTTATGTCTGACCCAATCAGCTACACAGGCAGACCATAATGCCTAGTTCACACTACACAATTTTTGCCCTGATTTTCGCTCGCCGACTGGTCGGTGCTAGATTTGCCAACTCAGGAGCAACTTGGTGTTTGCTCTGCGATCACTTAATCGCTATGTGTGAACTACTCAACAACTCAATCCGAGCTGCTTGCCAAGCGCTCGAACGATGAGAGATATCTAGCTTGTCAAAAATCTGGATCCAAGTTGCCCAACTGGCAATGAGTGCTATGTCGAACAGCCAGTGAGAACGCAAGATACGGTGTGAGGGGAAACGCAGGGGAGGCGTTGTAAAAAGGTGGGACATGGGCATAATATAGTTTATATCAGAATACATCCGTACACACACAAGTTTTACAGTATTTCTGACCTTATCGTTCTCTACAAAACGTTACATTGCAAAACGTTTCATTTATTTTTTCTCCTTGATTTTACGCTGCACATCAGCGCACAAACTTTGATCGCTCGCTACTTGTTGACGTGCATTTTTGGACGTGGTATCATTAAACCCCTCGTCACTTCTCGCGTTTGTTTTTGTGATAAAACGTCGTTTGGGAGACCAGAGAAGCTCGTCTGCGATTCCAAATGGTGATAGATGGTGTAGTGTGAAACCCCCTATCGCCGATCAGTCGTGTAGTGTGAAATACACACCGATTTGAAAGACTCCCGATTACAAGAGATCCATTTGTGTAGTGTGAACTGTAACCTAAGTTAATTTTAAAACAATTATAAACACTTGTAACTTTATATTAGTGTTTTGCTGTAAACTTTTCACACTTACAAAACAGCACATGGAAGGCTGGATAAAGGAAAGCTGCAAACAATCTCGCTCTCTATTAAGCTTTTTCTGGTATTTGCTTTTGAGTGCCAGATTTGTTGTGGAAAATGACATGCATATAAATCCTCAGATCTAATATAATGCCAAATATTTATCAAAGATTTCAATGGAAAAAGATGCAGCCTCACAAATGAATTCTCTGTGTTTACAGGAGCTCTGCAGCACTAGTGAGAGAGGAGTGTGAGAGAATATACAAAACAACAAGTGTTTACGGAAAGGCTAATATGAAACTACACCATATGACTAAAAGTATGAGAGCTTGTTGGATATCCCACAGCCTCGGCTATTCTGTAAAGGCTTTTTACAAGCACATTGTGCACATTATATCAAAAAAACATTTGTGAAGTCAGGCACTAACTGCGGATGTGAAAACTTGGCTCGGTAATCAACGCTTCAATTCATCCCAAAGGTTTTTGATGGGATTGAGGCCAGGGCACTACACAGGTCATTGGAGTTCCTCACTGGAGGAAGTAAGAATTCACTGGTAAAGCACCTTTCTCAAACTGTTGCACAATATGAAAGCATATTATATGTTTGATAGAATTGATTTTACAGCTGAACTCAGTAGTTACAAGGCGTGCTCACAAACTTTTTGCCACATAATTAGAGCCCTACTAAAGTTATGGGGAAATTTGCGTGGAAATTCATTTCACGGACCTCGTTTTTCAAAAATGACAGATTTCACAGATTTTTAAAGAAAAGTGCCACATTTTACGGCAGTCATTAAATTACACTCACACTTGTTCTTTTAAATTGAATGAATGGAAGCTACAATCCACAGCACAGCCTTAATTTTCACCTCACCCCCACCCCGTGCGTCCACAGAATCGGTTGGGAGTTTTCCAAACTCAGTCTTGTTTTAAGCTGCTTTAGACTTCGATATCTTGGACATTTTGTCTAACCAGTTGCTAGTGTAACCGAGCGTCTTTAGAGTTGCTGAGTTTATAAAGTAAGACAAAATTAAGACAGAAGTAATAAACTGTACATAGACAAACTATCAGGAGCATAATACTTTACTGGCTTGTCCTTTAAAGGCGCAGCACTTGGTCACGTGTGTAGAGAAGCACACTTTTACGTTGACTATGGAATCCCCAAAGGGACAAAATGCACTGAATGTGTAAACATATACATCAAACAGCACACTGTCAGCACACTACACCACAGAAAAGTCTGTTACACTAAGTTAATTGTCGTATGATTGCTAGGACCCCATGGCTGCTGCCCACGTGTCTGAGGGGGCGTGGGTTAGCTTTGTTCTCCTCAATCAGAGCTCTTTTTTTTCTTTTTTGTTGTTTTTTTATGCTTTGATATTTGATGTGACAAAATGTTTTTGAAAACTATGTAAGAAAATAAGGTTTTAATTACATCCATTGGAAAAATCCTCAAAACACACATAATAACTGACAGTCTCAAAAAAGCATACACTTGTTGCATGTGGTATATTTTGCCTACTAAAGCCTTAGCTTACTAGGGACTTATTTAAGAAACTGGGTGGTTATGTGGGACTTAACTGGAAACTAGCAGTAAAACTGGATAAATGCATTATAAGCACTCACTATATTTAATTCAAGAGTAAAACGTTCCTGCAACCAAATACTGAATTATAATCCAGAACATCTAGTACAAAAATTGGCTTAAAACTAGACTGTGCATTAACAGATTTAATCTTTATTCAGAACCCACTGCCGCCTTGATGGGACTCGTGTGCTGCTTCTGGCTCTCAGTGCAGAGCTTTGGCAAGCCGTGACCATGCATAGGCAGAGGGCAGGAAACAGCAGCGGTTGACATGATGGTTCCCTGCCAGAGGTGAACAGAGTAATTACTGGGAAATCAACTCAAAACGCTGCACCTGAGAGACCAAGCTGCGCTGAGCCAGCAGCTTTGGTCAAACACGCCCTTATTTTCCTCCAGCCATACGTGTCATTTACCCACAATTAACTGGCAAGGTTTAAATTTAAATAAAAACTAGCCAGCCCTGTGCTGTATGAGTGTGAGCTGCAGTGGATCAGAACACCACGGTATGTACGTAGTTCATGAATGAGGCAAAGAGGGAAATGTGGGGTGTCAAATACTCCTATATAATCCCAACTGAATCCTCTGCACTAATTGAGACCGCATGTGTGTCAAAGTCTTAGTCAATTACAAAATGGATACGCATGGCCCGGAGGAGGAAGCCATATCTGCTGCAATCGGGGTGTTGCCTCTCAAACGTGACACCCTGCATGCTTGGAGAAAGTGAGTCTGACACATTGCTCTAATTTGACTTGGTTAAAGTAAAGCTGAAACTTGTTTGTGGGTTTAAATGACATGTATGATGCCAGTAATGTGGCTCAGTTCAAGTCTTTTCAATTGTGTGTGGTACATTCATTCATTGACTCATTGTATGTTTTACCACCACTTTATCCTGCTCAGGGTCGCAGTGGGTCTGATTCATTGGGCAAAAGGTAGGAAACACCCCAGACAGGTCACCAGTCCATCACAGGGCACACACACACATACACAATTACACAGACACACACACACATACACTTAGGGCAATTTATGTAGCTACGTTTGGCCTGATTGCATGTCTTTGGACTTGTGGGAGGAAATCAGAACACCTGGGAGAACATGCACACAGAACTCCGAACAGAAAGGACCCTGAATGACCAGCTGGGAAATCAAACCCAGGCCCTCTGCACTGCCCTTGTGTGGTACAGTTACAAGAAATTAAGACTAAAGGCTCAAGATATCAACTATGTTGTAGCATTTAAGTGGTTTTACTGACCTCACTTACACTGATCAGCCATAAAATTAAAACCACCTTCTTGTTTCTTCACTTACTGTCCATTTTATCAGCTCCACTTACCATATAGAAGCACTTTGTAGTTCTACAATGTATTTCTCTACATACTTTTTTTTAGCCCCCTTTCACCTTGTTCTTCAATGGTCAGGACCCCCACAGGACCACCACAGAGCGGGTGTTATTTAGGTGGTGGATCATTCTCAGCACTGCAGTGACACTGACACATGGTGGTGGTGTGTTAGTGTGTGTTGTGCTGGTATGAGTGGATCAGACACAGCAGCGCTGCTGGAGTTTTTAAATACCGTGTCCACTCACTGTCCACTCTATTAGACACTCCTACCTAGTTGGTCCACCTTGTAGATGTAAAGTCAGAGACGATCGCTCATCTATTGCTGCTGTTTGAGTTGGTCATCTTTTAGACCTTCATCAGTGGTCACAGGAAACTGCCCACGAGGCACTGTTGGCTGGATATTTTTGGTTGGTGGACAGTGACAGTGAGGTGTTTAAAAACTCCATCAGCACTGCTGTGTCTTATCTGCTCATACTAGCACAACACACACTAACACACCACCACCATGTCAGTGTCACTGCAGTGCTGAGAATGATCCACCACCCAAATAATACCTGCTCTGTAGTGGTCCTGGGAGAGTCCTGACCATTGAAGAACAGCATGAAAGGGGGCTAACAAAGCATGCAGAGAAACAGATAGACTACAGTCAATAATTAATAAATAAAGTGCTTCTATATGGTAAGTGGAGCTGATAAAATGGACAGTGAGTGTAGAAACAAGGAGGTGGTTTTAATGTTATGACTGATCAGTGAACATTCTAATATTATTAATTGAAAAACATGATTTAAAGAAGTCACTAACCCTGTTTTTTTCACTTGTGGTATTTAGGAATTAGTATACAAACACATAATATTCCATTTTCACAGCACAACAATGTCATAGTACCAGTTTAATTAGCTTTTCGTCTATATGGAGAAAATATTGGAAAACATAGCACAAACTTGTATTAAACCAGATAAACACATCACCAGGACTATTGCATAGGCAAATAAAGAGCAATACAGGAGCTTGATGAGCGAGTAAGGGACTGATCTCACTGTTTTTGCTCGTCTACCCTGTCGGAGCTTGGCCGCCAGTCCAGCACCACACTTGTTTATGTTAGGTCTGTATGTTTTCTTTAATCAAACATGCGTACACTTCAGCCTTACTGATTGGCCTGTCCAAATTCCACTCAATCAAATTACATGCATATACAGTACACTTACACACATGCTAAAACCAATCCTGTCTGATGGTGCTTAAATGACCACATATATTTTTATATTTAAACCCTTATTAAATGAGACAGAAAATCTAAACTGGTTGGTATACAGTATTGTTCACAGCGCTATATGGATGATCTAGCTGCCAAGCTGTTACCTCCCTAGAACTCCATTAGAACCAGACCATAAAGCACAACCAATTTTAAACATCCTACACTTAAAACTCACGGTCAAACACATACACATGTAATATAGAGTTGGACTCCTTTTGCTGTTGCAAATGCCTTTTCTTTTTTTTTTTGGAATATGAGTGTGGGGACTTCTACTTAGTCACACACATGACTGAAATCATATTAAGATGTTGGTCTATAACACCCGGTTTGCAATACGGTTGAGGTCAGGGGCCCAATAGTGGCAAATTGGTGGCAACAGGGCTTGAACCGCAACCTTTTGAGTACTAAACCAGTACCTTAACTGTTAAGCTACCACTATACTGTCATCAGTATAATGTTTGTAGACACTTATACACTGATCAGCCATAACATTAAAACCACCTCCTTGTTTCTACACTCACTGTCCATTTTATCAGCTTCACTTACCTTATAGAAGCACTTTGTAGTTCTACAATTGTACAATGTGTACAATTGTACAGATTGTAGTCAATCTATTTCTCTACATACTTTTTAGCCTGCTTTCATGCTGATCTTCAATGGTCAGGACCCCCACAGGACCATCACAGAGCGGGTGTTATTTAGGTGGTGGATCATTCTCAGCACTGCAGTGACACTGACATGGTGGTGGTGTGTTAGTGTGTGTTGCGCTGGTATGAGTGGATCAGACACAGCAGCGCTGCTGGAGTTTTTAAATACCGTGTCCACTCACTGTCCACTCTATTAGACACTCCTACCTAGTTGGTCCACCTTGTAGATGTAAAGTCAGAGACGATCGCTCATCTATTGCTGCTGTTTGAGTTGGCCATCTTTTAGACCTTCATCAGTGGTCACAGGACGCTGCCCACGGGGCGCTGTTGGCTGGATGTTTTTGGTTGGTGGACTATTCTCAGTCCAGCAGTGACAGTGAGGTGTTTAAAAACTCCATCAGCGCTGCTGTGTCTGATCCACTCGTACCAGCACAACACACACTAACACACCACCACCAAGTCAGTGTCACTGCAGTGCTGAGAATGATCCACCACACAAATAATACCTACTCTGTAGTGGTCATGGGAGAGTCCTGACCATTGAAGAACAGCATGAAAGGGGGCTAACAAAGCATGCAGAGAAACAGATGGACAACAGTCAGTAATTGTAGAACTACAAAGTGCTTCTATATGGTAAGTGGAGCTGATAAAATGGACAGTGAGTGTAGAAACAAGGAGGTGGTTTTAATGTTATGGCTGATTGGTGTATATTTAAGCAATAGAACACGAGAGGGAGTGTGTTATCGCAAATAACATCACGGCTGTGATTTGGTCGCAGGCACGAGCCGAAGGTGAGTGCCGTAGATCATCACAGCCGTGATGTTATTCGCGATAACACACGATCTCGAGTGTTCTATTGCTTTTATACAACAGTTTTTACAAAATAAAGAAAGAAAATAAATCAAAGAAGCCCTGAATTTCATAATAAATATGCTTTAATATTGACAATACCTTCCGCCAAAAGTAGTTCCACAACGAATATAAAGTTTAAAAAAAAAGAAATAAAAAAACCTCTCACACACACCAAAGGATATGGGTGAAAACAGAACTTCTAGGAGCTGCTAACTGGGCTATTAACCTAACTGTTCGCGTTACAAACACATTAATGTTCCCTACATAGTGCACTAGATTGTGTATCAGATCGCGGATTTATGTTCCCTACACAGTGCGCTAGATTGTAGATCAGATAACGGATTTAAAACGAGATCGGGAATAAATCCGCGATCTGATACACAATCTAGTGCACTATGAAGGGAACATAAATCCACGATCTGATATACAATCTAGTGCACTATGTAGGGAACATAAATCTGCGATCTGATATACAATCTAGTGTACTATGTAGGGAACATAAATCCACGATCTGATATACAATCTAGTGTACTATGTAGGGAACATTAATGTGTTTGTGACGTGAACAGTTAGGTTAATAGCCCAGTTAGCAGCTCCTAAAAGTTCTGTTATCATCCATAATCCTTTGGTGTGTGTGAGAGGTTTTTTATTTCTTTTTTCCCTTCAGAGGTTCTTGCCTTTTTCTTCTTGTTGTTCTTACCTCCCTAAAATGAGTTTTTGTGTCTGCTTTGTAGTGTTAAACTTTATTTATAAAACGGATAGTTCCGGTCCTAAAATCTGATTGGCTGAGCCGCGTTCGAAGCCGTTGTAAAATCCCCGATAAACACACACCTATGACCACCTCACATCATTCCATATTAATACGCCACTGAATAGAAAAAGTTAATGTTATTTTCGCCCTCATGTTGCCTAGCAACACTGTTAATCAAACTATTTTGTGTCGCGGAAGAATGCTTTATTGTAAGTTTATACACAATAAATACATTTATGAATTAAACATTGTTGTATTTATTATATTTTATGTTGACCGCCGTTTTATAAAAGCAATAAGCCACTCGAGACCGTGCATTACTGTTATGATTTTAGCACGGGGAAAGAAGTTTTAGGCACTCCGCTTCGCGTCGTGCCAAAAACGTCATCCCCGTGCTAAAATCACAGTAATGCACGGCCTCTCGTGGCTTATTGCTTTAATTCGTAGTGGAACTACTTTTTGGCGGAAGGTATTGTCAATATTAAAGCATATTTATTATGAAATTCAGGGCTTCTTTGATTTATTTTCTTTCTTTATTTTGTAAAAACTGTTGTATAAAACTGTTGTATAAAAGCAATAGAACACTTGAGCCTTCGGCTCGTGCCTGCAACCAAATCACAGCCGTGATGTTATTCACGATAACACACTCCCTCTCGTGTTCTATTGCTTAAGTAAAGAATGCTGATATGATATATGAAACATATCCAGTTATTATTGTGCAACCAGCCAATTATATGGTGAATTTAAGTTACTCTATTCAATTCATATATTTGTAAACCTGGCTGAAAGAGTCAATGTCTCACCAGTCACAAACCTCACCACACGTTACTGCTCAGCAGTCATGTTCTGTGACATTGTACGACTGAGCAGTTGTTGCTCCTGAAAGGTTTAGTAACAGCAAATACAACTGCAAGCTGCATACTCGAAGGCTATTTTGTATCTAAATGCTAAATACAACTTTGTGGTCCATGTTTAAGATAAGAGTTCTTTATAGTAAATCTGTCACTATGTATTTCCTTTCTCTCCTGTGAAGGCTTTGCTACCTGACCTGGGTGGCTTTGTGAAAAAAAAAAAGTCAGGAACTGCAGTAAACTGTGCTCGAATTACTGTGCCTTGTCATTGAACTTTTTCCATAACCAGTGCCGGTATGCCCACCAGCCTCACAAACTCAGACTATTGAGGCTTACGAAAGTCTCTATAAAGTTTGAAAAGCTACGTAAAAATGTTTATGTGCTCAGAAAAGCCTTTTATTCTTTTTTTCTCTGCCATGGTGGTAAGAGAGAATAAGAAGGGAGAGAGAAAGCTAGGCAACGTGAGATAGAGCACATCATCTGAAGTACATTAACCCAAATTTGAAGACTGATGAGCGGAACTCAGGGCTGAGCACAGATGTGAGCTAAATAGGGAGCGAAGAGACGATCACCTTTCATCCCAGTGTGCTAGCAATTAGCATTTTCCCCCAGATGAGACCTCAACTAAATGAAGACAAACATTTTAAAGTTCTAATGCAAAGCAAACAAAATTAACAAGAACCTCATTCAAGGCTTTTCCATTTTCATTTCATTTTAGGCTTCAATTCTAACCACTGACTGCTCCGTATTTATTCCATATTCACCACAAACAGTGTTGCCAGTTTGGGTAATTTCCAACCCAACTGGAATATCCAAAGCTATTAGCCTGGAAAAATGGCAGCCATAATTTGGCAACGTTACATTCCTGGCTGGTTTATAATGAATTGGGCAGAGTTTAAACCGTCAATCTGACAACACTGTTCTGGAGATATCCCAGTGCACCCATGCTATTCTTTTGTTGGCCTCACATGAGCTCTGAGCTCAAGTCTCACATGCACGTGTGATCACACACGCAGGCTGAGTGATGAGCCCATCCCATAGAAACAGACTGCAGATTCCTGCTCAAATGATTTATGAATTGTAAGCTAGACAGGACATCTGTTTTTTCATCCCTATACTGAAAGATGTCCTGGTCTCCTGATACTTTTTCTTTACTGTCTAATTGCTTTTTCTTTCGCCGAGGAGAATTTTACTTTTCGAATCTGAAGCCATTTATATTTGTTTGCTTCCATTACCGATTCGTCATTGTAGCAGTTTGACAGAACAATGTAACTTAATTGTATTGCACTGTTCACATTGTGTAGTTTACAAGGAATGTTTAGCCCTGAAAAAGGCAGTGGTAGCTCAGTGGTTTAGGTACTAGACTAAATGTTAATGTTAGTATTTCTGTAAAACGTATATGTAATAGGTTTTTGAAAAAGAAACAATAATTCTGTTTTTCAATTTTTAATTGATGGTCATAAAAAAGAACTAAACAAACGATTAACCAAATTATAAAAGGGAAAAGGCAAGCAGCATTATTTTTTAAAAATTTTATTTATGCATTTTCTCCCAATTTAACGTAGTCAGTTTGTCTTCCGCTGCTGGGGGATCCCTGACTGCAGTTGAGGTGGGTATATTGCTGCTCACGAGTCCGCCAACCCGCACTCAGCCCTTAGTGGAACCCTTTTTCACCCATGCATTCTGCACAGGCGCCTCTCTATCTGAAAATCAGGGTCCTTACACAGCGTTTGAAGACCCGACCCACATAGTCCGGTCAGCCCGCCCTAGCAGAAATATGTCTGCTGCAGGCACTGCCAATTATGCCCACTAGATGGCACCCAGGCGATTGGTGGCAACGGCGAGTTTCAAACCGAGGAGTTCAGAATCTCGGTGCTGGTGTGCTAGCGGAACATCCCGCTGCGCCACCTGGGCCCTGCGCTTGCAAGCAGCATTATTTAAGCCAAATGTAGGGTTTACACTATACAATTCACACTGTGTTGCTTTTCTATGGAAAATGCTGCCCAAATTACTTTTGCTAATATGGTAAAGGCATATCAGACAACACACACTGTAATGACACAGTAGCACACTTTGTAGGAGATTTTTTTGGTATTTGAGTTACTGTAGCCTTTCTGACAGCTCAAATCAATCTGGCCATTTACCTTTGACCTTCTTAATCAAGGCTTTTTCGCTCTCACTCTCGCTCGCACTTTCTGGATGATTTTTATTTTTTGCTTTATTTTGTGCAAACTCTAGAGATTATTGTGGGTGAAAAATTCAGGATCAACAGTGTTCTGACATATTCAGTCAAACACATCTCGTATTTTTGCCACAGTATTACAGTAAGTGTATTTGCAAGTCAGTTTCAAATTGCACCTTAAGTCTTGTACACATCGCCCCAAATGCACACCTGGGTGACATTGTCAAAATGTGGTCTGCTGTCCTTGGGAGTTCAAGGGTGAAAAAGCATTTGGGACGTTGTTTTTTCTTCATTATGGTTGATTGCTGAGAGGAAATCATCTGCTCGCCAAAACACCAAATCTACTGGTTCTTGGTCTCTGAGCTAATGGTTTGCTCAACAATAAAAGATGCTCCTAATTTTCCTTTGATCAATTGATCAGCATCAAGGTTTAGGGCTTTTTCCTCTTACGGCTGCCCAAAAGCTCATAGTAATGTCAATCTCACTTGACTGGGGACAGTTTTATCCATGTTCCAGTAGTTTGTAATTTATGGCAGGTTGTTTTAGTGGTTCTTGGATTATAAAAGACCATTCAGACAAATTTCAATTTAACAGAAGGCATCAGTATTCTCCCTGACCTCTGGAGAGTACCACTGTTACATCTACTTTGTAATTGTTGACGCGCCAGTCAAACTAGTGATAAGCTATAGTAAACCGTAATCACTTAAAGGAATATATTATTTAAATAGTTTTATATTGCAATAATTTGCTGGTTATTTTTGCATATACATTTGTTAGGTTTTTTGCCTGAATCAGTTCATCTGGACACAAGTTTGTTGTAGAGATACGTTTCGTCACTCAATCCGAATGACTTCTTCAGACAATCCGAATGACAGACTGAAGAAGTCATTCGGATTGAGTGACGAAACGTATCTCTACAACAAACTTGTGTCCAGATGAACTGATTCAACTTTGTGGATTTGTGTACCTGGATTATTGAGCATGCATCAACAGACTAATAGTGCCTATTTCTTAATTTTTCACTCATTTAATTTTACTATACATTTAGCTCTTTGTAAATATCTTAGACCTCCCAAAATATACCCCTTTGTATGTACCTCACACAAAGCCAGGACAGTCATGCACATTTTGGATTATGACACCAAGCCATTTCTGCTGATGTGGTTTCTCAAAGAGCACTAAGGGTCAAGTTCACCACACACCATATGTTCCTGTGTCTAAGCTGACATTTTACTGTGGTCTCCAATGCTACATACTTAATTCCCCATTAAGGCTTTGGGAGGACAGCGGAAAAAAATGCTCTTTTCCTGTGTGGGTTAACCTGAGGAAGGTCGGGTTAGTCTGGCCACACCTCGTCTGTACGCTTCTGTTCTCTGTGAGTTAGGAGCCAGTTCGGGGCCAGCTGGCTGAGCTTCTGCCTCATGTGGGCTGCAGTAATGAAGGCAGCCAGCACAGTTTCATTTAGTATAAATAAAGAGATTGAAGGGAAGCTTTAGTGGAGAAGTACACATAGGCTGGACGTGGCATCTCTTGGCCCGCAGGAAATACAAACACAGAATTGGGCGCTGAAAGTGGAAACGACACATTCAGCTGAAAAAGCAGAAAGAAGAGATAGTTCTGTCTCTGCTGCCAGGTACAAAAATGAAAAGTGGCCAGGAGCTGAACTGAACTAATTTGTCTGCACTACCATCTGTGCTTTTCTGGGCCTCCTTGGCTAGTGCACAGTATTTGGTGGTTGACATCCTACTCCAGTCGAACTGCTTGGAAGATATGAGCGTTTCTCATGGTTTGGCCTCGGGACAATTCAGTCCTACCACCCACTTAGTGATCTCAGTAGCTGGACATGATGGCGTTCTGCCAAACCTCACTCCACTACACATACTCGTTTTGTCCCTTATTCTTCTTTTCTCTTGTTTCCTTTCCTCTGGGTTATTATTTTATTCATATTTGTAAAACACACATGGTGGCCAGACCAGATATGAAACCACATGTTTTTCCTATGTTTTTAATTCCTATTTCTTTGACCATAAAACTCCCCTCTAGATTGTTATGTTTTTATGAAGCAACCAATGGAATCTGACCTGAAGTGACTTAAAATAATGTACAGAAATGTATAAATGAGAGATTGAACCTACCTGTAATTATCTTGGCTTGTAATAAGTAGTGTATTCATTTCAGCTGTTGGTTTTAAGGGTAAAAAGTAAATCTGGGTTTCCTTCTGAAACTCTGGGTTTTTAGTTTTGGCCAGTAGCATCACTGCAAGAAGTAAAACTATTAGTTTTTAAATAAGCAGTTTGAAAGTAATTTAACTATTTTATTGACCTGGTAGCTTTATAAATCTTACATACATCTTTTTTTCTTAATGTTGCCCTTTACTATATTTTTATTTAAGCCACTATTCCTGTTTTATCACATGTGTAATAAATAAAATTCTGTAAGTCAATCCTCTTAAGATTTGTATTTCTGATTCAAGCACTGCCAACTAAGAGTCAATGTTAAAATCAATTTCCTACACAGAAATGCCCTGTCAGTCAAAACAACACTCACCCATGTTGATTCTATTAATTAATTTATTTATAAGGTTTGGTTACATTCATGACAGAAACGGTAGTTACTCGTTACACAAGATTCATCAGTTCACAAGTTTAATGTCAAACACAGTCCTGGACAAATTTGTATCTCCAATTCACCTCACTTGCACATCTTTGGACTGTGTGAGGAAACCAGAGCTTCCAAAAGAAACCCACGCAGACACAAGGAGAACATGCAAACTCCACACAGAAAGGACCCGGACTGCTCCACCTGGGTATCGAACACAGGACCTTCTTGCTGTGAGGTGACAGTGCTACCCACTGAGCCACCGTGCTGCCCTGTTGATTCTATTTACTAAATGGTTTCCACTAATATTTACACTGATCAGCCATAACATTAAAACCACCTCCTTGTTTCTACACACACTGTCCATTTTATCAGCTCCACTTACCATATAGAAGCACTTTGTAGTTCTTTCTGTATGCTTTGTTAGCCCCCTTTCATGCTGTTCTTCAATGGTCAGGACCCCCACAGGACCACCACAGAGCAGGTATTATTTAGGTGGTGGATCATTCTCAGCACTGCAGTGACACTGACATGGTGGTGGTGTGTTAGTGTGTGTTGTGCTGGTATGAGTGGATCAGACACAGCAGCGCTGACAGAGTTTTTAAATACCGTGTCCACTCACTGTCCACTCTATTAGACACTCCTACCTAGTTGGTCCACCTTGTAGATTTAAAAATAGAGACGATCGCTCATCTATTGCTGCTGTTTGAGTTGGTCATCTTTTAGACCTTCATCAGTGGTCACAGGACGCTGCCCACGGGGCGCTATTGGCAGGATATATTTTTGGTAGGTGGACTATTCTCAGTCCAGCAGTGACAGTGAGGTGTTTAAAAACTCCATCAGCATTGCTGTGTCTGATCCACTCATACCAGCACAACACACACTAACATACCACAACCATGTCAGTGTCACTGCAGTGATGAGAATGATCCACTACCTAAATAATACCTACTCTGTAGTGGTCCTGGGAGAGTCCTGACCATTAAAGAAAGGCTAACAAAGCATGCAGAGAAACTGATGGACTACAGTCAGTAATTGTAGAACTACAAAGTGCTTCTATATGGTAAGTGGAGCTGGTAAAATGGACAGTGAGTGTAGAAACAAGGAGGTGGTTTTAATGTTATGGCTGATCAGTGTATATAGCTGCACATATACTTTTAACAGATTTAGTATTGAAATGAATAACTGTAGTTAATTATTATTTTAATAATAATAATGTATTGTTAATAATAATCATAATAATAATAGTAATAATGATAAGTCTGAACATTTATTTAGTATATCAGAAACATGCAGAAGGTTGAAGGGCTTCTGTAAATGACTTCTGAGTGTAAGTGAGTAAGTAACTGAATGAATGTTGCCCCGAGATGAATTAGCGCCCTGTACAGGGTGCGCGCGCCACACACCTTCTTTGCACCCAGTGTTAATGGGTGGCAACCGGACCCACTACAACTATAATGACGCTGTTACTGAACCTAAATGAAGGTTATGGTTATGTTGTGGTTGAACTGTGTATATTTTAACAGTGAGGCTGAAAATGACTTATTATAATAAATATCGGCCTTACTTGGAAGTGCAAATATTTTTGTTAAACCTTTTCATCTGCAGATCTAGCCAGCGGCACCACCCTGCACTGAAGAATCACTCACACACAGCAGTGCAGAAAACCACAAGGGTGGTAAAGGCTAATCTGGAGCCATTAGCCAACTTTAAACACATTCCCCAAGTTATAGCCTGCTTCAGCAGCCTTTCCAAAACTCACATCGTTTATCTTGTTTCTTTTCTTTCTTTTACTCTCTGCAAAATAGAAACATAAAATACATTAAAACACACAAAACATGCATTAACACATGGTCACATTCTTCTTACTCGGACTTTTTTCGAACACACATGTTGGACAAGCTGCGTCAAAAATGTAGTCTGCCAAACTCAAGTTACTTTACAGAAATGTAGCTTGGGTCTTATAAGCATCTTACAGAGACATAGAGCTGCTACATGAAAAGCTACAAAGTAAAATTAGGCGTCTGTACTAAAAAATTAATTTAAAACATTTTACTCCTCTCAAATGTCTGGATGCAATTATAGAGATTCTTTTAGGGCAAATTAGCCATCATATTTTTTCTAGTCATAATTTTTTTCTTTCAATCTAATCGTTTTCAGTTCTCAGATGCATTTCCATCGCACGCTCCCTGCTTGTGCTGGCCGGGAAGCACCCCTGACTATCAAGTACCCCACCTGACATAACTGTTGGTCCACTTTGTAGATGTAAAGTCAGAGACGATCGCTCATCTATTGCTGCTGTTTGAGTTCGTCATCTTCTAGACCTTCATCAGTGGTCACAGGATGCTGCCCACTGGGTGCTGTTGGCTGGATATATTTTTGGATGGTGGACCTGGGAGAGTCCTGACCATTAAAGAACAGCATGAGCATGGGGCTAACAAAGCATGCAGGGAAACAGTAATTGTAGAACAACAAAGTGCTTCTATATGGTAAGTGGTAGCTAATAAAATGAACAGTGAGTGTAGAAACCAGCCCCGGTTCTGGACTGCTTTGCTTGGGGGGGCAAAGACACAATTTGGGGGGGCAATGCCCCCCTCAGCCCCCCCTAGCCCCGGTTCTGGACTGCTTTGCTTGGGGGGGCAAAGACACAATTTGGGGGGGCAATGCCCCCCTCAGCTTCCCCCTAGCGCCGGCCCTGGTAGAAACATAGAGGTGGTTTTAATGTTATGGCTGATCGGTGTACATGTCAAGTGTATGTAAACTTTTAACCTCAAGTGTATTAAATCTTAACCCGACTTTAACCTCAGTACACGAAAACAAATTGTTTGGCTATTTTCTTTTTTAATTAAAGCTGTAGTTTTTGTTGGGCATTTAGTTTACACACACACACACGCACACACACGCACACACACACTGTTTTATTTGTTCCAGTCAGCATTACAAGGTTCCTTTGGGACAGTGCTTCAGACCCCAGAAATGCCAATAAAGGTTTGGATTACTGTCCAGGTCTTAATAAACTAACCCCTCACTGTTTAAGGCTTCAACCCTTAATGTATCTTTGATTAACGTCCACTTTCCATGCTATAGACTGTACATGCATCACGGCATTTACGTGTGAAGGGGTGTTGACTGTACTACTGCTGCATCTAACTTCCATATTTGGAAAGATGATTAGCTTTTTTAAAAATGTGCCAAGATGCATACATTTACCAAGTCAAATTCTTTGTCTGTGAGAATGTCTTTGTCCAATAAAATGATCCTGATTCTGAAAAAAAAAAACAATTGTCTAATTTAAATTAATTGCACCTTTTGATGTAATATGATTTTGATGTAATAAAATACAACGATTGAAATGATTTGTGTCCCTGAACACTTTTATACAAAAATATAAAGTCACTTTTACCAGGAATCACTGGATGCAATGCAGTAGCACACCCCAGACAGGATGCCAGTACATCCTCCCAGACATAGCCAATCATGTCTGTATGTAGATGCCTGACCAGCCAATAGCACATCTGGGGATTTGAACCCAGGATCCCAGCAGTATTTAAATATATTGCCAATATAATTTGGACACCTGACCACGAGCTATTTGAACATCACATTTCTTTTTTAATTAGAGTGACCTTTATGTGATCTATAACAACAGTCACTCTCTTGACAAAGCTTTTTACAAGAAGTATGTCTGTGGGAATTAGTGTCTATTCAGTCAAATGAGCATCTGTGGTATTATTTACACTGGTTATCTCTGTACTACAAACGAGTTTGTTAAGTTGTATTTAAATGTTTTGTGTTCCTACATCTTCACTATGGCAAAGGAAAAGATGTTATTTTGCACATTAAAGTTTTTTAGTCGTTTTAGGATTTCTGTAGTTTTGCCTCATTCAAGGCCACTCAAACTTCAAGCCCCTTCAGACAGTGCCACCTAATGGCCATATCAAAAATGAACTCAGTGATGTGCAGTTATATACATAATACACCGAAAACTATTTCGTTCCCAAAACATGATAGTAACACAGAATCTTCCACAGAATCTTCATAACAGCCTGTGATGAGGATACATTTACAATATATTGTATGTAAATTTTAATACCAGATGTACGGCATAATACCCAATGCTGTTAAGTAATTGTTTTTTATACATGTAAAGTAAGTTAAAATCATTTGCAATAATAACTAAATTTCAATGTAAACACACATTGATTTCGGGCGCTCAGGTGGCACAGCCGTAAAACACGGCATCCGGCTGGGCTGGGCACCTACATGAACAACGATTGGCTGTTGTTCATACAGGGTGGGAGCCGGATAGGGACCAGGGGCGTAACTACCGGGGGGGCTGGGGTGCCCTGGGGCCCATGGCGGGAGGGGGCCCTCCACGACATGAACTCCCCCAACCCCACCCCCCAACCGCACTGCCCCCCCCATTGGCTGCCAGACTCGCCAGATCGTTTTTATTATATTACAATATTTTCGTTAAGTAAAACGTTAAAATAACTAAAAGACAATGAAATATCAGAATACATGTATCTGTCTGTCTGTCTGTCTGAAATTTGTTGAGGGGGCCCAAAATGTTTTTTGCACTGGGGCCCATGAGCTCCTAGTTACGCCACTGATAGGGACCTCATAACTGAGGCAATTACGACTTCTGCTGGCCGACTAAGGGCGCCTGCACAGAGTCGAGGAATAATGCGTTGATCAGGGTGTGGCTTTCCGTACACAATGCTGATCCATAAATGAACTCACCTCAGCTACTGTACACGTGTCGGAGAGGACGTGTGTGTCAGTCTCGCTCTCCTCAATCAGGACGGGGATCGAAATTAGTAGAGAGGAAGCATAATGCATTTGTGTAATTGAATGCGCTAAAGTCGGGAGAAAACGCGTAAACAAAAAACTATAAAACACATTGATTTCAACAATTACTTCAGATGATTTAGATGAACAGTTAAACAGTTAGGACGGGACGTTGACTCAGTAGGTAGCACTGTCGCGAGAAGGTTCTGGGTTTGATTCCTAGGGAGAGGTGTATATTATTATGATAAACCTGTCTGATCCTCACTTCTGGTCACTGGATTTGATGAGTTTATTATGTTCTCTTCTCGTGTCTTGTGGGATTTCTTTCGGGTCATTAAACTGTTTAGGTGTGAGTCAGTAGGTATGTGGGAGATGCCCTGCAATTAAGTTACAAGTTGTTTTCTAGTGGCAACAAACCTACAATGTTTCTGACCAGAAAGAAACTGTGAATTATTTAATAATGAATTAATAAATCTAACTTGCACACAATATATAAAACCTAATGAAGTAAAAATGTAGACGTTTTGATTGAATGTAGACGTTCTAAATGTACTTCAAATATATGATCAGTAGTTCTTGAGCTATGCTACTACATAAAATGAAAACGTATAATTTCTAAGTGTACACATAAAACACTAATGTTCCTTCAGTGTAGTAACAGGTAACATTAACAAACGCCCAGACTCCGTTGCTTTTTAAGTCACCGCTTTTCAGGAACATCCCGCCTACAGCGAACGTCATTATCCAATCAGCTCGCTACTTCTGAGCAGGCGTCGAAGCGCATTTGTCGAAATATAGGTGGAAAACAAACACACCAGTACTGGATGACAACATCCGGGTTGTCAAATATAAAGCGGGAAGTTTAGAACGTCGTTTCAGTCGAGAGAGTAAACAAAGCTGTGCTGCACTAACAGGTCAGTTTGTAAAATAAACTGCTATAATGATTAAAACATCATTTTGGTTTGATAAATATACATATAAACAGGTCATAAAACTATATACAGTTTAACTAATTTAATATTTGTCGTCTTTCTAATACCGTTTATTACAGTTTCACACTAACTAGCTTTATACCTTGCTTACTAGTTTAGGTTAGCTAAAATGTTTAGCTTAAGCTTTTACACTGACACCTCACAAGCACAAACTAAACAATACACTGGCATTTAAAACATTGCTATACAATTATCCAACAACGTAGGGCTGTGTATAATCATAAAAAAATCATTTTGTGTATGATTATAAAAAATGCATATATTTGTTAATGCTTATAATTGTAATTACAAAGTCAAATGACATTGTATTGAAATTTGAATTGGATATATGCATTAAAATAATACAAACAAAAAATATAGAGTGTGTATATGGTTTCCACCAACTGTACAGACATAAACACAACAGCAATGGAATGTATTAAGTAATCTTTGTATTATTTAAGGTGTTACAGTTCTCTTTTTCGTGGAGGTATTTTCACAGTATTTACTATTTAATAAAAATTAATACATCACTCTTCCAAACCCTGAATTTCACTGCTGGTTTAGAATAGTCAACTACACTAAGACAGCAATGAACCTGAGACCTGTGATTAAAAACTGATATTGACAAAGAACTAAACACTTAATAATACAAGAACTGTACAGAAAGTCTAAATATGGTCCCTTTCCATTTAAGGTCAGTTTTTGGGACAAGGGCTTACAAAGTGTGCCGATTATAGATGTATCTAATAAACAGAGTGTAATAATAATATTTACATAATAATATAATAGATTTGGACAGTGGTAGCCTAGTGGGTAGGGCTTTGGGCTATCAACTGAAAGGTCAACCCAGCTCTGCCATGCAGCCACTTGGGCCCTTGAGCAAGGCCCTTAACCCTCTCTGCTCCAGGGGTGTTGTACGATGGCTGACCCTGCGCTCTTACCCCGGCTTCCAAACAAGCTGGGATATGCGAAGAAAGAATTTCATTGCACTGTACGTCTGTAAATGTATACATGTCAAATAAAGGCGTTCTATTCTATTCTGTAAGCTTTGTAGACAGATATATCTAGTATATCTAACAAGTTGTGTACTTTACTTAACATCAAGACACAAAACAATTGATGTAACACAGATCTAAACTGGTGAGACTCTGTGGTATCTGGTCATTACCAGCAGGTCCTTCAAATTTTGTATGTTGTGATACAGATTGTCCTACAGTTCATTTTTTCTGCGAGTACATGATGCACATGCATGGCTGTCTATGTGATCTTGGAGAAAAAAAGGATTCGTCTGACCAGTCTACTTTATTCCATTGCTCCGATGTCTAATTTCCATGCCAACTTGCAGATTGTAGGTGCTTTTAACCATGGACACTGGACAGCAGTTAACATGGACTTTATTCAATGCAATCAATAAAGTGACACTATTTTTAAATATTCAGTATTTTTAAATTATTCAGGGATGATTTCAACCAGATCAGTTAAATGTTTGTTTATTTATTAGAATTTTAATGTCATGTTATACACTTTGGTTACATTCATGACATTACAGGTAGTTACAGGTTACAACATTCATCAGTTAAAGTTCAATGTTAAACATCATCACAGGCAATTTTGTATCTCTAGTTCACCTAACTTGCCAGTCTTTAAACGGAGGAAACCCACAGACACAGGAAGAACATGCAAACTCCACATAGAAAGAACCCACACCACTCCGCTTGGGAATCAAACCCAGGACCTTCTTGCTTTTTAGTGACCGTGCTATCACCGAGCAATCTGCTGTCCGCTCAGTTTAACGGAAACATCAATTAAATAGAACCTCCTTCGCAATGTAAAGTAGGTTAAAATGTGTGAACAAGTATGTAGCACTAAACAAAATTCAGAAAGGGATGAGAAAAAGTTACTAAAGTTAACTAGATTGCAAAAGCTTACAGAGCCAAGTCTCAAGTTTGATTACAGTGGTTTTCTACAAAAACTTGTTTTACTTTTGTAAAAAAAAAAAAACTTTGATGACCCCAACGCCTTGCAGAATAATGTTTTATGAACTAGTCAAAAGTGAAAAGGAATAAAGCTAACAAAACATTCTAAAATAAAATAAAAAATTTATGTTTAAAATCTCTTGGATGTGGTTCAATTTTAAGCAATTCTACCAAGAAAGTCTGGGGCAAAGTTCTAGGGCCACATTGACATGAAAGATTGATCTTCAGTTATCAGAGGCCTTTGGTTGCTGTTGTTGCAGCTAGGTTTGTCAGGACCAACCCTATTATTACACTTGGGGAAGCAGTTATGTTTTACATGGGTGAAATGATGAGTTTAAAACTGTTTTATGCACATTCTGTGCAAACCACATGCACAAAGAAAAAAAATTAGAAGGTCAAATACTTTTTAACAGCATTGTACATTGACTGATTGTGGTGATTGTTTCCTCTACTTTGACCTGGTCTGAAAACTTTGCAGTCATCACTTAATCTGAGAGAACTATCTTAAGGTAGAAGTATCCCAAATAACTGTATTTAAAAACTAAGTGTGTCAGATGTCATACAATTAAGTCAAAGGTTCTGTTTTGGAAAATCCAAACTTGCTAGCCTCAGGCTGTAGGGTTGGGGGTGGCTGCATTAAGATGTCAAGTCAACAAGAAGCGTTTGTTCCTGATTTTTTTTTAAGATAAAAAAAAAACTCACTGGGGTAATTACATGTCGTCTGATTCATAGGGGCCTTCCAGCAGAGCTGATGGAAAGACATAAAAAAAACCTCAGTGTTATGAGGTGATCGTAAAAAATGGTTCATTGTTGTGTCCTTTGCATACCTGTCATTAAGCCGAAAAAACAGTAATTACCCACAAATGCGTGCTTCTGCACTTAAAAGTTTCTGGTAACTTCAGATTGATTGAACGGATGTAAGAATCTTGTTTGTGGCAGGACTTTGAGATATTGCCATAGACCTGATCCATGCTTTTATCTCCAGTAGGGTGGACTATTGTAATGGTCTCTTAACTGGACTTCCCAAAAAGACCATTAAACAGTTACAGCTCATTCAGAACGCTGCTGCTAGAGTTTTTGTAGAGAATACATCTCAGATATGTTTAGAGAATATAAACCTAGTAGATCTCTTAGATCCATGGACTCAGGTCAGCTAGTTGAGCTCAGAGTCCAAACTAAACATGGTGAAGCAGCATTTAGCTGTTGGGCTGCATATAACTGGAACAGACTGCCAGGAGATATTAGATGTTCCGCAAATGTAGAAATGTTTAAATCCAGGTTAAAAACTTTTCTTTTTTCTTGTGCCTATGATTGAGCTCGAAATTTTTGCTATTACCATATTTCTTTTAGTTTTTCAGGCTCTTAATAATTCTTTTTATAGAGTAGTGTACATTCTAAATTGTAGTGTATATTTTACTATATTTTCTTTTAGTTTTCATGTTTTAATTGCTTATCTCTCTTGTTTTAATTTCGTTTTTCCCAAATTGTAGGGTATATTTTACAATATTTTCTTTTAATTTTTCATGTTCTTAATTTTTATCTCTCTCGTTTGAATTTCATGTTGTCTTAATTGTAACTAAATGTTTGCAAGAAGTCTTTCTGAGGTTCTAGATCTCAGGAATGTTTTAGTGCTTTTAATTTTTCCTTATGTAAAGCACTTTGAATTGCCACTGTGTATGAAAGGTGCTATACAAATAAACTTGCCTTGCCTTACTGGAAGGTTGTTGAAAGCAAACAGCAAATACATTATTTCAGTGGCTGGTTCTGAATGATCAATTATGTTGTTTTTTATTGCCTCAATTAAGTACAATGTGATGACACATTCAGATGCTCAAGGTCTGCCACACATAATTAACTCTATGGGCCCTGTCACTTTGGAGTTGACACTTTTTTCATCGTTTTTTTCCAGTCACAGCTGGTTTGGTTCCATTGGGAACCGCTGGGCGCAAGGCAAGAATACCCTTGAAAGGGCACCACTTCACTTTATCAGCCCACTGGGTAGTTTGGCTGCTTTATATTGACCCTGTAATATGTGTGTGAATTAATGATTGAATAGTCTGTTATATTATAAACTGGGTTTTGATATGTGTGCTTCCACAGTCTCCATGCCATGGCTGCGCTCTCGGAACCCGAGGTGAAGTTTTGGATGGATAAGGCAGTGCAGTGGGGGCAGGCTACATCACCATCTGCCCAACAGGACACCTGCAAACATTTCCATTCTCTAAGAAGCTTCCTTGAGCAGCTCCTACACATTATACAGACAAAGGTAATTTCTCGAATATGCACTATTACTGAAGGGGAAAAAGATGTCATCATCCTTAAATGTTTGGATACTACGGCTGGAATCTCAGCTCTGCTACTGGTTGGCTGAGCCCCTGGGGGGGAGGGTGCTGCAGGGGATTCCTCATAACTGATGCAATTATGACCTCTGCTGGGTAATTGAAGGTGTCTGCACAGAGACAAGGGAAAATGTGATCAGGGTGTGTCTCTCCGTACACAAAGCCGATCCACATATGAACTCCCCTCGTGCAGGTGTGAAGATGCCGTTGGCTACTGCACACATTTTGAGGGGACGTGTGTTAGTCATGGCTTTCCTCAGTAAGAGTGGAGGACAACATCAGTAGAGAGAAAGCGTAATGCAATCAAGTAATTGGATACGACTATATTGGGAGGAAAACTGGGGGGGAAAATGCCAAAAAAATGTTTGCATACCACTGTTCAATATTGACTAACTTTCTTTGTTTGCTGTATCTTTGCTTTGAACCTTTCTCTTTATGGTTGTAAGTCACCTATATCTCATGCCATTGGGTTAAAATTACCCATATGTGCAGCTTTGTGTTTTGAGGTCATGCCCCGCCTGGCCTTGCCTCCCCTGACCAGTCATGTCTGTTAAGTGGCCGACTAAGCTGGTGGCACCCGCAAAACTCGAACACGAGGGTCATGTTTTATGTTTAATAGAAACATTTCCTGGACCACGCAGGCACAGTATTTCATTACAATCTTACATCATACGCATTGTGTATATCAAGGCATCTGAAATTTGTCTTTCCAGGATTTACCAGTTTTGCCAGAAAAGTAAAATACATCATCCATAAATACAGCTAGCATTATGTCCGTGCTGAAAGAAAACAGATGCAGTAAAGAACTATGCCAGCCCTGGTGTTTCACACACCCCTGTGGAGAATGAGAACCATGGCTGCCCAAACAATGTCTGATGTTAATCTTGACAGACAGCACTGCTAGTGTTAGCAAGCTGGAAAAAGATTACATTGCTAAACAGACGCAACCATTTAACAGGAGAAAAAGTTCTTAGTGCACATAAACGCCTTCTGGGACTGTTGGTGTGTGACTGTGTGTGTGTGTGTGTGTCTCTTGTCTGTGAGCCTGTGTGTGTCTCTTGTCTGTGAGCCTGTGTGTGTCTCTGTCTGTGAGCCTGTGTGTGTCTCTGTCTGTGAGCCTGTGTGTGTCTCTGTCTGTGTGTGCGTGTGTGTCTCTGTGAGCCTGTGTGTGTCTGTGTGTGTCTCTGTCTGTGTGTGCGTGTGTGTCTCTGTCTGCGTGTGTGTCTCTGTCTGTGAGCCTGTGTGTCTGTGTGTCTCTGTCTGTCTGTATGTGTCTGTCCGTATGTGTCTGCCAGTGTCTGTCTGTCTGTCTGTCTGTCTGTCTGTCTGTGTGTGTGTGTGTGTGTGTGTGTGTGTGTGTGTGTGTGTGTCTCTGTCTATGAGCATATGTGTGTGTCTCTGTCTGTGTGTGTCTCTGCCTGTGAGCCGGTGTGTCTCTGTCTGTCTGTATGTGTCTGTCCGTATGTGTCTGTCCGTATGTGTGTGTGTGTGTGTGTGTGTGTGTGTGTGTGTGTGTGTGTGTGTGTGTGTGTGTGTGTGTGTGTGTGTGTGTGTGTCTCTGTCTATGAGCATATGTGTGGGTCTCTGTCTGTGTGTGTGCCTGTCTGTGTCTGTCGGTGAGCCTGGGTGTCTGTCTGCGAGAATGTGTCTCTGTCTGCGAGAATGTGTGTCTCTGTCTGCGAGAATGTGTGTCTCTGTCTGCATGTGTGTCTCTGTCTGTGAGCCTGTGTGTGTGTCTCTGTCTGTGAGCCTGTGTGTCTTTCTGTTTGTGTGTCTCTGTCTGTGAGCCTGAGTGGGTCTCTGTCTGTGAGCCTGTGTGTGTCTGTCTGTCTGTGAGCCTGTGTGTCTCTGTCTGTTAGCCTGTGTGTCTCTCTGTCTGTCTCTGTCTGTTAATCTGTGTGTGCGTCTCTGTCTGTGTGTGTCTTTGCCTGTGAGCCTGTGTCTGTCTGTCTGTGAGCCTGTGTGTCACTGTCTGCAAACATGTGTGTCTCTGTCTGTCTGTCTGTGTCTCTGTCTCTCTGTGTGTGTGTGTGTGTGTGTGTGTGTGTGTGTGTGTGTGTGTGTGTGTGTGTGTGTGTGTGTAAAGTTCTTTCAAGAAACCAAAGTGGCTAACCCTAACCCCCCCCTTCCCCCCAAACACAACCTGAACATGTTTTTTTTAAGTAAATAAACAACTGGAGAATTTCTTATGTTTTTATACCAAGTAATCTGGTCACACCAGCCTTTAGCAGTCAGCCTGTGATCCAGTCCTTGAGCTGAAACCTTATGTTGACTATTCTCAGGAGACCATGGTTTGAACAGTGGCCTTTCTGTGCTGGACCAGGCAGTCCACCGGTACAGCCATGTTGTTGTGTTTGTGGGCTAATAGCCACAGAGGGACTGGCAGCGTTAACCTGAAGTATGCCTGCATGAAGTGTTTGGATCAAAATTTGGAAGCAGGACCAAAGTGAGCAGAGTTGTAACTCTGTGAAGGTCCAGTGTTTGTAAAGTTTTGCCTCACACGGTCAGCGTTCTCCTTGAAAGGAGTTCTTTCTTTAGCCCTAAGCAAGCTTAGCACATTGGGAGCTCAGGCTGCTGCATGCTGTTTTGCCTAAAAGCAAATTTGTTGTCGTCATGCTTTCTTATTTCAAACATTACAATGCCTGCCCTGCCAAGATGCAGTCGTCTGAAATCACCCTACTCGCTTTCAGCTAGCTCTGTCCAACTGTGTGGTTTGGGACTCAATGAAAGACTCAGTGGTTCATTAATGTGAATAATTTAAACAAATCTTTGCCAATTTGACACTGATTTGACTCAGACACCACCCATAGTCTGATATTTAAAAGCCATTTAACATTGAGGTCAAACCTTTACA
Organism: Trichomycterus rosablanca; assembly: GCF_030014385.1. Classification (NCBI taxonomy): domain Eukaryota; kingdom Metazoa; phylum Chordata; class Actinopteri; order Siluriformes; family Trichomycteridae; genus Trichomycterus; species Trichomycterus rosablanca. The sequence goes on from NC_085994.1 coordinate 8,438,394, forward strand.
TACACTTGAGTGGACCTGTATGTCATGTCAGTTTTAGAACTGGAGCGATTTTGGCAGCTGGTCATTTTCTTTAAAGGTTTGGAACACCTACTTTATTGTCAAAAAAAATGTTGTAGCTTTTCTAAAAATATGCTTGGTGAACATTGTATATGCAGCGATAATGAATTTGTTGGTGTAAAAAGGTTTTAAAGCTTCATTTAACTTTGAGGCAAAGCCAGACTCACAGCAGTAAATATGATTGACTACAGTTGTCGCTTTCTGTGTGCTTAAAAGTGGTCTTTAAGAAAGGTTAAAAGAAAAAAAAAAAACCAAGCTGTCACCTCATACTGAGAAGAAATTTGTCCACTTTGTCCAGATGTAATAAAAGAACCACAGGAAAACTGGCCCCGTAAATGAAAGCTGCATTTTAAAGTTTTGAACATACACTTAAGGTTAATGTCTACGATTAAAACTTCTCCATGTGAAAATGGCAATGCGTCAGCATTTTGTCAGGAAGCGCAGGTTAAAGGCCATGTTAGCATACTTAATTGGTTAACTTCTTTGACCTCTCCACCAACAAGCCGACCACCACCCAAGCCCTAAAAACCCTGCTGTAGTATCTTATGTTTATATACCTAACCTGAAAACTAAGATTTCTGGTTATAATTATTGGGGAACAACACTTGGGTAAAACTAATTAAAGAATGGTGCACCAATTTATATATGCACTTTTGATTTATACTGTTGACAACTGCCCAACAAACACTATAATGTGTTTTTTGTAGTCTTATTATCATACACCCGCACCCTAAAGTTTGCTACATTTAGGAAATGTAATTGGATCAGTTGTGGAAATATTAGACATATTTCCATGTTCTCATTTTTTTTTGTCTACAAGAAAAGCAATTTTATTGGAATAAAAAAACAAAACAATTTAGATGACCAAAATTTGAATTGTCTTGTCTTACGTTAAGCAACTGATTATGCACACTTTATTTACTTTTATAAAGGGTGCATAATCAAAAAATTACTGGGTGCTTGGGTGGCTCAGTGATAAAGTACCCTAGCCCACTACTGCTGAGATTAGGGGATTCAGGGTACAAACCTGCTGTGCTATCTGTCAGCCGGGCGTGTACATGGACATGATCAGTCAATGTTTGATTGGGGACGGGGTGAGGGGGTTGAGGTGGCTGAAACGGCCTAGCCATTAAAATGCTTACTTGGCAATGCACTCTTAAGTGCTGGTCCCAATAGGAGGGTTGTGTCAGGAAGGGCATCTGACGTTAAAGCCAAGTCTGGTATGTGGACGAGATTCACTGTGGTGACCTCTATGTATATGTGAGAAGCTGAAAGAAAAAAAATACTTACTTTACAAGATTAATTGAAATATCTATCACAAAAATAGTCTAGTAAACAGCAAACTTATAAATAGCTACTTTCTGGCTTTAGTCTGGCTTTTTTTTAAACACCACCTGTTGCTTGGGAAAAATATATAATTTATATTCATTTCTGAATATAATTTCTTCATTTGCATTACATTTAAGCTTGATTTAGTGTGTAAAGTTTACTCCTGTTTTTTGGCCTGTGAGCTTTTTCCCTGCCTCACCCACCACCACTCATCTCCCCTTTCAGTGTGTGCTAGCTTGAGGGGATCAGATTAATGATGGTAATAACTCTGTGTGTAGCTAAAGTGTATGCGAAAACACATTTCACATTTGCAAATTTCCTGACGTAAAGTGTTCCTGTCTATTTTGGTGATTGGGACTTTTTTACTAGGTAGAAATTTGTAAATGATAGGCCTCGTGTGTGATATTATATTTGTATGTATTTATGGTAGATGTTTGCTATTAGTGGCTCTTTTGGCAACACATTTTTCAAGAAACTTCACAGGTATGAAGTGCTGAACTAGGTGTGTGAATTAACAACACAAGGGCAAAAGACTTGTAACTTTGAATGCTTTGCCTTTAGTGTTCTTCTGATCCAGATCATCTTTATAAGCTTAACCTTCCTTTAGGGTTTTATCATTTATTTGACACACATCAGTCGGCATCACACTGAGCATGTGTATGTATGAGGCGTGTAAAAGGCGTCTGTTCCTTTGATTGGATTCCAATGTACAGTAAATTAGCAGGGCACATCTTGAATTAATGCAGAAAGCTGTGATTCCCGAGAGTCCTTAATGTTAGCAAGCTGGTGTTTATTAAATACAGAGATCTCTTAAAAAAGGATTAATGACTATCCGTCTGGCTGTGTGAGAAAAGTTTAATAAGGGCGAAAAAGCAATTTGGTGGCTAGGCTACTACTTGGTAAAAATAGGAATAATTGTTTATTATAGTGACGGTGACTGGATCTTTAGAGATCGAAATCTGTCATTTTTTGGCCAATTTGTGATCAGCTGATAGTTCTTAAATTAGGCGATACATAAGGACCTCTCCATTTTTACACACACAGAAAATCACTTTAGAAAACAAGGCAACACCTTATGCATAAACTTACTGTCACAATTTGTATACACTTATTTCCCCCCGTGCTGTCTGCTGACATGTGACAGATGCTCAAGCACTCACTGGCTGAGGAGGGCCAGCGGATAAGCAGACACCTTCTACCACACTCGTGAAGCTGCTGGATTACACAGACTAGCATCAGACTCTTACAGAAAGCCTCAGCACGTTCTCTCCTTCTTATGACTATTGTGACTATTTAGCCATTCCTTACAGTGCCAATCATGTCTGTCTACTTTTTATGATACATGAATCCAACTGGTCCACATTTCTAGGAATGTGTAAACTCTGTATTAAAGTTGCAACACTAGGTTAAATGAAAATGCAACAGAAAGCAGTAAGCTCTTTGTAAGCTCTCTATAAATCCACATAAATTCCTAAGAAAGATTGATGTCTGGAACAAATTCCAAGTAAAATTGGAACAGGGGAAATAAACACAGATCAGCCACAACATGAAAACCGTCTGAACTGAATAATTGCTAAATTTTGTTACATTGGGATAATGGAAGCATAAAAATGGTGCAATATATGAAAGGCTATAAAAAAGATTTGATTTTGGGTGGCGCCGTGGTCTAATGTGCTAGTTCACCACTGCTGGGATCTTGAAAACGAAGTTTCTTCACCTCACAGCTGTGCTATCAACTTTCCGGGCACCTACACGGTTGGGTCGGGCTGTTTGTCTATTGGATGGAGGGACAATGATTGAAGCAGTGTTCCTGATAACTGGCACAATTACGGCCTCTGCTGGCCGGGGGGGTTGTTGTGCTAATTACAGATAGCAGTGCACGGCTCTCCACATGGTTTGGATTTTTCAAGCAAAGAAGTGTGAAAAAATTTGGTTTTACTTAACACCTTTAATCTTTGAAGTTTTCGAGGTGGCAAAACCAGGTTGCCAAATAAAAAATAAGACAACATACTTTAGTTGAAAGTGCAGATGTAACAAGTCTTCCTTTTCTTTTCTTTTTATGCCAAACACACTTCATGATTTTTTTTTATTTATTTTTTTGGTAAGAATTTTTTATTCGATTTACGGGCTTTCTTTTGGCATGCATTCTACAACCCCTGGCAAAAATTATGGAATCACCACTCTTGGAAGATGTTCTTTCAATTGTTTAATTTTGTAGAAAAAAAAGAAATCACAGACATGCCACAAAACTATCATTTCTCAAACTGTCAACCCTCTGGCATTAAGAAACAATAAAAAAAGAAACAAATATAATAGTTGTGGTCAGTCACAATTGCTTTTTTTTTTAGATCAAGTAGAGGAAAAAAATATGGAATCACTCAAATCTGAGGAAAAAATTATGGAATCATTAGAAAACACTGCACCATTATTACTTTGTTGCACCACCTCTGGCTTTTATAATGGTTTACACTCTCTGAGGCATGGAGTTAACTAATGACAAACAGTATTCTTCATCAATCTGCCTTCAACTGTCTCTTGCTGTTGCCAGATCAGCTTTGCAGGTTGGAACCTTGTCATTGACCATTTTCTTCAATTTCCACCAGAGATTTTCAAATGGATTGAGATCCGGACTATTTGCAGGCCATGCCATTGACATTATATGTTTTCTTGAAGGAAAGTTTTCACGTCCTTTGCCCTATGGCAAGATGCATTATCATCTTGAAAAATGAAGTCATCATCACCAAACATCCTTTCAACTGATGGAATAAGAAAAGCGTCCAAAATTTCAATGTGGACTTTGGCATTTATTGAAGACCATCTCCCCTGTGCCTTTACCCGACATGCAGGCCCATATCATCAACAACTGTGGAAATTAACATGTTTTCTTTAGGCAGTTATCTTCATAAATTTCATTGGACAGACACCAAACAAAAGTTCCAGCATCATCACCTTGCCCAATGCAGATTCGTGATTCATCACTGAAGATCACTTTTATCCAGTCACCCACAGTCCATGATTGCTTTTCTTTAGCCTACTTTAACCTTGTTCTTTTCTTTTTAGGTGTTAATGGTGACTTTTGTTTGGCTTTTCTGTATGTAAATCCCATTTCTTTTAGGTGATTTCTTACAGTTCAGTCACAGACATTGACTCCACTTTCCGGCCACTTGTTTCTCATTTGTTTTGTTGTGCATTTTCTGTTTTCAAGACATATTGCTTTGTTTTCTATCTTGATGCTTTGATGTCTTACTTGGTCTACCAAGTTGGTTCCCTTTTACAACCTTCCCATTTTGTTTGTACTTGGTCCAGATTTTAAACACAGCTTACTGGGAACAACCAACATCTTTTGCGACATTCCACAATGATTTATCTTCTTGAAGGAGTTTTATAATCCTCTCATTTGTTTCAACTGACATATCTTGTGTTGGAACCATGATTCATGACAATCTGCTTTGTGCAACAGCTCTCCGAGGTGTGAGCACTCTTTTTAAACTGAAGAATAATTAGCAAATCTAATCTGCTGCAGATGTTTTGTTTTTAAACTGCAAATTACAGAGTGATTCCATAATTTTTTCCACAGATTTGAGTGATTCCATATTTTTTTCCTCTACTTGATCTAAAAAAAGCAATTGTGACTGACCACAACTATTATATTTGTTTCTTTTTTTTATTGTTTCTTAATGCCAGAAGGTTGACATTTTGAAAAATGATAGTTTTGTGGCATGTCTGTGATTTTTTTTTTTTCTACAAAATTAAACAATTGACAACATCTTCCAAAAGTGGTGATTCCATAATTTTTGCCAGGGGTTGTAAATAGTGTTAGCACAAAGAAAACTTTTACTGAAGATTTGAAGACAAGAGGACCACAAAATGGAAAAAAAATATATAAATTATGACCACAAAATGTCACCCCATTATTCACAAGCCAGCAATAATAAAAAGTGTTTATCTGCTCAATAATAAATAATAAAATTATGCTATTGCTTACTATGCTATGCTCTGCTAGGGTAAGAAATACTATAGATCTTCTTATCTTGTACTACCAGTGACAGGCTAGTGGTGGTCATGTCACCTATAAAAACATAGAGTTAACATAGAGTTAATATATAGACATTAGTAACGAAACATGGCTGGAAATGCTTTAAAATACTTCTGTTTTGCCACTGTTGTGTGTACAATGGGCCATTTCTGCTTTTTCTGTGATAATAAATTGGTCAGACAATCACATGTTGCTATTGGTTGTATAGTGACTAGGGATGTAACGATGCACCACAAGGCAGTTAAAAATCGATTCACATGCGTAACGATTCAAATCGGTTTACATGTATAATGAATTGATATTCACTTTAAACAGCAGAGGGCACTGGCGCTATTCACCTCGCCTGGTTGACGTCACTACAGGTTCTTAATTTTCCAGCCAAATGTATTTATGTGAGGATACTTTCTTTATTTGTATTATTCATTTCATTTCAGTTTTTTTTACACAGAAAGGGAAATGTGCAGCATTGTTTTGCATAGTTTGTACCTACCTCAGAAATAAAGGTTCATTATTTAGATAAACAAAAGATAAGCACAAATACAGTGTTTTATTTTATTTTTTAAAGAGAAAATTCAGTAATTCAGTTTAAAGGAAAATTTTTCATCATTTTGTTTAAAACAATCAGGAAAAACTGTATTGTGAACTCAGTATCGTGAATCGTATTGCATCGTGGGTAGAGTGTGTCGTTACATCCCTAGTAACAGAACATGGCTGGAGATGGTTTTGTCACTGTTGTGTGTACAAGCTGTGATAATAAATTGGTTAGAGAATTACATTTTGCTATCGGTTGTATAGTGACAACTCTATGCTTTTCTTACTTTAAATTTGTATAAAGATGTAAAAATGTTACATTTATATATAAATGTAAATTTTATTTCAATTAGTAAAAAAAGTTGCAAATTTGTCTCTGTGAGTTTCACTAAAGCTCAAAGAAGCTTAAGAAAATTGGTGTTGCCAGTACCACCGTGTAGTTGTTGCTGCAGGGATTTTAAAAGGTTTGTGTCTCTGTTTTCAGAGCTCCACCACCGAGGCCATGAAGAGCCTTCCCTTTGTGGGCCAATTACTGGGAAGACTTTGTTGGAACCCATATGTTACTGCAGATGGTAAATTTACGACTTTCTTACTCAATGGGGTTGTGTTTTCTATTTGAGTTGGAGAAAGGGGTCTGCTGGGGTGGGGTATTTACACTCATTTCCCAATGAACCCTACAGCGACCTGCTGAGCATTTATTCTCCTTTTTATTATTTTTCCAACCTCATCTTTAGTTTCTTTCTCTTTTGTATCTCTTTCCCTGTTTATTGTTTTTTTAGTCCCTTTCTCCCTTTCTCCTCTGCTCTCCACTTCTCTGTATCAAGATCCATATATCTGTATTGTTTCAGTCCTTACTCTGAATATTGTAATTTATCTTATCTTGTCTACATTTTACCTCAGACTTTTTAACTCTCAATTTTTAGACTGTTACACAAAGTATTTCTGTTTTTAGGAGAGAGCCGTGGGCTTTTGTTGCAGTGTGTGTCGTGTTTATATAGTGCAGAACCCCAGACTGCTGTGGAGCACAGGGCAAATGAATGGATACGGGTAAAGTAACACACACACACACACACACACACACACACACACACACACACACACACACACACACTGTGGTCATCTCTTGAAATAAAACGAGATTTGTGGCAAAATAACTGCAGTAAAAGGTATTAATAGTACATGGTCAAAATAAGGAGTGGGAAGTTTTAAGTGAGGTAAAGAAGGGCTCAGTTCTTGCTTTATTGTCGGACAGTGAGCAAATCTCAAAAATCTCAAAGATGGTGGTTCATAAAAATAAGATCAAGCAGCAGATATTGGAGACAACAAAGAGGCAGATCAGCCTCTTCAGAATAGACTCTCCACTGACCAGGATAAACAGCAGCTCATTCTAATATCATTCAACATCCGAAGAGTGCCATTAATGCCAAGTTCACACTACATGACTTTCCAAGTCGTCAGGTCGCTGTACAGTTCACACTACACGACTGGATCTCTTGTAATCGGGAGTCTTTCAAGTCGTGTGTATTTCACACTACATGACTGATCGGTGATAGGGGGTTTCACACTATCACCAACTGGAATCGCAGACGAGTTTCTCTGGTCTCCCAAACTACGTTTTGTCATGAAATCAAACGTGAGAAGTGACGAAAGGTTTAATGATACCACATCCAAAAATGCAAGTCAGCAAGTATCGAGTGATTAAAGTTTGTGCGCTGATGTGAAGTGTTAAATCAAGGAGAAAAAAATTAATGAATCTGAGTGTATTTGGCTACATGAACATCATGGATTGTTCTATAGTGAGGTTGGAGGTTAATAAATATTTTTTGCAGTGCAACGTTGGTGTTATGTTTTGTAGAGAACGATCAGGTCAGAAATACTGTAAAGCTTGTGTGTGTGCCGATGTATTCTGATATAAACTATATTCTGCCCCGTCCCACCTTTTTACAACGTCTCCCCTTTTTATCTTGCGTTCTCATTGGCTGTTTGACATCGCACTCATTGTCAGCTCTGACAATGTCTCAGGGATACCCACAAGCAGCTATGATAAGTACCCATCAAGGATGGGCAAGCCACCAACTGCTACCAGCAGGTGGCATGTATCAGACAGCAATACAGGAAAGATGGACAAGTGCAGCAATCTGAGCCACTTTGACACTGGCCAAATTGTGATTGTAGCCTGAGTGGGACCTACACAAAATTAGGGAGGTGGTTTTAATGTTATGTTTGTTTAATAAATTGTGGGGAAATAAAACCCTACCTAAAACAATTACAACAGTTTGAATACCATTCAATTTTTGAAATTAACATGTGAGGCCACCCACTCCTGCTAAGGAACTCTAACTTTAGTAATACTGACACAAGGCCTTTTAGAACACAAGTTTCTTCTAAAATGTTACATTTTCTTCAACTAATTTATCCTGGTCAGGGCTGTGGCTGGTCCGGTTCCAGGAAACTCTGGGTGCAGGGCAGTAAAAACCCAGAACTGGGTTTCAATCCATTCCAGTAGCCACCCCCAATCATGTCTGTGTAGACTGCTGTCCGGTCAAAATCACAGCTGAGATTTGAGTGTGGATCTCAGCAGTGGTGGACTAGCATAATAGACTGCCAGAGCACCTAATGTTACACTTCTCATGCGATTTACCACATTACTGATGGTTTAGGGTGCTTTCTTTTTATTGCCATGCCCAGCCCTGCCAGAGGCTCTAATTTACCAACTCTCCAGTTCTTCACATGGAAAATGGTTTCCACACCACCAAAAGTTCCAAACCTCAATTACATGGCAAATGGACAGATAATGAAAAAAGCCAAGTTCACTATGAACAAACTGGAAACTTTCACATTTAAAGAACAGTAAAACACGTATCATTTAATAAAACATTAAAGTAATTAAAGGAGGTTTTAATGTAAACTTTTAATTTGATGTTTTTAACACATACAAAGAGACATGGAAACAAAAGGATGTTTCATGAGGCTGTGGGCCAAGTAATTCTCGTACAGCAGTAGGTTGAGCCAGTTAGTGGGAAAAGGCCTGAGGCTTAAAGAATAGTGTACCAATAAGAGGAGTTTTTTATGGTGCCAGTAAAAACCAGACAGAAGTTGTTCTACTGATTAGTCTGTTTCTGGTGTCATTACTGGTTGTGTTTTTCCCCTCGTTAACTGTGAGATGAGCTAAAAACAAGGAACAAAACACAACACCCCAATTAAGCAAATAATGTGGATGAACTTCAGCTTTGACCCCTTTTAACCTGTTGAAAATGTTACTGTTTTTATGGTATTGATTTAATGATTGCTGCCACAACACTTCCTGGAGAGCGCTTTTTTTTTTCTTTTTTTCTTTATGCTTTTCTTCCCCTTTTTCTCCCGTTTTTTTAGCGCGTCCAGTTGCCCGATTGCATCATGCTTCTTCTCTACCCATGCCGATCCCTGCTCTGATTGAGGAGAACGAAGCTAACCCCCTCCGACACATGGGCAGCATGCCGTATACATTTTATCACCTACACTTTGACGAGTGCAGTGCAGCTCAGCTCTGTGTACGGAGGGACACCCCATGAGAGCACTCTTCTCTCATCACTGTGCAGGCGCCACCAATCGGCCAACAGAGGTCGTAATTGCACCAGTCATGAGAGAGCGAGTCCCACCCGTCTGAACAACAGGCCAATCGTTGTTCATGTGGCCATTCAGTTTCAGCCGGCAGGCAGAGCTGAGATTCGATACGATACGATGTATTCGAGATCCCAGCTCTGGTTTCAGCGTGTGTTTTTACCGCTGCGCCACCTGAGCAGCCCTGGAGAGGTTTTTACTAGATTTTGGATCTTGCCTTTAGAGTTTCTGAGAGCATGATGTCATTTGCTGATGTTGAGTGATGACGACTAGTTTACATGTGACATTCTAATTCATCCCTGAAGTTCTGCATGAGGTAAAAGTCAGTTATCTTGGGTTCGTTCTGTCTGCAATTAAATAAAAGTCAAAGTAAATGTAAATGCATTTTTCATACTGTCCCAACTTCATGTGATTCTAATAACTCAGTTAATAGAAGGAAAGACCACCTATTTGTCACCATTTAGCGAATTTTATTTTCCCATATTGTTTAGCCACAACATAAATAGAAAAAAACCTCTTGGATTTTTGTATGTTCATTTTTCCTGAAAGCATAACAACTCTCACACATCTGAGGGCATTTAAATGTTCATCACAATTAACGGTGAGGGCCATCATTCATGAGATTTCACTCATATCATTCCAACGGTTGCTTTTTCCATTCTCAACTAATGCCAGTGGAGGCATGCGTTCATTCAACAGCTCTGTGTAAATAAACGGACAGCCTCATCAGATGGAAAGCCAGTTCTGTCATGTTTGGGACTGTTAAACATTTTTTCTTTTTTTTATGTGGGTGGCGAGCTTTGAAAGAAAGCAGAGAGGTGGGTGCTGGGATTTTGTTCTGCCTAAAGTGTTCCCTGTTATTAGTGGCCCCTCTGCCCATTCCTTCTTCGTCTCTCGCTCTACCGCACCTGCCTGGCTCACCCACAATCCAAATTAGAGGACAGGCAGTGTGTTCCAGTCTGTAATTTCTTAATGTTTTTCTAGTGTACATTATGCCCACCTATCCGCAGCATTCCCTAACCCCTTTCACAGTTTTCTCGCCTTTACGTGTTTTTATAATTATATATACAGTATATACTGTATAGGACTGTAGGAGGCAGCTCTTTCTGTGAATTACAAGGGCATGAAGCAGATCCCAACAGCAGATCCCTCCCACTATGCTTGAACAAGCAAACACAACACACCTAATGCCAAGTTCACACTGATTTTCCAAGTCGTCA